>NW_020955196.1:735312-846325 GCF_003031625.1 Empidonax traillii
ACTTCCTTGGGGTTCAAAAGGGTTTGACTCCACCAGTCAATTTCCTTTTCACTCTCCCTAATGCACCTTAATCTCTCTACCTCTTCCTTAAGTTCTGCTACCAGGCACAGCAAGTCACTCACTTGCTCACATCGTACACAGCTACCTCCTACACCATCTTCCGGTACCAACGCCAGGCTCAGACACTCAGCACACCCAGAGACCTGGGTGGCTGCATCCTTCTTCGAGGGGAGTGTCTGAGCACACACACTCCTAGTATTAACAGCAGTAACAGCTTTTGTTTTTCTGGAGACCATTGCTAGCTCTAAAAAGCACACTCACCTACGAGAAGTGGAAGCTGGTTGCACCCTGCCTGCTTGAAATGCCTGGAAATATGTGTGTTAAAACTCCTGTTTGGACTTGCAGGGGTTGAATTACACCAGTGTGAAGCATTTTGATACCATAGTATCGTGGCATTGACCCACCAAGACATAGTGTTATTCTTTGTGCTGGTAAAGATAAAAGTGGTGCAGTCATCTGCATTCAAGGTGTTCAGAGTCTGCAACTCCTGTGATAGTAAGGCTGTGGATTTCCCAAGTTGAGATAGGTGTGGCCACAGTCTGGTGTCTGGACAGGCCAAAGATGCAGCGGTGCTGCTGCACAATTGCTGCAGCTCCAGGGTGGTGAGTGGGATGCCGATCAGACCCGTTGTGAATGGGTTCTGGGCCATGGTGGTACTAGGCATAAGGTATCTTGTCCGGTCGCGTTAGCCGGAGTCACCCAGACATTTTGATCCAAAGGAGCATGTGTTTGGAATAACCTTTTAAGACATAAACAGAAGAGTTGTTATTCCCCTCCCCCACCTTCGGCTGCCTTTCTTTACTCTCTCCAGCGTAGGTGTTGAGCGAGTACTTGGCACCAATGCTGCTCCCCTGGAACAGTGAAGGTAACTGCCTGATTCTTTTCTGTCACTGTACCTTCAGCAGGAATGGGACCAGGTTCCCTAGGAGGTTGATACCATATTTTGCACTTGAAAAGTGAAATTGCGAAGGACCTTGAATAGAGATGGGGGGCATAACACAAAAGAGAATTGATCCAAGTTTTCCACTGGAAAGAATATGAGTAGAGCATGCAGTGTTTCGAACACCTTAAGAGAGTGGTCCCCTAGGACCACTTGTTGTATAGGATTTAACACTATGAATCCACTTACTACTAATGCAGGGGTAAGTAGAAAATACAAAAACACCTGTTGATCCTCTGAACTTTTTATCACTAGATCTGTTTTTAACCATTGTACTTCTCCTGGATGAAATGTGAGTGCAGGTTCCTGCACCCCACATAGATACCCGTTTTCCGCTGGGACCTGATACACCTGACCATTAGTATACATTATTGATGTGACTGGGAACCTAATGGGTAGGCTGTTCTGGTCCTCTTTCAGACTGAGCCTTCTTTTGACTTACTCTGTGCAGGGGCTTAAGTAACACTGCTAGACCAGGCACATATGACTGCCAATACCCAACAACCCCTAAAAAGCACTGTACCTCCTGCTTATCCTCTGGGCTGGGCCAGGTTCAGATACTAGCTAGGGCTTCCTCTGGGATTTGTTGAACTCCCTGAGTCCACGCAATGCCTAGATATTTAGCTTCTTGAGCTGGACCCTGTATTTTATTGGGGTTGACTGCCCACTCACAGTGCTGTAATAATGCAAGAATAGCATCTACTTCTTGTTGTACCTGTTCCAAACAAAGTCCTTAAATCAAAATATCATCTATATATTGTAAAATTCGTACCTTAGCAGGTGAGGTATGTGGCACTAAAGTGTGATGTATTTCCTGGTGACAAAAAGTAGGACTGTTCTTACAGCTTTGGGGAAGACATGTAAAAGTGTACTGGTTTCCTCCCCAGGTAAATGCAAACTGATCTTGAGTGTTACAAGGAATAGGAATCTTAAAAAATGCATTAGCCACATCAATTACAGCATACCATGTCCCTGGATGTACCTGAATTTTGCGTACTAATGTAGCAACCTCAGGCACAGTAGCAGTTACGGGGGGATGTTTTCTTGTTTACTGCCCGATAATCAACAGTCATTTGGCAGCTGCCATCTGGGTTTTTTTTTTTTTTTCACAGGCCCAACAGGGCTATTGAAAGGGGAATGTGCATAATGGACAACTCCTGCTTGTAGCAAATCTTTAATTGTCACTTGGATTTCTGCATCTCCTCCCTTAACCTTATACTGTTTTATGTTCACAATTTCTGTAGCTATGGAAATATCTGCTTCCTATGATGTATCAGTCCCACAGTGATAGCTCTGACATGTAGCTGTGGTGTGTTACTGAAAGGCCAATAGGTACCATTGATTTCTAATGTAGAGCCCCACAACACACCCATACCTAGGATGTATTCACCAACCGAGGCACAATAGTTGTGAGGGTCCTAACCACCAATTTGCATTCTCATTGTGTTAAGCTTCCACACTATGGGTTAATTGCCTAAGCCCCACACGGGGGTGCTCTGACTCCGCATTTTGTCAGGATTGCCATGTATTATTATGACCTCCATCCCCATGTCTACAAGCGTACGGACCCCTTGTTTATTGGCCCTTGACCACCAGATAGTGCAGCAAGTAAACAGACAAGTCATGATGCAATACATGACAATCGAGTATGGGATTATGGTTTATTCTCTATTCATTCTTCGAATGGTCTGTAAATTCTGCCAAGAAATGTGGGGTCCAGTTGCTCTTATCCCTTTCATTTTACTCCATCTCTTGGCTACTTGAAAGACATACTTTTCGGCTAACATGGCACAATTTTTCCCTAGCTTTTCCCCTTGTTTGACTGCTTGCTGTTGTACTAACATATCTCCTTTAGCTGTTCTATTTTTGCATGTAGATTTTTTGTTTCAATTTTGTGTTTTTATCTATTATGACCTTGTACGAGAACAACAAACAACTTATTATTCAGCCAGTGTGATTTAACCGCTCCTTGAACAGGTATGGGGGGTTTGTGCAAACTCTCCCCAGTACTTCAACACTTCTTTAGGGTCTTTAGCCCCCCATGGTTCAGGTCCAATATTTGTACAGGTTTCTAAATTGTCCCACAACATGCTCCACAGCTCCTGTGTTCACCCCAGTCGCTCCATTGGTGGAGCTGCGGCTTGAGGTTCCTTCTTATGGAACATCTTTACCAATGCACTGGGACATTGTCATGACAACAGAAAAAGCAAGAATGAAAGCTTTGTTCTACTGGTATCATCCAGCAACATCACAAACACAAAGGACTAGGAGATATGTCTAACTGAGTCTGAAAAATGCTTCAGTTATGTTTACAGTGTCCACACTGTGCTACTGGTGAGTCTATGGCACCTGACACACCGTGGACACAGAAAAACACCACAATGTTCCCTTACCAGTCTAGGTACTGGATCGAGTCCTGACCTCCCATATACTCAGCACAGCATCTCCTGGTGCAGCTACATGATCCACTGATCAAGCCCTGTTCGCCTCTGTGTCGGGACAGCGTCTCTGGGTGCAGCTGTGCGCTGCAATGAGCAAGCCCTGTTTCATATTATGGTTAGTGATATGGGAATCCCATCCTCATCACCAAAATTATGTTCTAGGTTTGGGAGGATTCCCCAAATCCCAAACACTGAGACATGAAGAGTATAAGCAAAGCAACTTTATTCTGTTGCTCACAATAGCATTTAGTACATACCAACCCCTGGATTTCTGAAAAGCCACTTAGCAGGAGAAGGACATGGAACACAGTACTCAGTGGGAGGGGCAGGCAGACCATGCACCTTCCGGGGCATCCCCAGGATTGAAGCAGTGTGCATCTTATCCTCCTCACCCGTCCAACCCAGAACCACCTCTTATATCCCCCTCCCAGGAGTGGCATTTTCCAGTTGTGATATCGGCTCACGCGTTATGATCCCAGCTCTGTGCCAGCACTGGCTCTGTTGTTTCTCTTCCAAAAGTCAAGTTCCCACCAATTAACCTAATTCATTTTTTCTCTTTGCAAGGGTCAGTTCCAGTCCTAATCTCCTGTTCTTCCTTCCAAGGTTTAGTTCCCAACAGTGAAACTATACAATATTTTCCCATGCCACATTGATGAGCACAACCTTGGACCAACTGTGGCAGGGCCTCAGACACGACTCAGGTCCTTGACACAGTCACCTTGGCCCTAACTAATGCCTTTTGCATAAGGAATGACAAAAAAGGTTTGTACTTTGATGATCATGCTTGTGCCTTAGTTTTCCCACCTTAGAGGGTCCTGTGATATTCCATGTAGGTTTCCCTGGCAGTGAAAGTTACTTCCTTGTTGAATAGTATCTATCCATGCTATAATGAGCTGCATACTCAGGTCTTTGTGCAGCTACCCTAGGGACTTCCTCAGGCTTAAAGCTTATATACAGAGCTTTCTACAAAGTTCAGAATATGCCTAAAATTCAGTACTTGCAGTCATAATGACCAACACAAATTCAACTGGTGATGGAGTTGCCAACTCACCTGGCATTTCTACTGCTAAATGTGGGGGGACTGCTCCCATAGAACTAGAGAATACTACAGTGAATAGAGACCACACTCAGTTTTCTTGATATAGTCCATGAGTTTCAGAGAGCTCAGGGCTTACCTGGTCCATTTCTAGGCCTGTCAGTCTGAAGGGGTTGGCCAAGGGGTGACACCAATGGACTTGGATCAACACTCCTATTACAGGAGGCAGAACCCTTCAGTGAGATGTGTCATCATATTCATTTGAGGAAACATACCCTATTTCTTTACTTTGATTACTCTGTGAAAAATGACCAGAGCACACAAAGGATGCTGGAGGGAATGAAAAGAAGGTTTTGTGAGCTGAGTATCTGTGCCACAACACTTAGAAGAACTAATGTTTACTTAGTTGATTAAACAAAAAGTAATGCCGTTAGACATCAAGAGCTGTGTTCACTTACAACAACGATTAACATGTCCCTGTTCTGTTAATGACTGTGCACCTCTGCATGGCAGATCTTCAGTTTGGATGCTGATGTCCTCTCTAGATTTGCCAGCACTCTGGGGCTCTGTTTTAAGGGAGGAAAAAATGAGGTTCTTCTCTTACTCCCAGTTCTGCCTAAAGTGAAAGTCCATGCTGATGTCTCCTGTATCCTAGCTCAATCAATTATCAGCATATGTAATTACCCTCAAACAATCTTGTCAAAATTCAGTTGGGTAAGAAAAGCATGTTTGTCTGAATAGCCAGATAAACTTCAATAGTTTTGCTCCTTAGTTTGCTTCCTGGCACAGTCTGGATATGCAAAACTCATTCTCCAGGCAATCAATACATTCTCTTGCTAATTGAAAACACAAGAATGAATATTAATTAAGGAAGGAGAAGGCCCCCTGCAGCCAGGATCACAGCCACCAAACTGACAGAAAGAAGCAGTCACCACTGCTTTACCTTTCATGTTTCCCTCTATTGTTAGGATTACTCTTAAAGATGGTTGGAAGGTGAAAATAAATCTTTTTCAAGACTCAGCCCTGCTGCACAAATGGCCACTGTCCTACAGCCTGGATAAAGAGCATAGTGGCCTAGTAGATAAACTAAAAAGAAGTTAAAAAGTTCAGGTCACTTGAAGAGAGAACATCTCCAGTCTGAAAGGCTGCCTGTGTCATCATGTTTAAATAGATGTTTAGCGCAGTGTAGTCAATACTGTTGATGTCTTAAAATAAAAAATTATAACTAAAGAATAATAAAACCATCAAAGCAGCTGTTATCAGCAATGGATGTCATTGATGCTCGAGCATGGAGGAGTAAGTGCTGAACAGGCAGCAAGGAATAATTTACAGTGAAAAATACATTTTATTTGCAGTTACCACATACTGGCAAAATAAACATGAAGTCCGGGTCTAAAAGGCCTTGGCAAAGAGCATCACCTCTGACTTTACCGTGATTGAGATGCTCCTCACTCTACTCCCTCTGGCCTTAGTGGGTGCAATGAGCCATACTATGCCAGAGCCTTGGTGTCAGGATTAATTTATTTCTGATCGTGTCTTCACTGGAAATGCTGCATGACTCTATGTAGTTTTGATTTTATGTTACATAACAAAGTGAGTCTGACCTCTCAAGCTCCTTCTGAACATATCAGTAACACACTCAATTTGCTGTATTGTCTTGAAAGTTAACGGTAAGTCTGTTACACGAGGAATCATTGCAAATGGAAATGCAACAGCTATGCTCACCTGAGAATATCTCTTCCTTTCAGTCATTTTCATTTAATGGTTGGGATTTTCAAGCCTTCTGACATGCATTTATTGTATTGTATTAATTATTTAATAAGGACTAATTACTAGTCCAGTTCCACTTTTCCCTCCCCAGTACTCTTTTCTGATATACCAGACTTTTTCCCTAGCAATGATATCATCATTGTTAGATCCAGAGAAAGAATGGTTTTGATAGCTGTAGTTGATGTATTCGTAATGAAGAGGGCTCTTTTCAAAGTAATGAGCTGGTGTTCAGAATGAAGAGGAGACAAAGCCCAGAGTCCTGAAAGGAAAATTAACTTAGAAGTCAGAAATTTAGGACTACTTCAACTGGAAGAAAGATGTGTGGACAGGGGTAAATCCAAGAACAACATCCTGATAATGCTATAAAATCTGAAGAGTCAAGTGTTGATTCAGAAGAGTAATATGATGTAAGCAGTGCATAATCCAGATTCAGAATTATATTTGAGAGGGTCTTGCATATTTTACTCAGTAATCTTGTATTTCCCCTAATCTGCACCGCATCCTAAAGGGCAAATCCTCTGCCATCCATGGGGTGTATTGACTCACACTGCTTTTCCAACATTCAGGCTCTTCTTCACAGACACAAGTGGCAAGCCTGAGGAATTTTGTAAAAGTGCCTGTTGCAAATTCCTTAACATAAGGAAACTGCATCCTAATATGCATTAAGATTTTGAGGAGAGCATGGCCAGGATGGATGTATGGGAGTAGTAGGGATTAATGAGGTACCACCTCCAGCTGGAGCAGACAAACAACCCCTAGGTACAGAAATGCACAGGTTGGAGGTCCAGGTTCCTCCAGCCTCTTCCACCCTTTCAACTCCAATTAGGGTACCAAATGACAGAAAAATGCTTGTATTTGGAGTAGACATAACTGGGCCATGTCTACAATTTCTTATAAAGTTATAACTGCATATATTCCAACAGTCTAGGGACAGAATGAAAGTCATGACAATATTTTTAGAAAGATAAGTGAAATGACCTGAGTAATTTTAGGTCAATCTTGCATTGATTTGTGGCCAAAAGATGGAATGGTTAAAAGATTGAAGCAGAATTAATGACAGTCAATAGGGCTTAAAATAAAATTTGCCTTGTCAAATGTACTTAATTAAATTGCTTGAGATCACAGGTTAGGTTGATTAAAAGTACACTGGCTTTCTTGGGCTTCACTTTTTTGGATATATGCCACTCTGCTGCACTGCATTGGCCATTGTCTACTTTAGGGTTTTGCGGAGGTTGCAGGTATTGTCTGTAGTGTGGTGGTATTCATTTGCAGCTGCCTGACCCTCAACATGCAGCTGACCAGGCAGCCTTCCCTGTAAGTCACAGATGCCTCCTCTGAGGAAGCAAGCTAACTGAGTGGCCCTTTGGAGTGCAAATCCCACCATGTCTGTAGCATAGACATGTATATTATTTTCCTTAATAACTATTATTCATGGAATTGCCATATTCTTTTGTTATCTACTGTCGATGCAGTTTACTCATTTGCAGTTACTCTGGTGACTCGTGTTACACTGAATTTAGGTACTCTTACACTGAAATGGATGGTGAAAATGTGTGAGATTAGGAAAGCAGCATAATAATGTTTTGGAGTCTGATCAATGGCCCTACCAAGGGAGATTTATCAAATTGCTCTATAGCTTACTTTCATATTACAAAAGTGCTTATATGGAGTATTGTATCTAACTCTTTGTATTCTTGTAATCTGTTCAGGAATATCATAATGATAAAGCATAAAAGTCAAAATGAGAAAACAAAAGCCTTGAAGAACCCTCTATCAAGGGCTAAGATAAATAAATGATTAGTATTTGATGAGTCTTAGGCCAGTTGGCTGATGTCTTTCTGTAGGATATATGTAGATGGACCACAATTTTTGGATTTCTGGCAGAATTTTTTGTGTGTCCTTTCATAGTTTCTGCTGGTTTTGGCGTCAATATACTCATGAACCAATCAAACCTACAACAGGCAGCACCTACCAATAATTACAGAAGTACTCATCAGGTCTGATACTTGACTGAAATGCCTGAGGTCATACTAAGATACACACGGTGCTCAGCTCCTAAGGTTTTGTTTAGCACCATCAGCTTCTCTGGGGCTACAGTAATTAACACTAGTTTAATTTTTCCTTATGAGAATGCCAATTCATGCCATTTCAAGGCAAACTCTTCAAATTCAATTATGTCAGGTGTCTATTTTGAGTATCAAATTTTTATTTAAGCTAACATGTAATCTCTGGGGAAAAAACAGAATCCTTGACTTTCCTCTAACTTCAGTAAACTATTTACTTACTATTTCATAACATGGCTGACTAAATTCATCTGTCATACTGCCCCTGTAATTCAGTGTTAAGTTCAAAAATGACTAAAGAGAAACAAACAATGGACCTTTTCTTATGCCCTAAACTTCCAAGGCCATTTTCAAACCACTTCTTTGACTATACTAAATGCTTTAGTATAGAAAGAACAGAGATACACGAAGACAGTCAGCTGTTCTGTCAGCTCTGCAAGGCCAGATTTGACATAGACAGAGGAGTACAAACATACACAAAGTTCAACCAGTTGAAAGGATAATCCTTTCAGAAGTTCATATTGCAACATCTATCTAGGGCATGAAAATTGATGCATTCCAGGGAGATTCCTATAGTGATACTGAGCTGAAATAAAGATGGACTGCAGTTTTTAAGGCAGTGAGAATTAAGCTCATCATTAAAAGTTTGTTGACTACAAATGTACTTGAAAACTTAACTGAATAGAAATAGTGAACTAAATCATGGCCTGTAAGATTTTTGCTGATATTGCATCCATAGCAAATATTCTCTGAAAAAAAGCCCATAATCTGTTATCCCTCTCTGCTCAGTTCAGCATCTCTAAATACTTTCTTATTTTTATTTCCTGTCATCTTATACTGCAGCAACAAAGAACAGATAACCAAATTTGTTTAATAAATTATAATCTGAATTTCTTACCTGTATGAAGTAAATATGCAAGATGCATATTGATTTCTTTAAGCAAAAAGTTCAGATGTAAAAAATTCTACATAATTACACTGTCATAAAATTTGCTAAAACATAACAGTTTACTTAAAGAAGATCAAATTATAAATTTTTAAGATCCTCACATATATTATTACTCTCCTGAGTACGATGCTGTCCCACAGCCTGTTCTGCCCTGCTTTTCAGTGCCATGCTGAGGGATGCAGCAAGACAGGCAAGGAGCCGGCAGCTGCAACTGTGTCTCCAGCCAAGAGGCTTCTGAGAGCTGGTGTGTCACCAGGACAGCCTGTTCCAAACCTTGCCCTGTCCTTGTCCAAGCTGCGGGCAGCAGCGGAGGCTCCCTGTCCCTGCAGGACTCTGTCCAATGTCTGCTGCCCGGGGGGTGTCCAGGTGATGTCCTCCCTCCAGGTGCCACACCTGCATGGTGACACTCAGGAGACAAGTGAGCACAGCTTGGCCTGAGCATAGTGTTACCCTTCAGTCCAAAACTCACCTGGGGAGCGTCAATGTCTTCCTCTGTTGCCAGATAGGGCCATTGCAGGCCCTTGCTTGGGATCAGCCTGTAAGAAACGCGCTGTGCTTGGAAAGCAGCCCTGTGGCACAGAGGGACACTGGTCGGCTGCCCCCTCTAGCACCAGCTGCCCGAGTGTGGCACAGCTGGGACCCTCTGCCCTGCTGGGCTCTCTACCCTATGCAACACCCATCTTCTCAGTACCACCAGTAAGGACGTGGCAGCATTCCTGGGGACTCCCCAATCCCTCTGTTTGCCGAGTGGCACCATGAACCCTTCCTCCCTCCCACACAAGTTCACTCTGCTAGCCGCACATCCCTGGTACCCCAGCACAGCCAGGGTGGGGGGAAAGGCAGCCATTCTGAGCTTTGAGACAACTTTATTACAGTCTACATTCACTGAACTTGGGAGAGCACCTGATTTCATTATCATAACTTTATAACTGAAACCATATTTTGCATCAGAGTATTTTTTGCGAATAGTTACAATATTTACTTATTTAATTCAGTGGTTGTGTTTACTGAGAGAAGCAGACACTAGAGATAGCAAGGAGTTAACATTCTGCACCTAAACGAGTGATTGTGCATGACTTCTCCTGTGCTCTTCTCCCTTGCAAATACATGTGTCTGTTTCTTGCAATTCTGGTCTTTTGGCAAGCTGGTTCAATTCTTAGTTCAGAGGTATGTTTTATTTCTCTAAAGTTGTTACAAGAACTTGCAGTATTCAGTGATCTACATCTGTATCGCAGTCAGGTTCCCAATGGACAAAATGCCAGTGAGAAGAGCTCTGCTGAACTCAGAAGTCTTTGGAGTCTTCAGTGAGGGGAATGGCAAGAAAAGAGAAACAACATCCTAATTCTAATTTTGAGTGAAGAAAGCAGGTTACTAGGTCATTCCAGTCAGCTGTCTGATGGGAATTACTCTTTCATCCTTTCTAGAGTTTCATAAAGCTTTTTATCTAGGGTGTAGGCACAATTCATGAGCAGCTGAAACAAATGAAGAAAATATTTAACAACAAAATAGAGATGACATCCAAATATAAAAGACTATAACAGAACAATAACCGAAAAATAATAGAATAATACCAGAATAGCTGAGGCAGTCTTTCACTACTCTTAGTCACACTAAGAATATTAATAAATCCAAATAGTTGCACTGTTAAGTCAGACTCTATATTTTAGAAAGAGATTTCTGTCATCAAAGACTAAATCAGTTTTCACAGATTGTAGGGTGGAATTGCTGAGACCATAACCAATGAACCCTGCTTCAGGCTTCCTGAATTTCTACCTGGCAGTTGTGAAACGTATTGGTTTGCCAGAATTTGGCTTATAAAAGCAGTACCAAAGGAGGAAGGAGAAAAATAACAGCCTGTGGAAAATCTGAGCTTTCAAAGAATGTCCCATCAGAGCAGAGAGAGAGGGGAAGGGAGGGAGAGATGGGATGAGACTGTGGGTTTTGAGAATCACTCATGTAGGTTGCTGGAGAACTCAGAGTCCTTCGGGAGATATGGCAACCAAACAAATTGCTCCACTTCAGGAGAGAACAAACAGCTTCTGCATCAGTGTGTGTCTGTGTGGAGCAGCTCAGGTAAGTAGGAGTCTACCTTAGTGCCTAAAACACCTATACATGTGATAAACAATAGAAAAACTGTGGGAAATAAGACAGCACTGCTCCACAGACAGCCCAGTTCTGCACACATATCAAGCTCTGAATATTGACAGATCCAAAACAGCTCACCCCATTCTATTGCCTGCTGTAGGTAGATAAGAGTCATATTTATGGTTAGAGGCCTAGTTAACTTATAATTTGATGGTTACCAAATAGATCCCTTGGAACAGAACCTTATTTTTCATTTTAAAGAGTGAGCCTCTATAGCTGTGAAGAAACTAAAAGTCTAAAGAAAAACATGAGCTGAAAGCAATCTTCCTGACCCTCCAGAGAACTGAAACAATTGTAGTGAAAGATGTCAAGTGCTACATCTATCTCAATAGACCAGAAGTGCAACCTAAAAATGAACATTTAAATCTCTGCAATTATAAGCAAACCACTCCAATGAGAAAGTCTCATTTGTCTCCAGGCAAAAATTTCCCAGATACTAAAACCTCCACTTCTTTCCCCAAACAACTGCTCCAGTTCAGCTGTTCAATATTAAAATAGAGATCTACAGGGAGCTGCTTGTCAAAAATGTGGGGACAGAGCAAAGCAGGAGTAATTGAAAGTAGGAAACACTGTGCAGTGAGCTGGACAACCCAGGCATGAGCACTTCCTGATGTCTCTACCAGCCCAGAATAGTTGGCAGATGCCCATTCCTGTTGTAGTTATCTGAATTTGCTTCATGGGTTTTGCACAAAGCTTTTGATTTTTATCTTCCCAACAAGATACACGTGTCAGGAATATCCCTAGTTGAAGACACATGAAAGTTTGAGAGTTTTCTTTGCAAACTCTTACATTCAAACTGTGATTGATCTTTCCAAAGCAAATTTGTATTTTAAATATTTTCCTCCCTCATCAATAAACAATAGATTTGTTAGTATCATTTACATTGTTTATCCCAAACAAGGGATCCTAAAGCAGAATATAAACATTAACATTTGCATATAACATGTTGCAATATCCTACTGTGCAAACATAGCCAATCACAGAAATATTTCAGAGCCTGACCTCTCAGTCTTGATACACAGGTCCTATCCATTCTTATCTCAAATAATCCCACTCATCTGACAAAAAGGATGGCAGTTTAATACTAAATATTGCTACTTGAAGTTTTTTTGGCATAAAATCTTGCTTTATTGCCATTTTAAAAGATGCTACTTCAGGAAATGGACGAAAGCAAGAGTGTCACATTTTGTACTGTTTATGAGCACTTATTTTTGTAACTGTTCTTCTTTTCTGCTGATGCTTTCTTGATTTATGCTGTAACTTAGATATGAATGTAACAGAGCTGAGGTAGTACAATACAGAACAAGTGATCAATAAAGACTAGAAGTATTTTAGCATATTTTTTTCACTGTGAAACGAAATAGTGCTTGCATGGAAGCCTAAAAATATTTTCAGAATAGTGCTCTTTCATGTTTTAACAGCTATAAGTTATTAAATATTTTCTTATGAATATTTTCTTAATTTTTTTTGTATTCTATATTGTAATATTATAAGATTATATTTTCTTTAGCCTCTCTTAACTTTAGGTAGAGAAATACAAGAAGGAACTTGAGTCCATTTATTTATTCAAGCTGATATCCAGGAGAATTGTCTCCACTAGTCTGATCCCTTGAAGATTTAAGCCAAAGATAAGATATTTTTAGTGCTTACTCTTCTTACCTAACCAAACAAAACCACAGAGCATTTGCAAAACCACCAGAGGTGGTGAACTTGAGAATGTGTTCAGCGCCTCTTGTTAAACAAGTGGTGATCAGCCCTATTTAAACTGAAATACTGGGATTAAGTTACAGGCAATTTGTAAAAAAAAAAAAACTTAGAGAAGGTTTTAGAAAATAATGCTGCTGATTGGGTGACCTGCTTACCTTTAGGTCAAAATCAGGCTTGGGAATACTAAGCTTCTGGAAATGTAAACACATGAAATACAAAATCAAGATTTTTTTCCTTAGACCTTTTTAGTGAAACTTCCATTAGCCACAAAGTTGAAGCCAGAGGTATAGTAGCAGTCATTCTGCAGTGGGAGCTCTCCTTACCTTCCGAGTTGGACAGTGATTATGGAAATGGGTTTTTTCTGGCCACTGACGCTGCATTCAGCTGCAGGATGACTGCTACATTCATCAGTTGATGCATAAAGATAAAAAAAAAAAAAAAAAAAAAAAAAAAAAAAAAAAAAAAAAAAAAAAAAAAAAAAAAAAAAAAAAAAAAAAAAAAAAAAAAAAAAAAAAAAAAAAAAAGCCCTGGACGAAGGTGCAAGGAAAATAGCAGTAACCTGTGTCATCAAGGACAAAGAATTTCATTTTGCTGCCTGCAATCAGATACTGCCAACAGTACCACGTAAACAGAAAATTCCTTTAACCCTCCAGCAAGCTTTGTGATATATGCCGCTCTTCAGTGCAGTGTGTTTTGCAAGTATTTAAATTTTTCCTCTTTTTTGGCCCCATTTTCAGTTTTTATTATTTTGGAGCATAAGAGGATATTTCCCCTCCTCCCTGAGGTTTACTTGTCCTTCATAATACTTCTACTGCCAGGGACACTTTGTTGATAGCGATAGTCCAAAGTCCCCATTCCTTCCGTATCTCACTACAAAAACACATTTTTCAAGTCAGTAGCTGGGCACACTTGTCTTAAGTTTTTAGTTGCATAACTACCTGCCACAATATGTTGCATGCCTTGTTAGAACATGCTAATGAAGAGCTTGTCACCTATTGCCAGCACCTCTGAACTCTTGCCTCCTGCGTTTTGGGTGTGTTTCTGTCTGGAAGACAGCACTCACTCTTTGTAGACCTATTACTGCTTCCCAGTTCCGTTAGATTTGTTGACAAGGAAGCACTGAGTATTTGTGGAAGAATGTCACTGTTTTCTGGCTGCTCCTCAAGACCTACCACACTGCCAAAGGATTATTTTGAGGATCAGAAAGGAAGACAATCTGAGAGGAGTTCAAAGGAACCAGAGGGTCGGCTGTATAGGATGCAGAGGATTGACACTCATCAGTTCTCGTTGGTGTTGCTGGTTGTGGGGCAACAAATGAACCAATATGAAAGTGACATAACACATGCTCTTGCTAGTTTAGATTCCCTACAATCCTCTTGCCTAGTTCGTTGGACAGTGTGTATGACGTATCTTGAATATGAGTCTATCAGTTGGCAAGCTTGTTTCCTTAGTTCAGTCTGTAGAGATGTACGAAGGGACTGCTTGAATGACAAAGGTTGTCAGTTCGATTCCTAGTGCTAGCGGTGTTGCAGCTACATCATATACCAGAACAGCAATACAACATGTAATGTATATAATTGAAGAATTCCTTGAATATTAAGCAGTGTATAGAAAAGTCAAAGGAAATTATAAACCAAAGAAAAAGACCTAATTTCTTTCTCATCACATAGCAAATATAAATACAGGCATACATACAAAGCACCAAGGAATATATTTTTTACAGATGAAAGTTTCATTGATGAGTTGTTATTCTTTTTTAAATTATTAAGCTCTCATATGTAACAAAACATCTCTATACATATTTATAACCATCTGTAGAAAAGTTGTTAAATTTCTCAAGGCACAATATTGACCTGAAAAATTCTATTTAACCTGTGAGATTCAGTCAAGTTTTATTTATATTGCTTATGAAGTGGCAAAGACAAAGTTTTTAATGGAACCTTTCTATGATGATAGATTTATACCTGGAAAGGAATAACTTCTAAATCTGTATTGAAATTAATTACAGTTGGTACATAGGTTTTTGAAGCATTCTGCATTTGGCTGAGAATCTCCTAGGAAGCTAATTGGACCTGAGTCACCACAGGGCAGAGTGAGACAGAGGCATGGCCTTTAGCTTTGAAATTGCAAGCAAGGTGATGTATATTACTATGGTACATTTCTTACTGTACAAGTATGTTGGAAACTAGGTAGCATACAAAAAGTACTCGCAAAATAAAATGTAAAAGATTAATCTTGGTTCATTATAAAAATTATATATGAAGAGTTTATGAGTAGACTTCAATCACTGGCAAAACATTTGTATTTAGCTAAAGCTGGTTTCAATTTTCCAGTAAGTGGGATTGCTTTTCTTCATCCTTTACAAGAAGATGGGGCTCTCATTCATACAACTCATTCATGCTTCGAAATCCAACAGAGTCATGGGATATTTGCAAGTGATGAGGAAATGCCTGCTGATGACTATGTTTGCTGTCAATGCAGACTTGTGCCTTGCTGTTCCACAGCTATACTGTCAGCTGAACTGTTGCTACCTTTCCCTGTCCTACCCCCAGGACTGTCACAGCTACTCTGCAGGTCAGAAGAACTTGAGGCCTTTGTATGTTTTGCACTGCTGTGCTAACACAGCTATGAAAGTGGGCAGGAGACATGCTAAGGGCACCCCTCTGTTTTGCTTTGCGCTTATCTCTGGCTTGCTCTTGCTTGCCCTTTCCAGTAGTTGCAAACCTGCAGGATCAGTGCTGGGAGATATAGTGAAATTTGAGAGAAAGATGGAGAGCAGCAAAAAGGTCAGCTAGTTGTGTAATCTCAAGGAGGTTCTTTCTATCACATAGCCTCTGAGGAAAAAACTGTGAAGAGAACTGCAGAACTGCTGGCTTGAGAGATGGGATGGCATGAGCCCTTGTGCAGAGCAATGTGATTGCTATGGCCACGCTCTTCCAGCACGGAGTAGCTCAGAGCAGGGCTCATGTTGGTGAACTGTATATTCCAGCAGTGTAGCCCTGGGCCCCTGGTGGGGTGACCTGTGGTGAGCAGCTTCCCTTGCTGGCAAGAATGTGCAGTGGTGGGTTTGCTGGGACAAGGGGTGGTGCACTTAATTGTGTCCAGGCTGATCTCCCCAAAGTAATAGGCTTAAAAATGAAACCATTGATGTGTACAGATTTTCCAGCAGGTTTGTCACACCACGTCTGAGAGTTGCCTTAGTTAAAAGAAATGCCAGGGGCAACAATAATTTTTGCAAACACTTTCTTCTTTTGTCTTGCTAGTGAACATGCGAACCTTTACAAGCTGCAGTAGCAATATGTTTTGTTGCTGCACTGCACTTTCACTGGAATGTCCCTGAGCAAAGATGATTATTAAGAGGGGCACTGCCTTTTCTGAGTTGTCTCCCTGAGAGACCTGGGGAGTATGGGGCTTTCCTCTGCCTGGCCCTGCAGCCATGCTCCCACTTTGTGCACCCTTTGGTGCTGACACGGCATCCAGGAGAGGTTTGCTTCCTCTGGAGAAAAGCCAAAACCCTAGCAGCTTGGCACACACATTAAGGATTCCCTGGAAGATTGAATTTGGATGGAAAGATAAGCGAACACTGCCATTAGCTTTCAGCTAACAAAATCAAAGTGCTCATAAATTACCTTCTTGGTAGCAAGGCCATATGAATGAATTAATGTATCAGTGTATCTGAGCTGCATTTTTTAAATGTGTGGGAGGGATAAAAACCACATAGAGATCTTCCTTTGAGTGCCAAGAAAGCCTTCCAGGGTGTGTCAGCCAGCTGAGCCGAGTAGGGCACATCTGGAAGTGGCCTTCCCCCTTGCACAGAGGGCAAAAGGGTCCAGCAGGTCCAAGGGAAGGGTTGCACCTGGTTGGGAAAGTCTTTAATTGTCCTGTGATTCTGGCTCACAGACTGCATTGTTGTAGTTGTGTGGGGATGGGGGGGGGAAGCTGTCAGCACAGGAGAAACTCAAGGGCAGGGTCACGGTGGGGCAGCACTCCCTCACACCTCTGGGGGGCAGGAGGGAGTGAAAATGGCAGTGTCAGAGGGACAGGTACTTCAGCCATTGCTGCCAGAGAGGGTCAGCTATCTTGAAAACAGGGAAACTAATTTTGCTGATAAATGAATTATTAATAAAGTCTTTCAAATGCTGACTTTTCCTCTGAAGTAAAATAATAATAATAATTTAAAAAAACAACAAAGAAAAGAAGTAGATAACTGCTCTGTGAAGGAAGTTCACAGTCTTAGGGGAGGTCATACAGGGAGAACAAAGAGTCCTGAGTGTCTCTTGCTGTCACACTCGCAACTGAGGAAGCACTATGAAAGCTGCAGGCACCGGGCAGTCAAATGGTCAGAATACTGGAATTGTGCACTAAACATGAAAGTGTGTCATGTTTGTAGAGTGAATCAGCTTTCCAGAGGCATATGGGTGATGACAACCTGTGGTTTCCAGAAGTACAGGAAAAGCTGGTCTCTTAACTCTTCACAGCATTGCTCAGAAACTCAGAATAATAAGATATTTTCATTCTCTCTTTGCAGTTTCTCCCACATAATCTCCCTGATCTCGCTCCTTTTTTATGTGCCATTGGTGGTAGGTAGGCTGTACATAGAAGAGCATTTTACAATACTGAAGTAATAATTTCTTCAGAGCACTGCTGAGTCAAAGCAGGCACCGTAGTATTTATTGAAAAGGCTGTGGACCTTTGCTGGTTATTAACTGTATATGTGTGTTACTCTGCTGCCAGCAGGCCACTGCAGTGGCTGCCCAGACAATATTTTCCTACTAGGCCTGGTGGGAGCCTGGAGGGCTTTGAAGGGGCTTCATTAGCGTGTGGGGAAATGCTGCATTTTATTTTTGTGCTAATGGTTACTCCTTTAAAAGAACAACCTAAAATTCTTGAATGGGTGTTTAATTTTGTCAGGACTGCTATTACCTTCTGCATTAATCAAGCACTAACCAGTGATGAATAATATGCTTATTGACATTTAACTGCTGATTGGCAGGGCCAGAAATGTACAGGGTTTTGGTAGGATAATAGCTGAGTTCTTGTGAGTAAACCAAAGGTTTTCCACCTGCTGGTAGGTGTGTTATTCCAAAGGGCTGTTTCTCACTGACCTACCACTGAGCACTGTGGATGGTAGCACTTGAGCACTAAAATAAACTTTGATTTGAAACATCAGGATCCTGAGAAGCCCAGCTTGTGACTTCAGACCTCTGAGACCTTGAACTTTTTCATCAGTTGGCTGAACATTTGCATGATTCCAGAGATAGCAAGTTTACTTCTTATCTCTGAGAGATTTGTGACAGCAGAGCAATCATTTCCTTGGGTGATCATGGTCTGACATGAGCCCTGTGTTAGCACTGTGCTAGGCACAAACTTAGACTTGCTATTTCCCTGGAAACTAAAAAACCTCCACAAACAGAATATGATGCATCTGCCCATAACTTTTCACCTATAACTCTCCACCTTTGAAACTATTTTTTTCAGTCTTAGTAACTACAGCAAGCACTGGATATTCTGTACTGACTGTGCATCTGACCCTACAGACACTGGCAACCCTGTAATAATGTGCAGACTTCTGGGAAAGTCTGATGATCTGTCTCTCTTGCTACAATCTGCTTTGGGGTCTACTCTTGCAGGAATACTTGGGAGTCATAAAGACTGTCTGACTCATCTCCCCAGCTATAGTTGTAATTTTCCATTTACACAGGGCTAGTGCACAGAAAGTGCTGGAAAATTCCTGTTTTCTGTCTCCTGAGCAAGGTCAAAGCCTGATTGGACACCACAGACAGAAACCATAATGCGAACCTAACATACACAGTCCACTGTGAGTCAGATGTGTGCACATCACTGCTTCCAGTCAAAATGCTTAGGGTCAATATGTCTAATGATGGTGGACTAAAGGCAGACTATCGAATTTCTGGGAGTTGCCATCAGTTGCTCTGTTGTCACAAAAGGAGCTGATAGCATCCATTTTAGAAAACTTTATCACCAAGCTCTGGATCTCATTAAAATCTCATGTTATTATATAAACGGCCATGCTCTGCTCTGTCTTTTGGCAATGACGAGCAAGTCTCACTCTCCAGCTGCATAGTCTTTTAGCAAATTGAGGTCTCCTCCTAATTCATCTGAATATTCAGAACTCAGAATAGTACAGAGACAGCACTTCTGAGGATAACTAATGATATTTCACAAAATTCAAATTCTGGCCATCCACCAGCATTCATTTTGCTAAATCAAAGTGCAGTGTTCCTTTGTGAGCTGATCTGGTACTAAAACGGAATGCAATTAGAGACATGCTGAATATTTTACCAGAAATCAAGATCTCGCTTCACTCTGGAAATATTTCAGATTCATTCTAAGATGAGAAAAATAAAACCTTAACTTCTGTTGTCACATCCAAATTACTGTCAACATTACAAGTTATAGTGGGATAAATAACGTGTGAACTTTTGTCCTGTCAAACCCTGTGATACAGAATCATTCTTACTTAATGATACAAACAAGGTGGTTTTTCTATTTGTCACTATGGGGTAACCTATTGGAAACTATCTAGTGTCTATCACTGTAAGGGGCTATGCATGCAGCATGGCAAACAGCTGTTAATTAGTAATTTATTTGGTGACTGTACATTGTATTTCTTTCTTTTGGAAAGGGAAATGACTGTGTCTGCTACACACATAACCTGATAGCACTAGCACACCGTAAACTAGAGGCTCCCAACCTCTTTTTTTTCCAGGTACCACGTTCAGTGGTAACTGTGGTGATACACACAGACTGCCACTCACTGAACTTTCAGCTTGGGTGTGTGCCAAGGTTTTACCACTCTGGAGTGATTTATATACTGCAGCCTGACAACCCTTTTCATATGCTGCATGTCCTGGGAAGTTTCTTTCCTCACAAAACAAGAAAACAAACAAAACCTCAAAAAGATCAGATGGGAGAATTGTGCAAACACTGAGTTATTAATCAGCTCAATGTTGATTTGCAAACGTATTCCTTATCATTAGGGGACTTTTAAATGCAACTTCAGGTGAATTGGAAAGTTTCAGCTAACATCTGTCTGTGTGATTTATGTAGATCTGAATGTTCTCTCTCAAACCTGATTACTGCATAATTCCAGTAGCAATGGCAGCCTCACTACCTTATTGTTCTTCCCCTAAAAATACCCATTCAAAAAAAAGATTTCTTTGTTGTGTCACTTTTTTGGAGATATAAGGAAGACAGTTTTCTTTCGTAAGTTTTGTAGGAATGTTAAAATCTCCTATCAACTTCCTTATAACAAGATTGATCACTGACGTTTGCTACCCAGGGGCTCCTCAGGAACAATATGGCCTGAGAAATACCTTGTCCTGTTTATTTTGGAGGGAATAAATGTATGAAACCCAGAGTTTTGCAGGGTACTCCTAACAGAAGAAAAATTTGGCAATTTGGTTAGGCTGTCTTTGCATCTCTATTCTATTCAACTGTGCACACAGTCCTGGCTACAGGTGATTCTGTATTTAAGCAGACCTTCACCACGACTTCTGAGCAGGTAAAAAAGAAAAAATCTTTCAGAAGACCTAAAACATCCTTTTCAGCCCATCTATCCAGCCTATTCAGGTTTTCTGGTGTGAACAAACAACTTTCTAGTTGCGATGGACTTCATCAAATGCCCTAGCAGGCTAACACCACTTTGAGTGCTGAAACTCAGAGTAGATAAAATCCCTTATTAATACCTATGCTGGAAAACAAAGTGGATTTACTCATGTCCAGTGAGAAGTGTTCACATACAGAGTTGTTTCCTTTGTTTAGAAGGGTCTATACCTTCTACCCAGATACCTGGGTAGAATGCAGAAATTTAGAACATCACCAGCTCTCATCCATTCTTTGATATAATTCCCCACTACTCAGTCATGACTAGTTGTGCTAGTTCAGCTATTGGCAAGGCTAGCATGGGACAATAAACAAGCTCAGGGAACTAGTGCACATTTTAAATCATCCCAGCAAGAGAGTCTAGCTGAGCCATTGCACTGGTCCCATTAAGGAGCTGTACACAGGAAAGTGAGTTACCAAAGAAACATTTACCAAACATATTTGGACAAACTGGACTGAAAGCAGCTGTTCAGCTCAGAAGCTGGCAGGGACATGCATGTAAGCACACATGCACAAAAGAGATGAGTGAAAAGGAAACACCTCAAAGAAGGGTTGAACCCAGGATAACATTTTCAACCTAACCATTTATTAGAGTCAAAGTCATTAGTGAAATTAGAGCAGTGATTAGTACCTTAAGTTAGCACACTAACTAGGGATTAGTGCAGTGGAAGACCTGCACTGAGTCTATAAGTTTCTGTAGCTTTCATTGGTGCCCTACTTAGATGTTTTCTAGACTATCCTACCACAATAGTTTCACACAGACACTGAGAGGGACTGTCTGTCCTACAGAGCTAAATTATAGACTTCTCTGGGCATTATAACTATGTACAGATATCAAGGTGATGCTTGAAGTTTTGGACTCAAAATTATTATAATCAGGTTAATGAAATGAAAGGGGGGGGCATTCATCAAATTTAAAAAAAAAGCCTAAGAAAAATGAAATATATAACACTTCAGTCATCTCCTATTGACTACTCTGCTTGTTTTATTGAATTGTCACCAACAAGAACATTATTATTCTTACTTGTGTATGTCACTGCTCTTTTAACAACTTAGATGACTCATCCTGAGGAAATGGAGTGAGAGACATCTATTTAGCTTTATTTTCAGCCATAGGTGGGAGCCAATTAGGCTTTCTAATTTAAAATGCAACTAAAGAGAAAACACATTTGCAACTGTCCTTGAAAGGGCTGGGGTGGGGCTGGGGTGGGTGATCAGTCTAAGTAGGAATACAACTAAGTCATTGAGATAATGGAAAAGTTTGGGATTGTGGATATGAGAAATCATTAGAGTATGGATTCTACCAATGGACAGAATGTACTCAATTTAACTTGATTTCATTTAAGTGAAGAACACACAAGTTTCCCAGAGGTTTGTCTCCTAACTCGGCAAACGACGGAGAATTTGTCTCAGGTCTAGTATCTTAGAGTGCAATACACCAGAACTGCTGAATACCATTATCGATGTCTAAAACTGCAACTTATAGCTGGTGTTTTAAGTCAAAGTTAAAATATCAAAGTAATTTGGAATTTCCTAATAATTGTCTTGTCACTGGGTTGTTAACTTAATGGAAACAGGTTTTTTAGACCGCCTTATGGACAGTCTATTCATGGATGTCCTTGTATAGAAATGGTGCAGGTTTTTGTTTTTCCTTTTTTTTTTTTCAGTTTGTTCAGCACTGCTGCTAAGCAAGAACTGATCATCATATTAATGCCCTGGAATTTCTGGGCACTCCTGCTAAATATACAAGTCTCTGTCAAATGCAAATGCCTGTATGGGGTACACTGACCCTCTCATGGTATCTGATGTCCTTGGTAATGGATTTCTGAGAGCAAATTTCATGATTGCTTTTGTCTTTCTCCCTTACTCTTAAAAGAGCTACGATCATCTCTAGACAATGGGTGGTCTGGGTGAAACAGTGAATTGAGTTGTGGTATTTCGCCCCCACTTTCCTGCTGATTACATTTCAAACCTTTAGTTCATTGTTAATCTCAATCTTTTACTGATTCTTGGGCATTTACAGTCAAAATATGGACAAGTGAGAAAGAGTCCAAGTGAGTAAGAAGGATGAGCATCTTCTGCAGCTCAGAACAGCACCAAGGCAGAAGGTGCAGATTGGACTACCCATCAGAAAACAGAGAAGTGTACTTAGGGAAAGTTGAAATCTACCTAGATATAACATACTAGAAGAGTATGTTTTCGTTAAAGTATTAGCAGATAAGAGCATCTTCTCAATGGACATGTGCTCAATAGCTATCTTTTTGTATCAGTGAGGACTGGAGAGAGACTTCTTTACTTTGGAGACAGAGATGAATTCCTGTTTTGAAAAGAAATTAACAGTAGTTGGTAAAAACTGCTTTTGTGGAAGAGACCTGTAAAAACTAGAAAATATTACTATCAAATCTGAAAAATAGTTTCAAAAAATGATTCTCTGGGTGTATTCAAATATACATCATAGCACTGGATGAAAGAGAATAAATCTGCATGACTTGTGACACAATTACCACATATTGCCTACTATATCTTAATTAGAATAAGCTTCCCGTCCTTTCAGGAGCTTAATGTGAGCTATTGGAACACTGACAATGAGAAGATTTCTCATATCTTTTCCTCTTGTTTTTCCCCATCTTGTTCTAAGCATTAGTCAAATGAGATTATGATTTAACGATGAGATACAGAAGAAGCAAGGAAGCTTTGCTTCAGCGTTAGCATTTCTTGTTGAACGCTCAAGGAGTGTTCAACAACAGAGGATAGTCCATGTAGAAGGGTAGATTCATAGTACACTGTCATGGCTCTAACTGTGTAGGCACAGGTACAGAACCGTTGTCAGAAGAGAGTTTTGTACATCTGAGGTATATAAAGCCGTAAACTAAGTATGTTACAAAACTAAATATGTCACAAAACCAAAACAAACAAAAGCAGAGAGCAAAACAGTTACTATATCACCATACCAGCTCTCTACTCAAGTCA
The DNA here is from genome assembly GCF_003031625.1 of Empidonax traillii. NCBI lineage: Eukaryota > Metazoa > Chordata > Aves > Passeriformes > Tyrannidae > Empidonax > Empidonax traillii. The sequence goes on from NW_020955196.1 coordinate 759,020, forward strand.
ACTGACATAAGGAGAGAAATGTTTGGTGCTGGGTTGTCTTCAGATCTCAATAAAAATATAAGAAAAGTCAAAAGTTATAAATCTGGATGCAAATTGAAAACAAAATATTCAAAATCAATGCAAATATTGCCAAAATCTGGATGTGTTGCAGCTAATCCAGAGACGTTAGCATTCCAAAATGTTTCTTCTTTTGAAATGATAGAATTTCTCTTCCAGTCCAACAAGCACAACAGTGGTTTACTGAAAAGTAATCTTGTGTAAAGCAGCCATGTTTCTTTAGGTCCTTAATTACAAATGGCAGACTATTATTCTTTGCAAAAAGAAATCTAAACTAACTTGTTGTAGGTTACAAATCAGGAGAAAATTTTAGTATTTAAGCCTAGTTGAACATTACCTAAAATGATGAGACAAAATAAAATAAAATAAAATAAAATAAAATAAAATAAAATAAAATAAAATAAAATAAAATAAAATAAAATAAAATAAAATAAATAAAAATCAGGAAAAGGGTAGTATGTGCTGAGAAGGCAAAAGGATTTTACCAACCACAAAAACCTTACACAAACCTTACGCCAAACACCATAAAACAAACAGTTTGCAAAGCCAAGTTGAGTATATGATACAACATAAAACAGCAAGTCCCACAAAACATGCTGTTCACAGAGGCAGAAAACATTGCTTAAAAGTCAGCATCTGATACTGCCCATTCTGGAGGGGCACATTCCTTCCATTTGAGCTCGTTCACTGTTGTATTGTTACAGCTGCCCGTTCTTCCAGATTCTGACTGAGAGCAAGGGTGACCGACTTATTTCCCAGGATTGCCCAGAGTTTTTTCACCTGAATAGGTGTTTTGCACATCAGTCTTCATCTGTGACATGCTTCAGGCTTGCTCAAACACTCAATCTTACTAAAAGTGTGCACGGTCAAAAAGTAGGTCTCTGTCCTACTTGCACGGAGATGTATGATGTGGTTTGCTGTGTTGATAATTGGCCCCTTTGGTCTTACATTAAAAAGTTTTTTGTCTTCTGTTTCTGCTAGGCTGGGAAAATAATTTCTGTTGCAGCTCTTGTAAGCACTCATCAAGCGGCCTGTAGGTAACCAAAAAGTTTTCATTTCCCAGTTGAAATGCTGCAGCATGAAGAACAGAACAAAACTCTTAACCCAATGAGGTCAAGAGGAAACTGTAAACAATTCATAAAAATAAGGTTGTTTGGGATACAGTTTCCAGGTGTTTGAATGCTGTAATAATCTAGAAGTGAATTTCAACTGATTCCATCAAGGACATACAACTCTCAAAAAATTAATTTCCTAAAATAAAACTGGGTAGAGGAGAAGACCATTCTGTACTTTAATGGAAAGAAAAGAGAACACTGGAGTTTGCATGTGAGCATAACTGAAGAAATCTGTGAGGAAATAAGGTCTATCAAATCTCTGACAGTGGGAAGAGTTTCAGTTTAGACCTGTCAATTTTTAGCCACCTGAACAGATCCTCTGTTGGCCCTATGCTAAAGGAAACAAAACCCTGTTAATTTCAATGCACATGAAACTACTTGCTTATGGACTGAAAGGAAATGCAATGTCACTACCAGGAACATGACAAGACAGTATTTTTGAGATATTATGTAGATATTTTATATCTATATAAATGATGAACACATGTTTTAACTTATGCATCTTTGCTCTTACGGCCATGTGTTTCTAGGATTTGTAAGTACATGTGCTCATATATGTGTGTAGGGAAGATGAATTAGCATAGATGTTAAAATAGTGAATGTATTTCTTTGAATTTTCTCATGTTAAAAGAACTGGAACCTTTATTCTCTTTCTACATCTACATCTGGAGATGTTTACATCTCCAGCCTTAAATCTACAGTGTATATTGTATAGCTGACAACTGGAATGGTTGAAAACTGAAACCTGCTCATTCTTATGCTAAGATTCTGGTAAAAATCTTTCTAACTCAAGATTACTGCTTATGGAAGATCATTATTATTAGCCTATGTGAAATTCTGTGTAGAATGTGGGGACACAAGTTAATATTGATATATGTGATTTTACCACTCAGGAAATTATCATTAGCACAAGAAGTTCTTTACAAAATTCGGCTGAGATTAAAAAAAAAAAAAAAAAAAAAATTAGTAGTAAAATTTAATAGAAAAGGAGTAGAGAACAAACCAGAAAACTGTATTACTATGCTAGCTGGCTCAGCTTATAGTCAGAGTACTATATGTAGATATATATTCCCTTTTCTACTCTCCTTATCTTCAAAGGACATATTAGGATTTGAAAAGATAAAACAATAGAGAAAGCATGTGTTTCTATAACAAGAAGAGATTACATGGACTAAGTATGTACTCTGGAAAATATGGCTGAGAGGGGGCTATAATAGAGTTTGATACATCATGAAAAGGATGGGAAAGGGGAAGAATTTTCAGTTCCTCCCAGTGAAAGTATTATGGGTCATCATATAAAGCTAGGAGGTAGTTCATTTAAACAAACTAGAAAGTACATTTTGTAAAAGCAGCAATTCAGCTATGGAACTTACTGCTGAGGATTAGTGAGGTAATAACATCCTAGAGGAATTTAAAAATTATAGACTTTCTGAGTTCCAAAGGTAAAGACTCTGAAAAACGGTATGATTGTACTGCAGGAGATCTCACTGAGTGACAGTGCACATGCTTTTCTCCTAACCTTTAGTGGCCACTCTCAGGACATTTGATTTGTTACTGTACTGTACTCTATGCTTTTTACAGAGTGCTTGAATTCTAGCTGCATCTTCAGTAAGTGAGGGAAGAAAACTGTCCAAAATATTCAAGAAAGTAGTATTATTTGCATTATTCCACTGTACTGATCATCACTGTGTTTTGGTTTTGTTTTGTTTGGTTAGGTTTTGTTTTGTTGTTCGTTTTGTTTTGTTTTGTTTTGTTTTGTTTTGTTTTGTTTTAATGAAACACTATTTTAAATTACACTGCAATTCTACAGTTTTTGGAAATATGTACATTATTTCTAAAGTAGGTGAATCATCACAAGAATGGTTTGGGTTGAAAAATAGCTTTAAAGATTGTCTTGTCCAATCCTCCTACCATGGACAGGGACATCTTCCATTAGGTGAAAAGCTCCATTTGAACTAGCTTTGAACACTTACAGTAATGGACAACCACAACTTCTGAATGTATAGATAGCTAATTAGTACAGAATATATGGATGAATAATTGGCACAGTTGTGTATTTTAGTTATAATTGTAGACTAATTATGAATCACAACTTTAAATAATATAAATTTTCTATAATCTACACACTAAAAGTATTTGGGTCTTCCTCTCTGTGTTCAGGAAAGATTTAAGTGTCTAGATGCTAATAAGCACTTGCTGTCTAGACACAAACAGGCTTACCTGATGAGGCATGCTGCTTGAAGAATTGGCCAAAAGTTTCAAAAGCATCTTGTCATTTTGTATGACTATTGATGCTCAGATCTTTTCAAATACTTAGACTTAGACCTGTTCTCTTACTTCTTAAGGTAAAACTCAAAACTGTTCAGAATTTTAAAGACAAAAACTTAGGAAAATGACAAAAACTTGGAAAGAATTAGAAACTTTACAATTTAGTTAGGCAATGAATGTAGTATATAAATAATTCTTCTCCTTTTCTGTACACAATTATCAATACCACTTCTTGTCTCATCTTTAAGAGACCTGATGATCAAAGTGAGTTAAAAAAGCCACTAGGGAGAAATTGATATAAGCATGTAATTCTCATCAGGTAAATCTGATTTCTCTAAAGTCTATTAAGTATATCTTCAGTTAGTGCAGTGTGGCTCTCATGCTGAAATGTCTTAAAGTCATGCTTGTTTATTAATCAATTTATATTAATCAAAAGTATTTTTAGCTTTCACTTTAAAACACAACTTATCAGATCTAAAAATTGAAAGCTAATCCACAGTTATTTGTTGTTCCCGCTTGCACATCTAGAATTAGTCAAATTTTTCAAAGCCCCTTTTTTTTTTTTTTTTTTTTTTTTTTCCTGACCAGGACATTGTTAATGGCAATCTAGAATCTCTACCTCTGTGATGTAATTTCCATCCTTCTAACAGTTTGTGATTTACTTTGGCAAATGATAGCCCTGGTAAGACCAGCAACAATGATTGCTATTCAGCTTGTAACAAACAGACAAATCCCAAGTTCTACTGTTGACCTGAAACTCCCAGCTTAGGTAAATGAAAATCTTGCATGCTTAAAAAAATAGCTTTGCCCCACACATTGCAAGTCTCAAGTCTCTTCTTCTAAGTCTTATCTGACCCTCACACCACCCTAAAGGGAGGCTGTAACAAAGCTATATGAAATTGCATGAAAGTATATCCTGATTAATTTCACCATAGACTTATAATGGCACCTCAAATTACCTTTCATGGAGTTTTCATATTGGACGTCCTTCAGTTATGAAAACAATTATGTACAGGTTTAAGAGCCGTTGGATAGCAGTCAGTATCTCAAGGGATTGCAAAAGGCTAATTGAAAGCATTTTTGCATCTTGGAACAGGTCACAAGTACTTTCCAAATTACTTCCACTTGAGGTCAAATTATTGATGCACTCTTCTAGGTCATCTGACTTGTAAGGAAGGCGTAATTAGAACAAGATCAATAGAACTCTACATAGTTGAAATATCTAACAGACGTTTCTGATGATAAGGAATACTTGCTAATGATAGACGACATAAACTTTGTGGGACATGTCAGTAATGCCACCCTTCAGAATGTGAAAACCACTCCTTAATAGTCTATGAAAGGCTTAGATTGTTGAAGTCCTTTTAGAAGTATGGAATTACTACTGCTATACACTTTTTGGTATACCAGTGAAGTAAATATCTCGGCAGAAACGTGGCCTAACACTTTCAGGGAGCCAACAAGTCCCACAGTATTTGTGCACAATTGAACTCAAGGTTAAAAGAACAATTAAGAGAACTGGAATTTCTGCTTTGTTTTTTCTGCATCTAATTCATGACCCTAAGTTGTAGTTTAATACTCAGTGAGAAAGTCTTTGTGTATTTTATACGGCCTTTTGAAAAAGCCTTTCTGTCTCTCTCTCTTGGTGCATCAATATTTTTTCTTGAACAGAATTCACCTATTTCAACTGCAACCTCAGTCTGGCTTACTTCTGGAGCTGATTTGCCTTCAGCTTCAACGACAGCAAGACTTGCTTTCTTGGGTCACTGTTCAGATGGCTTGGATTCCTGTTTTTCATATCCTAAAGAGTGTTTGCCCTTACTAGTAGTAGTTTATTAATTATGAAGTCAGTGACAACATTCTGACCTTAGTATATTTGCAATATGACCGGGCCAGTAGTTCAGTTTGAGGTAGAAACTCAATAACAGTTTAGGCATTATCAAAGTTCAGGAACATTTCAGTCATGAAAAACAGTGCTGTACAAGCTGTTGTCATAGGGTGTTGTTTGTTATTGCCTTCTGGTTAATTCTCATGTCAGTTGTGCTCTGTTGACAAGTGAAGAGTTTTCATTTTTTTAACTTTTTGTCTGTCTCATTTCCAAGGGATCTAAAAGATCAAGAGATCAACAGGAGGACAAAGGTGAAGAGCAAAGAGGCTGACAGGACAAAGAAAATGAGAAAGACGAGTTCAGTGAAGCTCAGTTAGTAAACAACAGCATCTACACCAAAGCTCATAGTACCTTGGCAACCACAAGCACAATTTTGAATTGGATTTGAAAGTAAAGAAGAATTCAGTAAAACCAAGAATTGCTGGTCTTTCTGTTTTTAAAGATTAGCTTAGTTTACTGGAAAACAGAAATAATATTTTTTCCTTAAAATAGCTGTGAGCTCTTGCGTTTTTGAAATACTGCTAAAATAGTGGCAATTCTTCTAGTGTGTACATAGCTAGACCATGCCTATTGTACACACAGTTAGTAAATACTGTTTACTCAGGCACAGAAATCTTCCTATTTTATCTGTGATATAAACTGTGATAGGCATGCTAATAGGAACACATCAACAGAATGAAAATGGAAATGGAGAAATAAAGTTTACAAAGTGTCCCAATTTCTGTATGACTTACAGCAAAGCAGAGGCTGATTTAGAGATGAATTCTAATGTGAGAAGGAGAAAGGGGAGGCAATGATTGATTTAAATGAACTGAATGTCCAAAATGTAGGTACTCTGCCATGACTGTCAAGCATCCACTTGGATTGCTGATACTATTCTGCATTTCAATATTAGGCATACAGTGGAGCTGTTTAATATTTTTAATAGTATGCAATGAAGGCCTGCAAAAGATACTATTTCATTTGAAAAGCATTCTAGTCCATCACTTTTTCATGATTTACTGTAAATGGTCATTATGTAAATATAACCTATGCTGAATTATTAATGTCTCTCAGAAGCTGAATCAAATCAACTTTCAGAAGAATTCATTTCTTGTTTCATCTGTACAATTCTACATTTACCATTTTCTCTTCTGCTGAAGATTGATGAGGGTAGTAATTTTGATATACCTCCTTGAGTACCATTTCTTCATTTACTTGAATCCAATCCAGTGGTACAGTTGGGTTATCCGTGAAATAGCAATTATGATAACAATTAGTTTTGTACTTTTCAACCTTCTTAACACCACAGCTGGTACTCAGACTGCAGGGTATGTTTTCTAGAAGTAATTTGTATTAACATTATGCACTTGTGAAACTTCTAGCTAGTTGCAACTTCGTAATGACTTCCTATTTATTTTTCCTGTAATATCACAGCTTTTTTTTGAATGTGGTAGAATTGAAATTAGATTTTGGCAGACTGCCACTCAGTGAGGTCAGATTCTTTACTTATTCCATCCATCTTATGTGATGTGAAACTAACCTAGGGATGAGAAAAACAGGCAAATTGCTTTATGTATGTGCATTCCTCTGTGTAGCAATGGTAGAGAACATCACATGAGAAAAAGAAAACTGAGCATCTTTTAATTTCTGTATACAGAAACACACAACATGAGTAGGTTGTCCATGTATCCAAACAGTGATCTGGAAAAATTTTGAGGATGAAGCTTATTAAGCAAATTCTCCCTGATAGCATATTATAGGAGTATTTCTTGGAAACATTCTCTAAGGATGCTTCTTCCAGGTCTTATGAAATGGTTTGATGGATATTGTACGACAGAAATTCTTGATTTAATGGCAATGCTTTTTACCACAGGTGACCTAAGTTAGGAAACACTAAGTTAGGCCCTGAAGCAACAGATATTTAAAGGAATATTGTGGTTCAAGACTGGAACAGTTTTGCTTCTTAAAATATCACTTTCAGATCATCAAACATGTTACATTTGTTATGATGTCAACACTGACAGCTGGGAGAACCTATACTGATACTGAGCCCTCAAGAGTTAAGCTCCTCAAGGCTTGAATCAATACGCTATGAGCTTGTCCAATTTGAGTCCTTCCCATGGGCTGCAGTCCTTCATTCTCTAACCTAGGTCCCTCCCACAGAGTGCAGCCCTTCTGGAACAGGCTGCTTCAGTGTGGGCCCTCCATAAGGTTGCAGCAAAACTGCCCCAGCATGGGCTTCTCTCTTCACAGGTCCACAGGTCCTGCCAGGCAGGACAGTTTGCAGGGCAGACTCCTCTCTTCTCTCCTCTCCCCTCTTCTCTGGCTGCAATTTGCTTCTGTGCAACTACTTTCCTTTCCTAAATCTGGTGTCTTGTAGACACTACCACTGTTGCTGACGTGCTGAACCTTGGCCAGCTGCAGATCTGTCTAGGATCCAGGGGGCACAGGCATCATCAAACACATGGGAAGCTTCTGGTAGCTTCTCACAGAAGCTACTACTCCTCTAGCTCCCTGCTACCCAAACCTTGACACACAAACCCAACACACAGTAACATCTGTTACTCTGTACAATGCTGACCTGTGCTCCTGGGAGTAAATACTAGTTCTGCTATCAACTGCAGAGTTACTCTAGGATTGGGCCATAAATAGAACATAAATAAGCCTAGTATATTCTATGGAATGTATTTTGTGTTTGTGCATCTCCATGTATATGTGTATGTATTTTGTACCTTGGCATACAACATATGCTGCTCGTTTACTTAAAGCATCCTTCTGCCGTTGAGAAACTTGCAAAAAGTTGCCTTGTGGTCACTTTCTGTCTGTTCTCATTTTATTTGCTTTTCCAGCATTCTTTTTACAGATGCTGTAAGAGTACAAGTTTGTGGTCTTTTCTAAGCTGTTGCTCTACATCAGTTGCGTTGGTAGACCCAAATGTCACTGTAGATGTTTGGATTTCTGTCTGGACTTCTGAATTTCAGTTGTAATCATCATGAATCTAGCTCAGAACCCAGCACCTAATCTGAGAGCTGTTAAGGAGACTGGGAGAGCTGGAGTTGGTCACCTCCCAGTAAAGGAGAAGTGCCAGACACTGCAGTCCAGAAATCTGTAGCTTTTGCTGTGAGTGGAATGCAACAATTGCTAGCAGTTTATTGTTTTGTGCCTTTTTAATATTTTGCTTTCTTGTCGTGTTCCATTGGTGATGTCATGATATTAATTTTATTTTTGTTGTGGTCACTTTTATTTTTATTAATTTTATTAATTTAATTTAATTCTATTTATTTATTTTATTTTATTTTATTTTATTTTATTTTATTTTATTTTATTTTATTTTATTTTATTTTATTTTATTTTATTTTATTTTATTTTATTTTATTTTATTTTTGTTGTGGTAGTCTTTTAACCATATTGGGAGGCTATAACAGTAATATCACCAGGAGAAAAGTTTGGAATTAATCATTTTGGGAATCACTGAGCACATGTTAATTTTCTTGTTAGTCGTTTCCTAGAATCACAAAAACTTTCTAAGTATACTGGATTTTGTACAATAAGGACTGTCATTCTGCTGCTCCTATGCGTCTGGATGTATCCAAAGAGAATGGAATATCCCTGATAGTTCTGTTGTGTTGCATGGGATATCAGATAATCTGTCATATAAAGTATTAATTGCCCACGTAAACGAGTCCAAATTCCTCCCCGTTTCTCTGTAGTGCAGAATGGAAAGGCAGACAGTAAAAGTAGTCAGTGCAAGGTGATCTGTGAAGACTGTTCACTTGGAAGTAATTTCGTCTACTCTGTTTTCTAAAGTTGGGAGATTTCTAATTTAGTAAGCCCCCAAAATCAGTAGTGAGAAAATAGCTACTTCCAGTGCATGATTTTTCCCATATGAGGAAAGGAAGTGAAGACAGACAATGTAAATTACTACCTGGAGGCACCTTTTTCTGTGTGGTGACTACAGAGGGAGTCTAGAGAAATAGCATAGATGCATCAATTTTAGAATATATAGCTGAATGAAACAAAACTTGTTCTTTGTGTAGATGACTTTTTACTGTACTTGTTCCCCACATGTTGTGATAATGAATCTTGCAGCTGTCACAGCTCCAAAGGGCTGATGGCAAAATATATTTAAAGAAACAGCTCCAAGCAATGACATTCCTTGACTTCTAATAATGATGTTCCAAATGCAGCCTCTGGCTCAGCAAGTTAATATGTTGTAGGTGCTAGAAGATGGGAGAGTATCTCATAATTAAACCATTTAAACATTATGTGTTCTTGGTTCATGTCTCTAATGATTCACCCCGCCAAAAAAAAAGTAAGATTTTAAATCTGTTCATGTTACCCAGCCCCAATAACATCACAGAAAAGGCTACTATGGACCAAGTTCTGCAATCTTTGTTTACTTCTTACAAGAATCTGAATGTGTACTGGATAATTTGTAGCCCTTTGTACTTCTTTGTAAACTTAGTGTAAAATACCATTGTTCTGATTTCTCAGTTTTTACATCTGCTTTGGGTGAGGATAAGTGAAAACTACAAAAAACAATTGTCATTTATGTCTAGGAAATATATCACTCATGGCAAGAATGACAAATAAACTTCAACACAGCACTGTGGGAATAGAGCAGAAAGCAAAAGTATTTTAGGGGGGCAGAAGAGAATTCATAGACACAAAATGAGTAGATAATACTCGAGACCTAGATCAGCAAGTGAGTTAGAGTTAAATAAAAAATATTTCCTACAGTGGAGACAGATGTTTGCCCATTTCAGAATATTTTCACTTTCTTTGAATCATAACAAAGCCTCAGGGAGCAGCTTGAATCCTCTCCACAAACAGAGTGAGCTAAATATGAGGCTGAAGGAAAACCGAATGCTTAGAGGCAGACAATAATGGTAGTGACAGGATCCTGGTTTCTGTAAACAGTTTTAGAGTCCATTTGTTGGGGAGTGTTTTGTTGATTTTTTTTTTTTGATAAACTGGGGACAGCACCTTTGTTGATGGACAGCACTGCTCCATGAGGCTAGTGAAAGGGCATCCCTGTTAAGTATAGATCATTTTTTTATCAGCCACGCAGTTACTTGAGCAAAAATGATTGAAGTGAGGAATATTTCCCTAGGATGAATGACCTAGTAGGTGTGGTGATGACCTGAGTCACAGGTAGTGATCATTTGTCTTACCAGGTCGTTGTTCTTTTAGTTACACCATGTACTAGAGTTGTTCCTACTGTTATAAACAGAATATGGAAATAAACATGCACTGGGGCCATTCATACTTAGTGAATATATGTATTTTTTAGTTTATTGACTATGCAAACATAAATTACATTAGAATAACTGATATCTGTATGGAGAGAGAATGCGTTTTCATTCCCAGTTCAGTAGTCTTCTGCGGATTTTATGACTTAAGCATGAGTAAGTTCAGAATGTTTGAACTATCTCTCATTGTATTATTCAACCAATATATTTTGGCATATATCCTTAACTGTTCTTATACAGTTCTTTTAAGAATTGAAGCTTTTTAAACACAGGGTTTTATACTAGTGCTTAAGTAGCATTTTTCCTACTTGCTTTACACAACCTTTTATTAGGTAAGCCTTTAGTTTTGTCTCTGTTTCCATTTTTATAGTACGACAAGAAACAGATGAAACATAGTAAATGGAAGAGGGATGCTGTCTGTAACACTTGATATCACATATATACATGCAAAATAATTCAGATTTATTTTGTTTCTATTGCAAGTGGGTAAATAATCAAACATTTTCATTTAAACTTTCTTGAATTTATATTTTGATGTATGGCCTTAGGCCAAAGACCCAGAAAAGAATAGGTTATACATGCAGGAAAACTGAACCAGGGTCTGTATTTGAAGTTGAAACATTATCTATTTTATGGTTGAAACCACTATTGTAATCTGAAGCACATTTCCCTTTGGAATGTTTAAAACTAAAATTTTCTGTACAGGTCTATCCTGTACAACAGTAACAGCAAAATGCTTTGGAAATTAAAGGGCAATCAATGTTTTGGAAACTAAAAATATCAACACTTTGAATCTGTTTTTCTCATGCTATTGTAAATTTGAGTTATACCAGGCAAAATCTCCTTTGAAGTTATCACTATTCTCTGGGCAACAAGAATTTATCTTGTTGAGCCTTTGATGTGCACTGGTGGATATTTTTAAAGGCATTAGTACATTCAGACTGAAGATGCAAAAGAAACTACTGTCCTGCCATTGCTGTCACATGATGAATAATAGCTCTGTAAAGGTCATTTACTCCCATAAGATGTAAAATGTATTATAGAAGAGATGATTACAGTTATTATTTTTCCTAAGAGAAAGCTGAGTAAATACATCTGGGTGTTTTATTGCTGCAGAGAATCATAAAATAGTTTGAGGTGGAAGGGACCATAAAGATCATCTCATTTCAAACCCCCAGCCAGGAGCAGGGACACCTTCCACTAGACCAGGTTGCTCCAGGCCCCAGCCAATCTGGCCTTGAACACTTCTGTGGATGGGACATCTACAACTTCTCTGGGCAAGCTTTTCCAATGATTTACCACCCTCACAGTAAAGAATTCTTTTCAAACAGGTAATGTAAACCTACTTCCTTTCAATGTAGAGCCATTGCCCCTTGATCTATCACATGACCTTGCAAAAAGTTGCTCTTCAGCCTTCTCCTGTATCTCCCCTTACATACTGGAAGGTGCTATACGTCCTCCCTGGAGCCTTCTCTTCTCCAGGCTGAACAAACCCAACTTTCTCAGCCTGTCTTCCTGGGAGAGGTGCTCCAGCACTCAGACAGCTCTCATGGCCCTTCTTGGACTGTCTCAAACAAGTCCATGTCCTTTCTCTGTTGAGGGTTGCAAAGCTGGGCATGGTACTCCAGGTAGGGTCATGTGAAAGTAGAGTAGACAGGGAGAATATATATTTGTGTGTGCACATATTTATGTGTAGGTACACAAGGTTTACAAAAGAGAAATAAAGTAATGATCAAGTGCAGACAGTGTACTAAATATAAATCATTCACAACCTAAGCTTATGGGAGCTGAAAGGTAGTGTTTTATGAGGTTTACTTGGCTTATCTAGAGACCTGGCAGATCCAGAAAACAAAATATTTTATTAATAAAATATTTGTTCCTCGATGTTATTTGTAACAACATCAAGAGGACAAATCTCCTTGATTTGCTATTGCTAAAAATACTAATGGGAAAAAAAAAAGTCTTTATGACTTTCAGGCTTGTCTGCTCCTGTTTGTACTCTGTTTTATATTGCCTGAATCTCCCTTTGTAGCAGTGATTGTAACATCCAGAAATGCAATTATGATGATTTTCACCTGTGGGACAAGTGACTAGTCAATAACAAAAAGCTAACGTTCTTGTAGTAAAAATATGGATAAAGGAGAGAAAATAACAAGGGCACAGACATAATATCTGCAGAAGTGTTTCTAAATTGAAATTTTCTAGAGGTTTGTATGGTGGTTCTGTTACTTTTTGAGGACAAATAATTACAAGGAACTAGATAGTAAATATGCACAAAAACTCTAGGACTAAAAAATTCTATGGAGAGCTATCAAGGAACAAAATGCTGTCCATTGTCTTTCTATTAAGGAATATCATTAAAAGGACATAATTTCCATTAAACAATTTTGAGAAATAAAAGAGGTTGTACTCAGCAAAGGTTTGGAAGCAATGTTTGGAACATCAAATTTTAAAGGAAGTGAAAGATGGAAGCTAGAAGCATGACAGAAACTAAGAAAAATATTCAACAGGATTCATCTACCTTAATCTGAGATCTAGCTGCAGTTTTTAAAAACTAAGGTATGCTTTTGTCTAGATTTTCTCATTCTGGAGCTCAAAATGTTGTGATTTGAGGTCCAGATTGAGTTCTGATTATTGTGTCTTGCATGTCCCTTGTTTTAAAACTCCTTCAAAACTCAGAGATTTTCTGGCTTGATTTGTCCAGTGTTTAGTGCCCTTAATACTCTTTTGGAGGGCTGAGAGCAGCATCATTTGGTAACTGATACTGAGAGACACATTTTTAACTTAACAAAGCTTCTGGCCAATAGAAGCTCTCTAGAAAGTGCCAGATGGTTGAAGCTACATGTACATTTCCACCGCATTTTCTCCTAAAGACAGGGTACAGTTTAAATGGATGCAACAATTTTATTGTTAATGTTAAGTAGGTTTTCCTATCACACATTCTGGTTTGTGGAAGTCTATATAACATCACTGGTAGACCGCTACTGCCTATTGCGCTCTTCACAAGAAAAACTACCGGTGCATTAGGACCACTGGGAACTTTTCCAGCATTCAATACAAGGATTAAATGTAAGGAGGGTAGGTTTAGGTTAGATAGATGAGAGACATATTCTTAAAAGTGGGCAGTGAAACAATGGCATAGGTTGTCCAAGAAAGTGGTGAGTGCCTAATCTCTGGAAACTTTCAAGGTCAGGTTGGACAGGGCTCTAGGCAACCTATTATAGTTGAAGATATGCCTGCTCATTGAAGGGGCTTAGGCCAAATGACCTTTAAAAGGTCCCTCCATGCTCAAACCATTCTATGATCCTTTGTTTTATGAGTGTGGCTTTAACATAATTTCTGGAGCATCAAATAACATAGTAATGAGTCTTAACTGAAGATTCTATTTTTGTGTTAATATACTATATCACAAACTGAGACTAATCTTTATCTACTGCATGACTAAACAATTTTACCTTCATCTCTCCTTTATACATTGTAGATGCTGGTGCTTTAGAAATGCTATGAGCAAAGAGCAAACTGAGGGGGAAGTTCCCATTATTCATTTATATTATTGCTAAAATGCCCATATCTACCTTGGATAAAGCACAGAGGAAGATAATATTCCTGGCTCATTTAGTGTGTTGTCTAAACAAATAGGCAAAATGATGCAGGTAGTCCTGGATGACCAAGCATTAAAATACAATAAATTCAACTCCCAAGATAGGTGCATTGCTGAATTGCTTGTTGGAAGGCACTGTTAATACACTTAAATTGTGTAGTCTCTGCACTCTCTCTGCACTGTAGAAGCAGATTTCTATTGTGTATTCTGTCCTAGCTCTGTGCATGGAGCTCACTGATGTCAATAAGACATGCAGAACTGGGGCAGAATATGCAATAAGGATCCACACTGCAGATATAGGGCTTCAGTCTGGTGCCAGAAGAACTGTGTTGCCATTATGCTGATGCTTCTTAAAACAATGCAGAAGAATCTGTAATTTCTCAGGTAGCAGGCATGTCTGGTAATACATTACTGATGTCACATACTGATCTTTTCTGGATTTTTAAAAAAATGTGTATAACTGTATATGTTCCACATAGACAGTGACAAACTGTTGGATTTAAAATGTAACAGATATGAACCCCCCATCTGTGTCACTTTCACATAAGGTACCTGTCTGATTAAACAAAGAAAAAAGCTAATAGACATCAAGACAGAGTATTTCTAGCTTTTTCCTTCATACATCACAAATTTTAACTATTACTCTCAGTCTTTTCAGTTGATTTAGTCTTTCAAATCTGCAAAACATGCACAGTAAGTCAAAACACTAATGTGTGCAAATGGTACGCAAAAGTCACTCCTGTGAAGTTTGTTAAGTTTTGTGTCTTCAGAGGGAAAAAAAGAAAGCCACCAAGATACAGAAAAAAAATTAAAATGTATACAAGATCAGTAAATGATCTTTGTGATCATGGCAGGTCTTGATAACTACAAGTAGCAGCAGTAGTTGCTTCAGTAATCAGTGGTTAACAACAATGGGTTTCTAAGAGACTGATGAAAAATGGCTGGGAAACTGAGAGAACATCTAAAAGTGTACATGATAAGGGTATATTCCCACTAAGAAATTACAAAGCTGTAATAATTCCTACTTTTATTTTTTCCTATTAATATTAATTAATATTTATTTATATTTGTTGTTATTAATATAATATTATTAGTTTATTTATCTATTAATACTGTATTTATTATTGAAATGTATTTATTGTGTTTATTTACTAATATTCATTAATATTTACTTATTTATATTCAATTATCACTAATAAATTAAAAAAAAAAATACAAGGCACAGCCACTGTGGAGAAGAGCAGAGGACTGCAAAAAAAGAGAGAACTTTTTCCTTTTTTTTTTTTTTTTTTTTAATAGATGTTTTTACTTTTGAAAAATGAATTAAAAAGTCTTTTTTTGTTATTGGGTGTAGGAACCAATGAGGTGACTCTTACTTTAAATATATGGTTTTATTAATAGATCAGGAATACTGCTCAGAAGGAAGGCTAACACTTTTCAGGTGGCTTTCAATATATAGTGTCCTTGGGCAGTGTTTGATTTGGACAGTGATTGACAGCCTCTTGTAAAGCCTCTCAAAGGAAAAGGACACTTTAAGAGGAAATTCTGCTTTGGATATAGCTGACATCATGTGTCATCTGATGGCAACCTGTTCTGACCTAGAATTCTCTGAACTCAATTTAAAATTCAGTGTGCCCTGAAACTTCAATTAACCTAGAAGTATACATGACCAGGCTGTTGTAAAAACTATGGAAACTCAGATACCCTTGACAAAACAAGTATTTAATTTCTATCTCTCACTTATTTTCCTGCTCATATAACAATTGTGCACACTGGCTACCTACCGGCCTAGTCCAAAGTGCATAAGAGCTTCTTTAGAGTTACTGAGCACTTTCTTTTCTTTTTTTCAGCACTGACCGGAAAAAGGTTTTGTTATTTTAGTAGATATTTTCATTTAATTGCAACACCCAAAATGAGCTGACAGCTGATCTTAAAACCAGTGACACAGCCTATGCAATGTCTGAATGCCTGGCTTTGTGCTGGTGCTAGGGGAGAGGTCCAGTGTAATAGTGGAAGAGAAAATAAAAAAATCCATAATGAAAAGGGCTGGTATACTGGGAAGAAACATCATGGTCTGCAGTACTAGCTAAGTGTCCTAATCCTGTCAAGTCTTTCTCCTCCTCTCATTGTTGTGGGAGGGACTGCTCACTTTTCCTCTGCTGCATTGAGCACTCACACTTTTGCAGAGATCTCTTCTTCATGTATAGTCAGCCTACACCAGAGAGAAATTTGACTTGCATAGGCAAGCTGGTTAAAGCTTCAATCATTTTTATTCTTTTGACATCCTGGTAGAAGCCCTGATACAACACAGCCAATGAGCAATACTACCTGGGAGGGAACTGACATATGTTAGGAAAGTAAAAGTACTGTATATTCTTTTGAAGGTGGATGGTAAAAAAAGTAAAACATAGTCCAGATTTAGTTTAGAATAAGCCTTAAACAGCTTAGTATGCAAAGCTTTTGGAGACAAGAGGACAACCAAATTACAGGAGTTATGACTCTTCACTAATTTACTGTTTTTCTATTCTTTTTTTGTGGCCAATGGTACAAATATAAACAAGACTTTAAGTCCTATACTTCACAGTAACAAAGTTGAACACCTCTTCATACATTTATGAACTACTCTGAAAGATGCAGTTAGATAATTGAAGTAAAACAGTTATTAACTTACAGTGTTTGCTTTTGGTATAAATGCCTTCTCTCTCTTTTTCTACAGTCAGTGTGAATTTTTCTCTAACATTGGTGGAATTTTTGTCCCAAGGAAAGCAATTCTGTTTTGTGAAATGGCCATGAGATCAGATTGAACTGGGTAAGTTAACCTGACCAGCATCACAGCTGGGAGAGGATACACAGAAGAGGTGCAAAGCATTTGACAAAGATCCACTGTAGAGATCTGGATCTTAAAACGAAAAGGATTTTGCTTATGGTAAGAAATCTCTGTTTTTCACTGATAGAACTCTTTATTCTGGTCTCCTGTCCTGGTCACTTCTTACAGCCTCAGGAATAAACCCTTCATACTGATTTTCTGCTTGTTTTAATTCAGTTTTAGTTTCCCTTGATGTTTTTTAAGGTTAAAACCCCACTTTTTTTTTTTGAACCTTGAAACAGCTCTTCTTGTGGTAGATTTCACTAAGCTTAAAATAGGCAAGATGTTTTCTCACAAAATAGTGGAAGTATAGAGATAAAAACAGTGTTTCAATTAATGCTATGGAAGTTAATTTATTTCTGTTTAGCAAGTCATCAATAACATGCAATAAGGGGTATAGAAGAGACCTCAGAAATCCAAGGCTTTGTTCATATCCTCCCAGCAGCATACAACCCATTAAGCTTAGCAATTCTGGCCAGCCCAGCACCTCTCCCACATGTTTTGGGTTCCTGTGAATGACGTGGAGTGGGTGTATGCTGCTAGAGGAGATGAGGGACAGGGGACTGGTGCCAGGGTGAAGTAAAGGAATGGAGATGTTCAGAACCGGCGGTCCCCAAACATTAATCTCTTTCCACTGCTGCTGCAAAGATGGAGTCCCTCTAAATTATGCCATCACTGCCAGAATAGTTTTCCTGGTGATTCATGTTGGGGTTCACATTCAGTTTTGATTTTTGACAGTGGGCATCCAGTGTAACTCCACTGATGTCAGTAATCAATCTTAAGAGTTGCACACACATGACTTTGAAAGTTAGTTCTGTCATTCTTGTTTGAGAAAATCTTACTAAACCCAAGAAATTATTGATGAACTAGGCTAATTTTCAAGTGATTTACTTAGACTAAAGGTCTTCTGATTCCTCAAAAATAAAATAAATGAAGATGTGACCTCTAAAATAGCAAGCAAGAAAGAATTTGCATGCGAATTTCAATGAAAATTGAGTTCCAAGACAAAAATGGCTATAAGGAATATTGGATTTGTATTACACTTTAATTTGTAATCTCTGCTGAGTTTCTCTGAACACAGAGGCTATTTTTGGAAGTTGACAAGATATATATTTGATGTTTATTTGCTTCTAAATAAAAATGAAACTTCAAGGTAATAAAAGGAATTAACAACTGGAGATGCTTCCGAGAGGTTCACCTTTGTATAAAATTAAAATAAAAACTGTAAGTGTAGACCTGGGCCTTATATTTATAGATTTCAATCTTACTGTAACATATACGTGACTACCTTGCATTTTTCAGAGAAATGTTTTGGGGTTTGGAACCAGATGATCTTTCAGGTCCTTTCCCACCCATGGTATTCCATGATTTCCTCTGAAAAGCATTGAAATTACTCCAAAACACAGTGAAATTTACAAGCAGACTTAGTACTCAAGCTTAAGCATAACTCAGTAACTGCTTGCAATGAAACAAAGTATCAGCATTCGAAACTTCCATGAAATTGAATATTAACTTCTAAGTACAGTCTTCTCTGAGTAAATTACAGGAAGGTGCTTCTGGCAGTTGCCAGGATTGTTTTGTGTTTTTTAAGAAACCATATTTTTATTCCTTGGGTAGATGAATAATATTTACCAGACTACCTTGACTTACAACAATCGCCAATGATGAGTCAACATGTAACATTTCAAGTCATGATATGATAATACAGTGAAAGGGTAGCTAGGGTTGCTAAGATATCACTTTGCTGCTGAATACTGGTCATTTTTATTTCCTTTAACTTCTTTCTTTGTCATGCAGGCAGTATGAGTCATTACTGTGCTGATGCTGTCTCCTGTGTATAATTTAAAGTATCTTTACTTTCAAACATTCCAACTTACTATCTGCCAACAGTCATACATCTACTAAACATTCAATTGTATGCCCATTAATTTTAAGGCTATTTTTGTGATCTGGCATTTCTTACATCATAACTCCTGAGCTCCCAAAGAATTGCAGTGAAGAAAGGAGAAAGTTTGATTTACGTATTTCACCATCTTAATCACAGAAATTTAGATATCAGTTAAGTAACATGAGAATAAACAGATGTTCTAATTAAGGAAGGAATTATTATTTCTTTAGGACTTCTGTGACTTTTACAAATATGTGTTTAATTCAGAATGAAAATTGGAGAACCTCCCTTTATTCTTTGAAAGAAACATGGAAATTAATAGGAATTTATGTGCTGATAAACCTGGCTGGGTTTGTATTACTGTGTACAATGATGATTAAATCATTATGATTAAATCATTATTTTGTCACTGCATTAGTTGTGGTTATATATACACTCATTCATAAATGAGACACTTACTTATTGGCAACAAGTCCAATAAATGATTACTTTAGAATCTGATTCTTTAATATGCAATATTGAAGGTTATACTGGGAAACACAAAATTACTTCATGGTCTTACATTCAAATCTACTGGGATCATCTGATCAGTGTGACTAGCAGAAACAATACATCTTTCTTTTGGATTAAAAGAGATGTTTTGTTGTTACCAATAGCCTAAAATAGGAATGAATTTTCTCTGAATTGTTTAAGTCTTCTTTCAGGAAAATGTTGAGCATCATCTTTTGTAAACCAAATGGTCCTGAGTTTTATCCTGCTGAAGCTTATTTTTTTATTTTTTTAAAAAATATTCTGCCCAGAAACTGTTGCCAAATTTCTACATCGAGGCCTCGAGGCCCTTGTGGGAGAATTTGTTAGACCAGATCTGCTTGTCTCTTGCAACTGTTATTACAGGTACTGCTTTTTTAAAAATAACCATTAATTTACAACTGACAAAACCTGTTGTCTTGATTCTGCTAGTAATTCACTATCTTTGAAAGAAAGACCAGAGGTAAGGCACTAGAGGTGACAATGGAGCCAACCATACTAGCTTGTACCATTGAGTCAGTCCCCTAGTATCTCATCTTGGGGTGACATGTGAGTTAATAAATCTAGCTGTTCTACATCAACGGAGTTAGAAAAAGCAATCATAATAACATAGATTTATCAAACTACATATCTCATTCACTAGTACTGCAATTCCTCTTGAGAAAACAGTACATTACTCTACACGTCAAGCATGTGTCCTTGCTATACCACGTATCTGCCTTGTCTCCACTGATTCCTAGTTGTGAGTAGGGAGAACCTGATCTATGTTGTATGAGAAGCCCCAAAGGAAAGACATTACTGAAAAAGGAATGTTCACCCATAACTTCTGTATTTTTGTGCTGAAACAACTTATGTATGAAAACTGAGGTGGAGTTTGAGCTGATTAACTTGATAACTCTGCTACTGCTAAATGATGCCGTGTAATTGCTCTAAAGTTCTGGCTATTTGCTGCAGAACAACCAACAGGATTTCTTTTTGAGCCATTATTTCAAGTAGGTGGAAAAATACAACCAAGCAGCCTTGTGATTGCAAAAGTCTTTATTTCTATTGTAAATAAGTCACAAAGAGCCTCCTACTACATCTGCAAAGAGAAAGATATAAATGAGAATTATTAGATGAAGGAAAGGTCTCCTACTGTTCCTGAACACATACCTTGCAACTCAGAGGTGGGTGACAACTGGTTCTGCCCCCATTCATGCCACCTCCCTAAGCAAATCCATTTTTATCTATCCAGTTTGGGCTGGAGGTGGATAACAACTTAGTTGAACTCTCATTATAAACCCAGGAAACTGAACTGTGGACTTTGTGGCAGGAACGTGCTCACAACAACTGCCTGCTTTCCTGCCCTTACCGCTCTGCTTCTGTTTCTGGGAATGCTGGGTGTTCCAGCTGAGCCACTGTTTCTCAAACCTCCCTTTCACTCACAGTCAGATCTATTGAGAAACTGACACTCATCCTTGGCATAAAAATAATGAAGCCAATCTTCAGCACAATATGCTTGAGATTAGCTGAACAACTGGTGCTTCTGGGCAGTGGGTGGTACAGCTGCTGCAGGCGTCCCAGCCTGCTCTCATCACTGTTGCCAACTTTAAGGCCCACATACAAAAAGAAAGGCAGGGGAAGGAGAACTAGCTTGTGAGGCAAGCAAGTTCATTTATGCAGTTCTTAGAAAAACACTGTTAAAAAGCAGATAATTAGAATGTACCTGTGAAATAAAGGAGCTGCTGTGTAGTTTTTGGACTGTTCATCAAAGAGACTCTCTTCAGAAGAAGACCAGTAAGAACATCTACTGATTGAGAAACATATCTTGGCTGTGAAATTAAAGGCTTCTCTCACATGAGTACAGGAAGTTTCACCTGTGGCTAACAGACTTTATTTCTTCTGGGAAGGAGTAAAAAAGTTTGCCCACATTTTGATGCACATGGCAGAAATGCTCCCACTGTAGTATTTCCCAAGTTTTGTTCTAGTCACTGTCCTGAAGGCATCATGTAGTCTGAAGACTGAGCATTACTAACCTAGCTATTTAGGTGCATATATCAATCTGGAGAACAACCTAAGACTTCAAAGTGTATTCCCCTAGATGCTAGCTGTTTTTAGTTGTGATTTGAGAATTGTAAGAGTTTGGAAAAGCAAAATTTCACATTCTTCTTTAATCACCAGACTTGAAGAGTTAAGCAGTAAACAAAAACCAGTATTAGCAACACCAAATCACAAGGGCATGTACCTTTAAAGTTTAGATGTTGATGCTTCGTAAGGAAATTTTTGTCTGTATAGAAAAAGAAAACAAGAAAAGACAGAACACTAAAATTAGAGAAACAGTTAAACTCTGTCTAGTTAAAAAAGATCCAGTGAATACCTCACTTCATCAAAAGAGGGACTCTCAATGTCTGTTTACAGCTTTAAAAGTCGAGCTTCTGCACAAGAACAAAGGGACAAAGAGAGAATCAATTGATAAGTAAATGCTCTGGATCTTCGTGGAATAAGAGAAGAAAAGGTAGGTGATTTATCTGTATAGTCATTAGTCAAAAGGGGTAGTGAAATCAAATAACATTAGCAGAAGTGCATTAAAAGAGCTCTACATTTGAAGCAAAGCACAAGACACACTAACCTTTGCAAAGCTTTAGGTCTAAATGTGAGGTTCAACATAAAAATGAGGCAAATACTGAAAAGTACAGAAAGGTGCTGCAGAGCTGATCTAAACTGTCTTCATTCTGCTCTTATGTTACCTATCTACACTGATAATCTATAAGGCAATGCTGGGGAAAGACTGTCCTGTCTTAAAAATTTCTATGTAATGACTAGTACCAGTGACCATTGAGCCCTGACTGCAGCACTCGGGCATTATGAAAATACACATAATGAATGGCCAGTCTTCATGAACGAAGAACCGGGGAAGGTCTTTCCACCTTCCAGCCTGCGCATTGGATTTTTTAGGTGAGACACAGTGTGCGCGGAACTGAGCCCACCCTTTAATCCTGAGGTTCATCTGCTGGGGCCAAGCGAGCTTGGACGGTGGCAGCGAGGTCCTCAGGATGTAGATGGATTGCCTTACAGGGCTAACGAGCTCCATCTGCCCAGGGAGGGGCCCTGACCGGGAATCGAACCCGGGTCTCTGCAATGACAGTGCAGCGCCTTTACCCCTAGACCACCAGGGGCTCCCCATAATAATTGCATTAATATTTTATAGAGTACTAGTAACTAGTTACATTATATCTTTGCACATCAGACTGAAGAAAATGCTCCGATTCTGCAAGTACATATAAGCTTTACAGTGCAAGCTGTAAGCTTTACAATACCACAAATAGTTTGCCAGCTGAGACCTTTGTAACATTGCACTGCTTCTTCAAAGGCATTGGAGAGAGAATTACAGAAGTACTTGTGTACTGTACTCTGCACCATTAGTGGCAGAGCCACTGTTCAGATAAAAGCTCCCTGACTTGTGCTGTTTTTTGTTACTGATAGGAGAACTCCCCCAGACAATTCACAACTTATCACTGCATGTTAGCATTCCAATTTACCTGACTATAAATCACCATGAAAGAAAAAAACCCCTTGTTTCCAGAAATTGCAGAAGGAAAACTGTCTCATAAATTAAGTGCTAAGTGATAATAATTTTAAGTCAATTTGAATTTAAACCTTTGGGTTTGTTCCTCTCTGAAATCAGAAATATTACATTTAAAAAATGCAAAACTAAAACTATTATTCTGTGTTATAGAAATAATATTTTTCTTCCTATGATTAAATTTTCTTAAATTTCCATGATTCCATAAAGGAGGCTAATATTACATCTATTGTACTATAGAATTATTTGCTAACAAACTATTAAAAAACCTGTCAAATTAAGCTGCTTTTTTTCCCCTCAGAGAAGATGTAGTCAATCCACCAAGAGGTTTGCGTAACCAGAAATAGAAGATTTAAAGACACGTTTTGACAAATTCTTTTTTAATTCTGTCACACTTTTGTTGTTACACACACTATTAATGCATCTCAGAGTTTACTTAGGAAATGGTGAGGCATCTACTGTTAAATGGCCTGTCAAATCAGGGGTTTATATGAGTGTAAATCATACAGCAAAAACTGTAACATCCATTGATATTCTTCTTTATGGAGAATTTTTTATTAAGTTATTTTACCAACTGTATTTTATTGCTGTTATCATTACTCGGTGCTGATTTGGAAAAACAACAGTTCTAAAGGATACCCTAAAGCGTTAAATACCCTTCAAATTCTGCCAAGTGTAAAGAAAGGATTAGAAATCCCCAATGTCAGCATATGCCATTTGAAATACTATTCAGTTTTGCAGTAGACTTGACTAAATAGGTCTTGGAAGAAGCACTTGTTCTTCTGAAGTACTTAGAATCAAATTCAGGGAGTTGGCGTCTTTTTTTTTTAAGAAAAGACCTTTTTTTAGAAAACTCCCATTTCAAATTGCTTCACTGCTGTTTAATTTGTGTGAAATGCAGACTTAATGAGAAAAGGGAATTTCTTCTAGCAGATATAGGCTTGAACTATAAAATTAATACAAGCAAAGTACAAAGAAAGGAAATGTATCTATCTGAATAACTCACACCATGGGACCCATTAACTCTTCTCCACAGAATTATTTTAGATAGATGGCTAGCAATTTCTGTTGACCTATGCACTATTTTGTATTATCTTCAGGAGGGCTATGGCTGATGTTCTGTCCTCCAGGGTTTTCAAATAAATCAGAAGAGCATTCAAAAAATAGGGCAATAAAAGTCATAAATTATTTCAAGAAGATCAAGGGAATTAATTAAAAGAACAGACAGAACTTTTTAAAGAAGTTGGGAAGATTTTTAGTTTATATATTTCTCTGTCACATGAAGTGGAAACTTCTGAAGTATAATATTAAACACCTCAAAATTATCAAGAGTCCTTATTATGGGCTAGTTGAGTTTGGTGCAGTTATTACAGCAAGACTGTTGTAATTTTCAAATGTTGATGTTGTTCATGAAAATTGGTAGTTTCGTATAGTGTATCTCTGTATCCATGTTTTCTGCTCCACATGGGATCACAACAGGTGCAGAGTTTCCAGTAACCCTCATCATCACTGTTGAATATTGTATCTCATATTACTTTCTCATATCATTGACAATCATGGAATAGCTTCCAGTTGGGTATTTATGTCCACTCTACCACCACTTACACCTTCAAACCCCACAAGCACACAGTCACATCCCAGGACTCAGGATATTTGGTACAAATGCTCATCCCTGGCATGGTCTTCTGCAGTGGATGTCAAAGATAGAGAGGGACTTTTTACAAAGACATATCATGATAAGACAAGGGGGAATAACTTTAAATTGAAAGAGGATAGATTTAGATTAAATATTAGGAAGAAATTATTGACTTTGAAGATGGGGAGACATTGGAAAAGCCTGCCCAGAGACGCTGTGGATGCCCCATTCCTGGAAGTGTTGGAGGCCAGGCTGGATGGAGCCCTAAACAACCTCGTCTTGTGGAAAGCATTTCTACCCATGACAAGGGTGCTGGAATGAGATGCCCTTCAAGGTCCCTTCCAACCTAAACCATTCTGTGATCCTATGATTCTATATATGCTCTTCTGTGATGGACAAAGACTGATTCACTTTAAAATTAATTAATATGGGTTGCAGAATAAAGCTCACACAGTATTCACCACAGAAGGTCAACTTCTGCAAAACAATTCCCTTTATGTAACATTTATGCTAGAGTACCTTGTTTTCCTTAATTGTAGACATAAGGATTATGTTTGTAGGTATTATAGATGTAAATATCTCTGTATGAAGCTAAGGCTTGGATAAATATTTGGTGGAATAAAACCTTTGGTTTCTGGGAGAGACATCTTCTACCCTTAGTTGCCAGTGTTTGCAGACAGCAAGTGACTGGTTTCTTCCTCCTCTTCTCCATTATCCTGCAATTGACACAGATTATTTTTGAACCATTCAATGGAATTCTGTATGATTAAGATAATTTTCTCTTTTTTTTTAACTGACTAGTATGTGGAATATCTGAAATGTCTAATTCTGTAGGGATATGGTGACAGGATATGTCAGTTCAGAAATTTCTATCTAATTTTCAGGTTAGAAAAGAGAAATATATACTCAGTAGGTTTGATGCCCATCCTTAACTGCTTGTATATTATAGAAGCCATAGATAATTTGTATCAATTTATAATTATTTCTCTACTTTATAAAAGGACTGCAAAATATAAGATGGGAATATACAACCCCATTTGGTTGAATTTTCCTTAAACCTAAAACAGTTAGGAGGATGCAAAGTACAGATAAACTAGCAATTCCATTTTAGCTTTGGTTTATAGAAAACCAGCAGGACCAGCATCAGGACCTAAGGTGTCACTAGTGACCTGCCAATAAAAAAATACAATCTTCAGAGTCTTTACAGAATGGTATGTGCTGACTGCAGGCTTGACACTCCTACAACTAACTTTCTGAGAGAGACACATTTGTGGTACAGATGGATTTAATCTGACATGTGAAAAGATATGTCACACATACTGTAATGGCTGTGTTCAAAAACAAAGCTGTAACTTTGGTAGAGTAACACGTTTTCCAGGTACAAACCATATTATTTTTCCTACCATATCACCCATAGGTGGGAGGTATCAAAATCACTTGATTTAATTAAGGCCTATATAAACTGGAAGGCTTGGTTTTGTTAAGGTTTCCTTATTCACAAAATGTGCAGGGCATGAACACACACTCAGAGGAAACTACCAGCATGCCAGCCTAGCCAGCGTCCTGCAGGCTGTTTGCAAGTGATTATAACTGCAAGAGACATTGCCTACTCTGTGATGGAAAGCATCAGGCTACGACAGACGTGTATTAGAGCACTTCGTTTCCTTTTAGACAGGGATATAAAGAAGACAAAGCCCTCTTTTAGTCTGAGCTTACCAAGGATATACAGGAAAACAATCTCCCTTCTAAACCCATTGGTAAGACCTCCCGGGAGGCAATTGATGTGTTTCTCATCCTGTTTCTGAAAGAAAACAGGGAGGCACCTTTGCAGGCAACTCTGATGGACAAGGAAAGCCTTCTTGGGAGTGTTGGATGCCATGGGTACTGGAGACCTGTGCTGGCCCCACGGGAAGTGTGGGGATGGATGCCACCTGCCCCTTGGGGGACACTTCACCATGACCCCTATCCAGATGGTTGCTCCATCACGTCACAAGGTGGCAGTATTTAGTTTCCACTCTCCTGCTCTAGATACATTTCCACTGTTCCTTTTCTCCGGATTATTTTGTCTTGCATGGGACGTTTCTGCAGCAGGGTTATGAGCTGTTCATTCTGTGCACTGTGGATGTGATCCTTGGCACCTGGACTTCAGTGTGTCTGCTCCATGAGGCCACCTAAAAGTTAGTGGGGGGGATGTGATGAGTTTAAGTATTTGATTTAATTGCCTTCATATTCCATCACTAGAGTTATATGTATGATCTTAGATGTGCTAGGTGAGATGTGACCTATAACCAGGGGTCACTGGCTTACTCATTGATCTATTTAGTCTTTCCAGGAATATCCCCTTATTCAAGAGAGACTGGACCAGGAAAACACAGGCACAGGGGAGCAAAGGATGTGGACTTTACATGACAGACAGCTCTTGGCAGCCTTTCAGGGTTCCAGATATGCAAATATTTCTTACATTTACGAGTGAGTCTGCTTGATAACTGGAGTGGCACAATGTGTATTTGAAATGCAAATATCTAAAATGCAAGATTGTCTGTAATCAGATGTCAACAGTAAGACTATAGATGATAAGCTGATTTTATTCACTGAAAGCAAAGGAAAATGTGGTTGACCTCAGTGCATTCGATCATGACAGCATAACTTTGATTTGAGTTGACCATGAGAAAAATAAGTGTAAAGTGTTTGGCAAGTGATTTGCAACAGGAAAAGACAATACAATTTTTTTTTTAAAAAAGCCATGATGATAAACCTCAGTGGGAATCTCTGGACACTTCTTGGCTCAAAATGAAATAAATGTATCAGGTATACACAGATGATCTGCAGAATAACTCAGAAAGCATGATATTTCCATTATTTTACATTAGGACAGGGAGAAAGTCTGACTTCTATCTCTATATATGTCCTGCTGGAGATAAAGCAGAAGCCAGATCAGAGCAGTGGGCCATTCAAAATAATAAGAAAGACAATTCAGAGAAAGGTTTTATGGTGGAAATAGTTCTTGATGATTTTTAGAGGGTTCCATCCTGTCCTATTGCTACTTGGAACACATTTCAGTCACTTAACACAAGTGCCTCAGGCTTTCTGTCTGACATATTGATGAAGTAGCTAAACATTAATGATTATTTTTTCAGATAGAGATGCTGGAAAATTAGTTTCTAAATTATGTCCAATTTAGATAGAAAAATAAATATTCAAATTAAATATTTTTAAATCAAGCTTGGAATGTCGACACTTTACAAGCAAGAGGCCAATAATATTTGTGATGGCATTTTCCCACTTTAGCAACATTTTTATTGCCTCCTCATAGACATTTGGTCCTTGACTGTTATTCAGTAGCTTCTGAAAATTATTTTTGTTCTGAGATGCTACTACACAGTCATGGTTTGTTAAACAAATACATATAAGCAATATATAAGGCAACAGTGATGGTGACATCTGAACAATAATTCTTTTTCACATTTGTTACTGAAACTAGTTTTATAAAAAACAGAATGTTGGCTGTGTTTTACAGAGGGTGTTATAACCCATTTGTCTTTATTAATCCTTTTATCAGTAGTAATTAAATTAGAGAACTGTATGAAAGAACAAGAATGAGAGGAGGCAAAAGAATATACATGGTGTAGAAAAGGCAGATAGATGGGGGAGACCTAACATGGGCACATCAAATCTTATGTTTTAGGTTGGGACGACCTTGAAGATCATGTTGTTCCAACCCCCCTGCCATGGGTAGGAACATCCCTATACCAGGTTGCTCCAGGCTCCTCCCAACCTGGTTTTGAACACTTCCAGGAATGGGGCAGCCATGAGCAACCTGTGCCAGGAGCTCACCACCCTCACAGTGAAGAATTTCTTCCCAGTATTTTCATTCCAGACAACACATACATACTTATTACACAATAGAATACTCCTAAGATAGTCATGCATTTTAGACTGAAAACTTCTAAAAAACAAAGTTTTCAGTGTCATTGAATTTAAATTAAACACTGTCTGCTCCATCGCTACAGAAATGTATTTTTCTAGACTTCAGCCTATTTTGCTGTTGTGAATATTTGCCAAGACACAATGGTTTTAGTATTTGTAAGTAGATTTTAGTCTTATATATCTATCAAGTTTAGGAAAAATACTACTTGCCCAACACCATAAGGAACTCTCCCTTTAACTATAAAGCAATCTAGAAATATAGAAACTCTCTTTATGCATTTATGTGATGTTTCTTTTGTAAAAAAGCAAGAAATTAAGAATAGGTGCTGCCCTGAGGAATGTGTGACAAGAATAAAGGCCTAGAGTTGTAGATCTGAACCTGGAAAAAGTAAGATTCATGATAGTTTTTGTTTTGCCTTGTTCTGTAGGGATTCGTAATTTTTTCTTTCTGTTCAAGAAAACTTAAAACAGCAAAAAAATCCTGACCTGAAAGGGAACATCTAAAAAATATGCAAATAAAGTTTTCAAATCCTTCTATCTGTCGTCTTGTCAGAAGAATTCCAAGGGTTAACGAACAAATGGAAAGGCCAGAACACGACAAATTTCTCAAAAGGCTGAATGCAATTCTTCTCCAAACTGGCTTATGTTGCTAAAATAGTGCATCATTTCAGACAATTCCATCATAGCATTAGTCATGGAATCAATAAATCCCCCTTAAGCCAATTTTCTAGACAATTTAGTGATGTCAAATGCTGGAAAAAAAAGTTAGCCTCCAGGGATTTTTTGAGTTCTTTCCCAAACACAAAGCTACAAAGTTAAAATACTTTCCTGACTTACTTAAGTCTTAGAGCAAGAAGACTGATGGGATATTACATGGTTTAAGAGATTTCAACCACTTTGCAATGAGCTGCCCCATTTTCCCCCCAGTTAGGTCTGATACAAATATTTACTGTTCTCTAACTTCAGTCAGTGCTATGCATATAAAAAACCCAGGAAACAGCACAACCAAGAAAGGTCATGAGACACAAACTTTACATTTTTCTGCTTCAATACATGCATTTTTCACTGACGTAGATTCTGCACTGTTATGATGCTTATAAAGAAGAATCAGGAGAAAAATAAAATATATTTCCTGGCAAACAATTTTCCATGAAGATCTCTTAAATAACTCTACCCTGCTAAATAAGACATTTTGTTAGCTGTGTACAAGTGTACAGAAAACCAGAAATTGAGTCAGGAGGGGGAAAGGATCACAGGCTTTGTTACACTAAAAATGAATTCATGAAACACCTGGATTACCAAGTGTAAAAGTATTTGATTTCCTTTAACACTGACCATAAGTCATTGTTGCATCTTCCCAAATTTAATTCATCCAAATAATGAACAGAGAATTATACAGGTTGCACTGTACAATATGGGTTTGTTTATAGCAGTTTTCATATCAAATCTACCACTTAACTGACATCTGAAAAAAGTTATTGAATCTTCTATTAAATGAAGGCATAAGCACTTCTTTTTAACGTGTCTTCCCATGAGTTATACTTAGCACCTTCATTTAGACTATTTTATAACTTATGATTTTTTAATCTTGTTGCTAAACTATGGCCAAACGTTTAGGATGCCTAATAAAAGTCATTATTAAGCATACGGTAGGAAAGTGACAGATTCTTGTTAAGTTCTTAAATTTATGAGGCTCCAGGAACAAAAATCCTTTCTGCCTACAGTTGTTGCCTGCAGAATGAAGTCAAACGAAACTGATCACAACTACAAACATGGATATTACCTCCAAGGAACTTGCCCTCATCAAATGACAGTCAAAAGAAAATGGTTTCCTTAACATTGCTGAACTAAATTCCTCTAAAACAGAGGAAAATCCTGTGCCTTTCCCAGTGACTTATGGTGAAGCATAGGTTCTGTTTGGTATTTTGGTCAGTATACAACTTCACGTCTTTGTGTCCATGGAGCACAACAGACAAATTGGTAAAGAAATTCTGAATGTCCATATGTTTTTGAGAATTGAAAAAATAGTCCTAAGGTCGGTAGATGGTGGGAATAAAAAAAAAAATTATTACCAAATCACTGTTGTGCACATTCCCTTTTTTAAATCCCCCTGAAACTTCTACCTCATTCTGAAATGACATTATATTTCCCACTATGAACTGGAGTGTCCAGGAAGAGTTATGGAATGATATGTGTATCTGCTGCAGCAATGCTAAAGGACGGTTTTTCTGCAGAGGTCCTGCTCAGAAGAATCGTTCAACAGGCTGTTGTGACTCCACAGAATTTCTTCCTGAGCTATAGGAAATTCACAGCTGGGAGCTAATAATCCATCTCTTTCCTTATTTCTATCACATAAAGACCATAAGCTTTAAGCTTAAGAATTTTTAAAGCAGTCTTATTTTCCATAAGTGTGAGAGATTTGGAAGGATCTTTCCCCTTCAATGCAAACAGCAACCAAGCAAACAAATACCCCATACTAGATTATTTATAAAAATTTAAACACATGTTGAGGTCCATCCAGCCGACAGTAGAATTTTACTGCCCTTTGTTACCCTTCTACATTTAAAAAATTACATATCTGTGCCAGTAGTTAACTTTGCTATTTGGAAGAGTGCTATCTTTTTCTTCTTCTGCAAAAGCTGGACCCTTATTCCCTACTCTTTCACCCCATGTATCTTCCTTGCTCCAGAAGCATGCTCCCTCCATCAACTTCTCCACTTCCAGAACAGCCTTGTTATGCAGACTCCAAGGCACTGTAAGAACTGTCATCATGAGAAGAGTAGATGAACCAGATGAAGTGGTACAAGCTCCATCATTTTTCTGCAATAAATTCGCTATGAACCCAGTGAACCCTTTCACCACTTCAGAAATGATCATTCAAAGAGGAGATTACTTCCAAGTTGTCATTACCCAGCTCCTCTGATCTCACCCCCACAGTTTGCAAAGTCACTATATGTTTACTATAACCTATAGTTTCAAGAAATTTCAAAATTCCAAAGCAGATTTGAAAAATTTTTGATTTTAGACTGTAGATATTTAAAAGATGAAAAACGTATTACTTGATTTTTAGAAAAACAAAAGATTGTCAGTTGTAGGAATATAAGAATATGTATTGGTAATGTTTCTTACTGTTTAAATTTAGAAAGACCCCACTGTGGATAAGACAGTAGTGTTTTGTATTGTCACTTTGTAAGTGCTATTTGTTGTAAAAACTATAACTACTACAGACCTGAAATCTTGAAACACATATAGTAATATTTTTATTAGTTCATCCTGCATGAGTCATTACCCAAAGATGTCATCAGTAATTCCTATGAGTCTTAAGACCAATGTCTCTCTGGTTTTGCCTCAATTGTTCTCCCAAAATTACCTGTGCCCTGATAATTTTGATAAGGCACAGTTTTCTTAAATGTGCTACTGATTACCTTAGCCTAGTTTCACTCCCCAGTGTTACTGGTATTACAGTATAATGATAGTTTGTTTTCCTTTCTGCTTAAGCTTTTCATCCTTCAATATATTTTCAGACCAAAGATTTGAACTTTCAGTCTATCATTACTAACAGACATTTATCCAACTATTTCCAAAAGCATTAAATTTTCTAAAAAATATTGGCATAAATATTCTTTGCTATAGCAAAATGTGAAGGAAGGAAACAGACTTAATTACCCAAACTAAATTGCTGGCTCAGGCTTCTGCTGTCTTATAGAAGTTCAGAGGAAACACTTGAATTAAAGTCCAATTATATTCTGTGTTCTTTTTTTTCTTATACTTGCTTGTTGATTTGTTTGACAACTCTTTTTCTGCATACCTATAAGGATAAAAACTTTCAAAAGATTTTGTTAAAAGTATGCGAACTTGATTTTAAATGGTCTATGGCAAAGTTATCTAATGTTTTTTCCATTGTCTTTTTTGTGTTCTTGTAAGTCTAGTGGATTTCAGTGTTTTGGACTGATACTTTCTGGTTGGGTCTCTGCTTCAGGCTGGTTATCTAGGGAGTTTGACATGAGAGAATGACAATCAAAATAGGTCCTTCTAAGAGAGATAGTTGGAAAGGTTAGGACATAGTATTTGAATCTTCCTGTGTGCTGGGCATTGCAGCTTTCTGTTTGTAAAGGACTTGCTTTTCATATTAGAAACATAGTTTTTCTACCCCTATATTTTGCCAGGTTTGGCATCCTTCAAAAAAGAACACCTATTGTCAGTAGAAGCACAGTAGAGAATTTTAGTGAGTTTTAGTGTGTAGTATCCCAGAAATTTTCTCAGGCTTGAGCATGCTGTAAGCAAGTGAGTGATAAGAGTTTACTTTGCAGTTCCAAGTATGAGCTGTTCTACTCTTTGCTGGTAAAGTAGCATGTTAAGTACAGTTCACATTTCAAGAACAAGTAAATCAGTCTGCATCTAGAGAACAGCAAAACTGAGGAAGATGAAAAAATACAGTTTGTCTAGGTTTGCATAGGGAAGACTAAAGCAATCTGTTAGGACAGGACAAAACAGATTTAAAATTAAGAAGGAAGGCTGAGGCTAGATATTAAATACATCTTACTAGCAGCATAGCAAAGCAAAAGCATCTGCTACTTAAGAAAGCTGTAGAATCTCCCCCACTGAAATTTTTTCCAGAATTGCAAAGAAAAGCATTGTCTTCAGTGGTTGACGCATATTTGTTCTTGACTTGAAGCAGACAATGGATTTAGAAGGTTCCCTCCAGTCCTACACTCCTCTAAACATTATTGCAATCATAAACACTCAAAATTTTCCACTTTCCAACCTGCACATGATAAAGGTGAAAAAACCAGCAGACAAACTCTACAGTGACTACGAACTGGGGCTTGTCTTCATTGCAAAAATGAATGCAATTCATGCTGTGTATAAATAAACATCTCTGAATTTCAAGGCAGTCTCTTCCCAGGGATAGAAGAATGTTTTATGATGCAGAACAGAATTAGAACAGTAGAAGGCAGTTTCTTAGCAGGATAACTGCATAAGCAGCTGAAAGGCTGCATACACGATGCCTTTTGCAATGTTGAAACTTGAGCTGCTTTATCCCTATTTCATTACCAGTTCAGGTATCAGCAGCACTTTAGTTTAAAGCCCCTTTCACCAAATGACCATCAGGCTCTGTATTAAAGCACCGTTTAAGTCAAGATGCTGCACTATTAAGGAGCTGCTCCCAAAGTCTGCATGCACAGTTGTGTGGATAATAGTTACCAGACCATCCTAGTGAGTCGGAAAGAAATGTGAGACAAGGTGTTAGGAGCTTTAGTTCACAGGAATATAGGAACTAAATGGTCCTCACCATCTGCATCAAAACTTCTTTACTCTTAGTATAAACTGAGTGTTCCAGCAATAGTTCAATTTTGTCACTAATTCATATCTATACATGGCAGATGTAGTTTGGATCACCTGACAGAGTGCCAAGAATACAATGAACACAAGTTCTTGGTGGAAAACTATCTAACTCTACAAGGAAATGGTCAGTAATTACAGTATTGGGTCTGTGCTTTCAATTTACAGTGTCACCTTGAGAAACTTCTTCACTTTAGTGAAGTTAATACCAAATATGCATCCTTGGCATCCCACAAGCATTGGTGTTTAAAGATTTTAATTATTGATGGTAGTTGAGAAGTGAATAATTTTGTAGCTGAAGTGTCTCTTCGTGCTCTGCTTCCTATATATTCAGTGCAACAGCAGCCTTCTTGTAATACAGTTTCTGGTAGGCAGTAGACAGTAATAAGATGTTGCTGCCATTACAGCCCTACCTTTTTTTGTCTGTGTTTCCCATAATTTTGACTCAGTCAGAAGAAATTATAGGTGAAGATAACTTTTTGACCTTAATAAAGTTGGGGGAAAAGCACAGAAATGAAAAGAAAGTGGGACACAGGGAAACATGAGCAACTGTGTTTCTGTCTGCTTCTCGCGGTTTGCAACGTTTTAATTAATGGAATATTCATAAGACCATTCATAAAACTGGGAAAATAACTACAAAAGGATAGATCTCAGTGAGATATCATTCCTTAGACACAAATAGATGCAAGGTTTGTAAACTAATTGTTAGCAAGCAGAACTTATGCAAGGTATGAAGAAGCCAAGATGTACTCAAGAAACCCTTACTTGGCCAGCAAACCATAGAGAAAAGGTAGCTGCAAAAGAAAAAGACAGCAAGTCTAAGTAAGTCAATAGTGTTTAAGCCTTATCTCCTTTTCCCATTCATGAGGCAGAAACTCATCAAGAAAATGGTGTTCATTTTGGTGTGGATTGAATTTCTGCCATTGCACATTTCTGTATCTGCTTTGCAAAGACAAAGATGCAGGGGAAACTTTTGTCTTTCAAATAAAGACAGAGGGATTTGGGTTTCCAGTCTTATA
Organism: Empidonax traillii; assembly: GCF_003031625.1. Lineage (NCBI taxonomy): Eukaryota > Metazoa > Chordata > Aves > Passeriformes > Tyrannidae > Empidonax > Empidonax traillii. Next base: position 793,952 of record NW_020955196.1, read on the forward strand.
CAGTTCTGTTTAGTCGGTATGACTTTGAGACCATCCGGCATATCGGCTTATCAGACTGCAGGGTTTGGGGACAGAGACTAAATATTGTCTTAATCCAAACAGGAAGAAATTAGCACTTCCATTCAATGGTCAAATGAAACAGGAAAAAAGTTTTTGGCTAAATTTGCTATAAGAGATATAAATTATTCTAAGTCTCCTATGATTTTGGTTGATGTCCACTGTAGAAGTAAGGCTAGAAGGCAGGCTATGTGTCTATGGAGTAATAATGTAGTAGAGTTTGCTAACACCCCAGACCTCCAGTGGTGTCCAGGAAGGAAACTGGTCAAAAAAAATAACTAGAAGTTAGAAGGTTATGAACTATTCTTCTCTCACTGAAGTTATGAATGTTTGTATTGAGTGCCTGTTTTATATAGAAGTCACAACTTTCTCACCTATTTTGTCACAGGAACTATACAAGGATATGTCGGGAGCAAATTTTTCAGTCCTTATTAAAGTTCCTTATAAAGACACGGTAAAATTGGTGGTGAGAGTTGTGTTTACACCTTCAACTGGAGATTGTCAAAACAAAAATGAGACTTGCTACTTCTTTTTATTTAAGTGGAAAGTGGAAGATCTGAACATTACCCAGAAGTTCTACTGTTATTTCACTGAACCACTGTATCTAGAGTTTGGCTGTAAGTCCAATTTCATCTATCCTTCCTCAGATTCCTGGGAAATATCCCCTGAAGCAGATGCCATGGGGTGATGTGATGGCAATGCTCAGGGGATTGAGACCTTGGCTTTTTCTGGCACACCTTTATCCAACTAAAACAATCTGAAATACACTGGAAAACTGAAGCAATTGAAGCGCTTTGTCAGGTAAATGCTGAAAATGTTACAGTCATATAATACATTCGGAGTGGAAGACTGGATAAATAAAAAAACCCTGGTTGACAGAAGAAGGTCAAGCAGATTGTCCTGGGGCTACATCATTTGCAAGGCCACTAGCAGCTTATGCCAACATATGCCAGCATATAACGAGCAGGAAAATATTTAAGACAGTAGGCCATGGTTAAGAGGAAAACCTCATGGGCATCCAACACTGCATCAAAGGCTAAGGAGATGGAAGTGGTTCATGCAGGGTCTGGGTGGCCAGCCAGGACCTGTCCCATCAAGTGATGGGAATGAGTGACCAGAGGGACAGGGCACGTGCATGTTGTAAGAGAGAAGTCTTAGAGCAGAAACCGCTATCCACCCACTGTGTCCATCCTGATGAGTGAATAATTTTAGATTATATGTCACTAAGAGAGTAGGTCGATTCTTGTGGTTACCCTGTCTAAATTCATGTGACCACTTAGGAAACAGCTGCAGCAAGTTTAAGGGTTTACCTTTTGCTGACTGTTCACTACAGTTTTTCGGGGGGAGGTTCTTGAATCCTTAGAGAACAGGTAGGCTGGGAGACATGCCCCTGCCACAACCACTCACATTGATATTCTGGGGTCTTAATTTAAAATCACTTTTTAGTTAGGAATACAAGTGGCTTTAATGCACTCTGGCATTTCTAAGTTGGCAGAAGCATTTCCCAGGAATTCCCTAGAATCTTGAATTAAGTACATTTGACAAGAGCTTTTCAAATTCCACTACTGTAAGGAATTGCCTGCGTATGCATTTTTAAGTAAATATCTTCCCCAGTATGGATCATACCACGGACTATCAGAAGGACTATTTTATTGGCAAAACAGCTCAGAATGTTTTATTGAAACTTTTTTTGCACTGAAACACTATCGCATTCCTGTTGTGATTTTTTTTCAAAATCATATGTTTTATCAGAAATTGATTTTAAGCATTCTGAAGAATGTCTCTAAGGTAAAGGTAAAGAAAATTACTTTTCCATTTTAAAATGTATTTTGAAATACATTTGAAAGACTTCTTTAAAAGAAGTCTTCCATAAGCCCTAGAAACACTGCTGAAAAAGTACCTCACAAAATAAAAAAAAAGTTTTTAATTGATAATCTCAAATCAGAATATTTTTTCCCCTGAAACTTCAATTTTTTTTTCCACCAAGGTAAAGAAAATAGAAATCAAGCAAAATTTTCAAACCAAATCTATTAATTTATGTGTAGGATATTTGTAGCATAATCTTGCAAAGTACTTTAACTGATTATTTCAAGTTTTTAAGTTGAAACATGTCTTACAGTCTGGTTAAAAAAAAAAAAAGGTAAAAAAACCAACCAACCAACCAACCAACCAACAAAACCTCCCAAAACATCAGCACCAAAACAACCCCCTAAGTCCTGCCTCTTATAAAGTGACACTGAACACCTCTTTGGAGGCAATGCAACACTTACTGGCTATCTAGATGTTCCAAACTGATTAAAAGCTCCCCGAGCCCTGACAGACGTTTACTGATATTTGAGGACTCTCTTTCAGTGAAAAATCATCCTCCGTGTCCTCCGTGCTTTCTTCAGCTTGTCAATCTCGGGTGAAGATGAGCATGTTAATTGACTGCCTTGTTAATTTATTAATGAGTAATGACAGAAAGAGTAGTGCTCAATGCTTATAAAATTTGTCTTTCAGTGAAGAACTATCTGTGTTTTAAGATAATACTTTTAACTACCTTTCATTACTAATTTAGTCATCATTGTACATTACACTTAAAGATCAACAACACCCAGCAAACTGCTACATTATTATGGGGTTCAGTGCATTGAAGAGGAAAGAATTACATGTACCAGGCAACAGTTGGAGCTTTCATCTGTATTGTGTTACAAGGAGAGGTGAAATTGCATTAGCATTTGAAAGTAGGATGCAGAATAATTATATTCAATTAACTAAGGACTCCTTGGGCAGCAGCCCAACAGAGAACTACACATGACAAGACCAGGCAGAAAGGGAAAGAAACAAACTGGTTTGAATTCTTTACTCTCTAGGTGCTAATAAATATGCTGTTAAATATGCAATTACTGGGAATTAACAGTTGCTTTAATACCAGTAGAAGTGGCATTGCTCACTGCTTTACAACAGTTCCGTAAATCCCATTGAGGCATGCAGGTGGTACTGGGCTTTGCAAGAATATGCAAACGCTAAATACCTGTTTCCATACTTCACATTCTACCTTACTCTGAAGTGAAAGGAGTTTGCATTTACTAGCAGGCATTCCTGCCTCTTTAAAGCTGCAGTAGTAAAAACAAAGATTCTTACTCATGAGTTTATCGCACCACAAGCAGGACAGTCATGTCTTCTGGAGGGTTTCACTGACTGGTGTAAGAAAGAGAAAACAGTGTCAGTTTCTGAACTGAGGAATAAGCATTTACCATACAGAGTTTCTCCCCAGATGCCATGACTTTCACTGGGGAACATGTAGATATAGAGGTTTCCTCCAGAGGAAACCCCTAATTTGCATTTTCTGTAAGAAAAGTCTATGGCTGCAGCTAGCCAAATGCCAGTTGGGAGCATGTAACTTCTGTAGGATGGCATCCTCTAAGTATAGTCTCTTGGTTAAAAGTACCAGCATATCTTAAAATGCTTTGATTTTTGTGAAACTTAAAAACAGGTGTTGCAAAGACACATTCTCATGAAACATTTCCTCACATCTTACTGGTCTTTTTCCATATCCCTTCTATTTCAACTTGGTCATTTAAAAGAAAATGTGTTTGGTTTAGACCATCTCTTACCCAGTTGGTCTGCCTGTTCTTTTAATTTTACCTGCAAGAATGATGTAGGTGTCCTTCCTAGAGTGTGTCCTTTGCTTAAGTTCATTTACACTACTGCTCTCCATTTGTTTATTTCATGAGTGCAATCATATGGGAGGATGGCAATTGGCAGAGGCACTATAAATGTTACAGAGGTACTTTGCACTTCCACTTCCTCCCTAGTTCTTATATCTCAAGCAGCTTTTTGTGTGTCCTAGTTTAGATGTCAAGGCTGATGGATATAATTTCCTTCAAGAAGTTAATCCGCTCAGTCTTCTCAGTCTTTGGTTACCTCAGCAGATCAGTAGTGTTCTGCAAAGATTTTTGCATGCTATCAGTTGTTACCATAAATCTAGCTGTAACCCAGATGAAGAGTGCTGGAAACCCAGTGTGAAAACGATCCTCTTTGAAAATATTTAGATTTATCATAAATAATGTTTTAATCCGGAGTTTTGTCTCAGGCAATTACTTTCTGTGGCAGTGAATAGCTTGCAATATTTTCCTTTCATGAAAATATTAGGAAAAAAATGGAAAATTAGGCTTGTGTTCATTAATACTTCTTTATTGCAAATTGTAGGTTTGAGGGTGTTTTCTCAAGATTGTTTTCTCTATGTACATTAATGATTTATGCAACATAAAAATAAGTGGTGACAGATGAACTGGAGTAATGGTTTTAAAAGAAAGAAAAGACTGAGAGGTGGGCAGCCAAGAACTGAATGACTTTTTTAATCAGACATTTGAATGTTTTGTTAGTTTCTCATCTGTTTATCGCAAAGGTCTAACTGTCACTTGGGTGCAGTGATGGCTTTGGCACATTTCAGCAATGCTCTCTCAAGCCAGATCTTGAAGACACTTCTTAGAAAATTCTGATGAGTCCTGCACAATCAAGGAGGAGAAAATCTGTATTCATTTTATCCCTTGAAACTCACATACGTGTAGGAGGAAAACAGAGGTCCTTGAGTTTCCAAAAGGCTAATTCTTTAAACTTTGGATATATTTAGGAGAGAAGGGAACAACCTCAGAAAGATCTCTAGAATTTAAAAGTGAGAAATAGGCTAGCATCTTAAATATACCACAATAATTTCCACGCATTCTAGGACTTAGCTCTAATAATTTGCATGGCAAAAATAGGTGTGTTATCTGGACTTGATTTTAAAATGTAGTCTAAGATATGTTAATGATATATTTATTATTAACATCCATGAAGCTTAGAAGGGAAATTAACTTTGAAGGGGATTTTTACAGTGACTCATTTTTTTTTACTCTTTACTAATTTTTTCTCTTGGAGTTTCAATTAAGGTTGAGGTTTTTGGGGATTTTTTTTTTCAAAATAATTACTCTGATGATCCAGAAGTCCATAAGAATATTCTATTTAGCTTCGCATGACTTTTGAGGATGTTTAGTAAGAATCAGAATTACAGTCTCTTTAAGTAATATCACATACTTCTATGATTTATTGAAGTGTTTTCTCTGTTTGGCAAATTCTGTAGAACATTTCAGCTCTAAATTGTTGTTGTCATAGACAATGAATCTTTCTCATTAAGAAACAGAGACCTCTGATTATTCAAATGACGTGCATTGTTAAGTTAGGCTGTCTGTTGTTTTTGCAGGATATCCACAGTGACATCTTCCTCGCTGCAAGTCAGGGATCTTATCTGAAAAGTACATGGCCAGGCAAGTACATTTTTTCTGAGGTAACCCTTACAGAACCCAAGGGAAGTCTGCTACTGCTGTGAATTATGGAGAACAAAAGTCACTCTTCTTCCTATTTGGAAAGTTGTCCTTCTAAAATGGGAAATCTACTGATTTTAATTTCAAACACATTCTCATGTATTTGGGAAAAACCAGTATCATAAGCTTGTCTAATTTTGTACAGGTTGTAGGTAATAACACTAAAGTTAGGTAGGAAGGTATCTACTGAAAGAATGGTGCACAGTCTTTGCCTGGAAGTTAGCTTCAAATGAATGGGAAAAATGTATTTCTGAAGTCTCATATCTCAGACCAAACTTAGACCAAGGATTCTCTTGAAGTAAATTTTTGGTATTTTTCTAGTCAGAGAATTCCTTTCCTAGACCAGGCCACAACAGTAACATTTAGAAAATACAATCAATTTTTTAATAAATACTTTCTAAAATCACATTTGGCTTTGTCTTTCCAAAGTTTGTTTTTCTTTTTATTTTCTTTTTATTTTTTTAATCCCATTACTGATGAATAAGTATCTATAGATTAATACTCCCCTACAATTCTCATCCATAAATGCATGTTCTTCTCCCCAGTGAGCTAGTGCTGTAAATCCCAAGAATAAGGGTTTGTCCTCCACAAAAGAGTCATGCTGTTCTCTCTCCTTTAATGGCTCCTTTTCATGGAAATTATGCCAGCCAAGTAAAGCAACCTAGAATCATACCGGTGTACACAGTGTCCCTGAAAGCTTTTTATAAATTAGTCCTCTATAGTTAATGTTTTTTTCTGTGAAGTATGTAAATGCTAAATAAATATTTTCAGGTTATTTCTTCACTTTAACAAATTCCTAATGTGCTGTGGGCCTTTGTGAATAGCATTTTAAATATAAGAAATCCTTTTGTTGTTACTTTCTGTAATTGTATAACTATGTATTTCTTTGTATGACATCTTAATTTGCACCAGCATCTGGCCTGTCTTTGACAAGCCCAAAAGAAAACCATTACATTTTTGCTCCCCTTAAGCTTCACAGGAGCAAGAGGTACTACCTAAAGTTCATGCACGTTACCCCAAGAATGTCTTTCTTTTTCAATTTATTTTAACAGTGTCCTAAATGTTTTATATTTGGTTAGAGAGGATAAAATAAAGAACAGTGTGTGGTAGATGTAATTTTTGTTGATTAGAGTGCCTCAGAAGAATCTCATGTATGACTGAGATGAAGATAAGAATAAGAAGAGGTTAGAGTAGAAGAATGTCATGAGTGTAACAATGCCTTTCACTAGTTGTTTCCAGAACTAATATTTCTCCTATTATCTGTCCCAGGAAAGGATCTTGCAAGATCAGCTTAGAATCTTCTCAGACAGATGTGATGGTCCCAGGTTTTTGTAAACCTGTGGAAAGCAGTGTAGTCTCAAACTTTTCTTTTTCTTGCAATATATGCAGTAGTTTTTACTTGTTCTATGTAAATTCAATTTATGCAGCTCAAATATTGCTCATGCAAACTAAGATGTGCTTCTTCCTAAAGTCTCTAAGATAGTTTAGAGGTTTAAGTGGGTGTACACTTCCTTCAGTGAAATTTTTGCACCTGACTGTAGGCTTGGAATATTCTAGCTAGGTAACTATCCTGAAAATTGAATATCCAAATTCAGAGGGGAAGTCAAAAGCACATATTTGGTGCAGATTAAGAGGGTTTCACATGTAAAATATTCAACTTCAAAGCTAAATATAGCTGTACTGCAGGAACTTGTGTATTCATCAGTGCTAAGGTAAAATAAGAATAGATAGTGGTTATGTTATTATATGACTTTTAATTGAAATAGAGATTTGTAGGTGGAAATGATATCTTCAGTAGAAGAAATCCAATCTCATTCTCCTCTGAGACATGACAGAGCAACTATTATCTTTTCCACAAGGATGAAATGGTCTAACTGGTAGATTTGAATCAGCTTTCCACTTGCAGTTTTTATGCTGAGGAAGTTCTACTGCTTTCATTGGTCTGTGCTGGTATAAGACTAGAGTAACATGAAGAAAAATTTCCCCTGAATAACAACTAATTATACCACTATTTTTCATAGCAGAAATTTGAATTATGTAACATAGACAGTGTAAATAAAGTGGAGCAGTACTTTTAGCCAGTTTTGTCTTTACATGAGCCTGTAAATTTGGCCAAGAAATAAGTCTGGTGACTAACTGGGAAAGTGGAAAATAACGCTAGAGTAGGACTACTGTAAACTTGCAGAGAGTTTTTGTCTCTTATGCTGCATAAGAAATATGTGCCTACTTGTTTTCATGGCTCTCTGCCCATTTTAGCAAGCTACCAGTATTTCATCTATGCCTCATCCCCTTGTAATGAGCTATTTTTGTACAGAGATCTTATCCACTGTGTCATACTCACCAGTGTAGGAAACAATTTGGAGTTCAAGCATGGAGGCATGAAATCCCTGAGATCTTCTACTATTCTACACCTACTTGAGCATCTAAATAGATTCTAACCTGAATTTTATTTTAAACATCAGTCTTTGGGGTCTCCTTTCTGATTGCTAAGATATGAAACCAAAAGCGTTATTGAGTAATTGGACAGTAGTCTATTTTAGTTCATCTGTTATATTGTCTCTATGGGTACCAAGTTTAAACCAAAGCCACCCAGAGTTATCAGAGTGAGTTGCGGCAGTTCGATATCCCTTGTCTCTATGACAAACTGGGAGGCCAGTGAATGAAGAGCAACAGAGTGAACAATAATGAGTACTTAATGATTCCTGGGCAGATGGAGCTCATTAGCCCTGTAAGGCAATCCATCTACGTCCTGAGGACCTCGCTACCACCGTCCAAGCGTGCTTGGCCCTGGCAGATGAACCTCAGGATTAAAGGGTGGGCTCAGTTCCGCGCACACTGTGTCTCACCTAAAAAATCCAATGCGCAGGCTGGAAGGTGGAAAGACCTTCCCCGGTTCTTCATTCGTGAAGACTGGCCATTACCTACTGATTGGTGAAGGTGGGCAGTTCCCTCTGAGGCTGCAAGGTTTTCATCCCTGGGCTTGGATTATCTGTTACCATCAACCATCTTTGAGGACTGCCATTGTCCTGCTGGACACTGCAGGCAGGTCAAAGAGACATGAGGAACTGAAAGTTGTCTTAGCCACTTGAAACAAAGAGAGAAAGTGGTCTTTATGAATCAGCTGTGGCAAAGAACACGTGAAATGCATAGACTGGTGAGTTATCTCAAGTGGAAAATACTTTTTAAAAAATGCTTTGTTTCAAGGGGACAAAGCACTCTTTAAAACTTCTATTTTTTCTGACCTTTTGCATAGTTCAGAGTAAATTTCACATTGTGAAGTTAGTGGAGAACTTTTAAAATGAGCCTGGAGGATCAGAAGGGAAAAATATTCTAAAATGGATCCAGGAATAAAAACTTCTGGGGTTTGTTTGTTTGCTGGTTTTTGTTTTTTTGCCAGTGCAGACATATCTGGTGTGCAATTTACTGTAATTATTTTCCCAAGAAAAAATACTAACTTCATTCTGAAGATCTTAAATAGTGAATTAAGAATCTCACTGCATTATTTACTTAATACAATATTGACTTTTAGTGGCAATTGTATTGTAAAGGATAAAAAAGAAGGGAAATTCTAGTCAACAGTTTATTCAGTTTGTGAGAACAGAAGGAAATGCAGTGTAGATAGAGTAGGGGTAATGGGTTTGTTTTTATAGGGAATTCCATGACTTTTCATCAGAATATCATCCCATAGATGTTACAGACTCAAGAGTTATCTTTTTGTCCAAGGTCTGGAAAGCAAGTAGTAAAGAAAACAAATAGCTAAAGCACTTGGCTTCTGAATCCCTGTATATGCATGTCATTGAAGGGCCCATAAGAGCAGTCTTTCCTCATAAAATATAAACTACATTTGCAATTGTTATCAGATTAGAACAAAGCTTATTTCTTTTTCCTATAACACTGCTTTAGGAATTAGAAACAAAACTTTAGGACCATTGTATCAGACACTGGAAAACTCTTTGGCCTCTTCTACTATGAAACAAAAGCTGTCAGTATTACCAATCTGCATTTTCAAAACAGCTGCAGACACTGCACTATTATCTAGAAATAACTACAAAACTCACACATCAGCACTGTTTTTTATGCATGACACGATTTTTATACATGTATTAATTTGGCAAATATACAGGACATCAAGAGGACAGCATGCAAGCTGTGGAAAGTGAACACACAAGGGCAACAGAGAATGTATTGCATTCAAGTTAATTCATTTAAATTAGACTGTCTCTGTGGCTTATTGGTCAGATCTTACTGATGCAATGACATGGCAGAATAGGAAATATAATAGGTTGATTAGAAAGCAAAACACCTGGTATTCACAACTTCCATTCTCTTATTACAACAGATTTTTCTATTAGTTAATTGCTTTGGGGAAGTTGTCTGAAATACATTGGCTTCTGAGTTCACAGGTTGAAGTTTTGGCTTGATTCATATACATATATATGTTCAAATATGAAACCACTTTTGGGTGTGAGGAAGTAATCCTCTGGGAAAGGCAGTTCTGACTTTAGACCTGGGAATGATATATTGCCCTTCTGCCATTTCACTGAAATGGATACTTACTGTATGTACCACTTATCCTGGTAGCCTTCTAGAGTACACAGCACTGAAATCATCACTCAACAATTTCACACTGAACTGAAATGATTCTCATAACATCATAACAGCAAAGATTCAGAACATGATACTGTCAGTTTTGCGTAAGTGTGATTCCATGGATTCTCCTGGAGATGTTCTTTGTCTAGCCTTGTATAAGAAAAGGATGAGATTTTCTCCTTCTCTTATCTTTCTTTGTTTAGTGAAAGCAAATATTTGGAGTTGAAGTGATTTCTATTAGACAGTATTTTGTAGAGCTGCTTTATCTCTGAGTTTTTCCAGAATCTGCTTCTTAAATAACAAAAAGGGTTGTATCACCTTCATCTGATCTTCATGAGCAGAGGCATGCAATTACACAAAAAATTATATGAAAAAGATGCACTTTTTAATTTTCTAAAATTTGCTTAATTTCTGGAAGGGAGTACTGTATTTTCTCTTTCTCCTTTCTCTAACTGAGCTTAATAGCCTTACTAAATAACTCTGCTGCTACTGTCTGGCTGCTCTTCCAATCACTTTTTGTCCATTTCTGCCTGATTCCAATACTCCAAAAACTGTGTTGTTTTACTGGTGGAATAAGTTCTTTCCAAAGTTGTCTCCCACTCAAAATTTTCAGAAATATTCTTCTGCAACCCAGTATTATCCCTTCATGTCTGACTCTCCTCCTGACTGTCCTAAGTCACCTCCTTTTTTATTATTCTTATCCTTTTTCAGAACTTGTTACGTGAACACCTACCACAGAATTCTTAATAAATCACATTCTTTTGTAAAATTAGGTGTTTAAGCAAATCTGTAACTGTTTGATATACTGTTCATGGCACAAAGAGTTGTAGCTAGGTCATCTTTAAGGTTGCTTCCAACCCAAATCATTCTGTGATTCTATGATTGTCACTGGTTTGTCCATTGTTTTCTATGAGAAGAAGGTATTTTTAAAAATTGATTTAATCTGTAGAGTTTACTAAGCATTAATAAAGAAAACAGAAAGGAATTTCCCTTACACATTTTCGTATAGGCTATACTCAAGAGGCAATGCATGTAAAAATATTTGTTTATAGGTAGAGGCTGTTAGCTCCTCAGTAGCTACTACGCATCAGCAGCTCCTGGGAACTCACAAAACTTAAAACAAATGCCAGGGACAGCAGTCATGGCCAAAGTAGCTGGGGTGATACAGCACATCACAGTATCAGAAAAAAGCCTTTAAGAAGACAGAGCAGTCACAGTAGCGATAGTATGGATTAAATGTTTTTTGCTTTCTCTCATAAATTATATACCTGTATCCTACATAAAAACACTGTTAGGTCACCTCTAAGCTGCTCTAATGTGCTGAGCTGTTTTGACTGTTTCATGTACTTGAAACTTCACAAGACAAGAGGTTAAAAGAGCCCTTTTAAGGAAGGGGAGGGCTGTGCATATACCCTCCAGTGAAGGACAGCAGTAGATGTCATGGGACCCCTGCCCCACAGGCTGTAAGGAGGCAGGCCAGTGCGGGAGGGTGACCTGGCACTGATTGCTAAGGTGTTCTTGGACTACTCCGGTTCTTTGCATTTAAAAATGATCAAAGGATTAAAAAAAAAAAAAAAACCTCACATAATTTCAGATGCTTCTTGCTCAAGATAAATTCTAAAAGTGTAAAACAAGTGGGAAGTTATGGTGCAATTTCAACCCTCAGAAGGGGTGCCAAGAGAGATAATCTGATGTACTTGCTGCAAACCATAGGAAGATGTGAAGCCATGGTTACACTGACCACCCACCCGCTGATCCAAACAATCTATTCCCTGTTTTACTTATACCTTGCAGTATTCCATTACAATAAATATTATTATAACCATTAATTTCCTAACTATCTTAGGATAGTTAGGATAGATAGTCTTATCTTTTAGGATAGATAGTCTTATCTTTTTCTACCTCAGAAAAAGTTATCAGGCTTGGGAAGCACTGTACCCGTTATTAATATAATAGGTCTGAGATACCACTTGGCAAACAAACCATTATGCAATCTCTAAAGCTCTTATCCAGCAGAGTCTCAAAGGGATCTTCTCGAAATTATATGAAGGTCACAGAGCTTAAACATTTATGGACACTGAACCGGGAAAGATTTCCTGCACTACTGACTCTGCTCACTCTCCTATTTTGGGCAATCAGGTCATACCAGCTCTTGAAGGAAGTTAGCAAGCTCCTTATATATAAGTATTCGGACTCTCTTGCGCTGTGAGGAAATCCTAACTAACGAGTTAATTAACTCTAGAGTATAGAAATACATTGATATCAAGTAGACACTTCTAAATACGATTATATATTTGGAGCACATGGCATTGGTGAATATACTTGTAGCTTAGCTGTGGAACTTTATGCATATTTTGGATTTGCAAGAGTGTGACTGAACAGAAAAATCTCCGCTATTTTTGGGGTAGGCACAGAGCTTGTAAGTTTTCATTGATCATATTTATCTTCTGCCTTTTTTATACCTAACTTACCATTCTAAAGCACAACTTTTAAAATTAAAGCTCAGGAAACCAATTGAAAGAAAGTGCTTCAGTGGTATGAATATACTAATATTCTAAGCAACCCAGTTGAGTAAATCTTTCCCCTAACATTTCTGATCAATGCCAAAAAGGCCTTCTCAGTTCAAAAAGCAATATATTAATTTTGCATTCCACTTGCAGAGAGAAATACATAGATAAGAATCCCTTCCAGACTTTGGGGTTATAGAAGCTGATTCAAGGCTGTCATCCCATAGAAGCTCTGTAGATGAAGAGGCAATGTCAGGGCTGCAGAATGGTGTGTGGTGATAATGGAGGCAGAGACTGGAGGTTTCTAGCAAGTGGATTACTGAGGTGAAATACTGCAATGTAGAAGCTCTTCTGGTTACAATTTTAGTGCAATAATTACATATAAAAACAGTAAAATAATATGATTTTTCAGTATTCTTTCATTTTCAGTATCTTTGATTAGCTTTGTGATTATCCAGGTTGAATCGATTGAAAATTTTCCCATCATTTGTTATTAATTAACTGGTTTAATATTAGCCTGGCATTAGGTCCCAGGTAGACATTAGGGTACCCTTGTGTTGGGGACTACATTCTTTGCTCTCTTGCCTTAGGGAAAAGTTGTCTGTAGTTTAATGAGATAGAAGAATCTGTAATAAGAAAATAGACTGTAATAACAAATATAACATATAATAGATAATATTTAATATATATAATAATCTGTAATAAGAATATCTGAGGTTCACTAACAAAAAGGAGAAATGTGGTGGCAATGAAAAATTAAACCATGCACTTATAATGCATCTTCCCTGTTATGCAACTAGAGAGCCCCAAATTATCTGAATTTTAAGACTGTATAGACATACAAAAAATTAACCTCAGCTGCTGTTCAAGCCAGCCTTCACTATTTGAAACTTGGCCAGCATTGCTCAGAACTTGGAGTGTTTTTATCTATAGAGCATGTTCTGCACTAATGAATCACAGGGACCTGCACTAATAAGTCCACCATGTCCTGTCCGGTATTGCGTGTTCTTGGTAGTGGGAGTCTTCTTCTGCCTTTCTGATACCAACAGAACCTATACCTACTTGCTAATTTATGTTTTTTTAAAATAAAAATTCAACTTCTTCATAATAAAGACAAAATTATATCAAAATTAGTGCTCAGAATAAGTGAACATGAAATAGTTATTGCAATGGCTACAAAAACACCTGAAGCATTAACGTACCTTCTTTGGAGCAAATCTCTAGGAGGTTTGAAATAGTCTATTTTCCAGCAAAAAGCAGAAGAACACTTCTGAATTTCATTGATAGCTTTTACATATATAAAAGTAGGAGATTTTGTTACTTTCTAAGTAGGTCATATCACATTTGTTCTGAAATGAAACTTTAAATTAGAGTGAGGTTACATAATTTAGACCAAGACTATTCCCCTCGTGTAGACTGAAAGGAGAGAGAGATGAAGGCTTCTCAGTCTTGCATTCCTCCATCTCTATCCTTTGTCTGTTTAATCTGGTGGGTTCACCAGGAATTACATTTTTTTTCATTCTAGTTTGTTCTGTTATGTGTGAATCTCTACCTAAGTGTAATGTTCTCATATGTTCTTCTCTACCACTATTTTTCAGTCTCAATGCAGTTTTACAAAAAGCTTGCTGTAATATCAACTACTATCCAACTGATTCCATGTATAGTATTATGAGAACTTTGCTTAGTGTCTCTTTAAGATATGATAGAACAGATCCATCCACTCTAAGGTAGAAAAACAAAACAATATTTTAAGAAGAAGAATTCATGATATTATTCCACTGTCATGGTCCTTAATGTTACGAAAGCAATAGAGATCTGTTAGGAATTCACGCCCGTCACTGCACATTGATGTCACTGTACATCAAAGCACTGTGTTTCAAATTTTATCAGGTTTTCATTGGAACAGCGTAGAAAAATTACACATAGATCTGACTGCCACTTATTTTACTTAATAAAAACTTTTAAGACTCAATGCTTCTATATTACATTTTTGTACAAACTTGACTATGTTGCAGCACAATAGAGAAATCACCTGGAAAAAGATCACCAATCCCCAAAGGGGATCATAAGCCAGAATTCTCACCTGCAACTGGTTTGAAATATTAGGACATATATTTACACACAAATTCCATTAATTTTACATTAATACACAGACACTTTACAAAACAATTTGCCCAGAGAGCAGAGCCAAGTGTCTAATTCAAAGACAATAAAAAACAGTACTAATTTTGCCTGGGGAGAAGGATGAAACAATCTTGAACCAGAATTCCCATATTCTAGTAAAAGGGCACTGAGATCTAAATTTAGACTATATCTGATGGATTGCTCTGAAAAACAGACTCAAGCAAAGGAAATGCAGTATAAATATTCAAAGGAATTTTGATTACATGCCTTCAGTTTCAGCAAGCCTGAAATAGAAGTTGATCTTCAAATCCCAGCCATCTACTAATGGTATGTAATAATCCATTACAGCAGTTTTCAGTTCTAGTCCAATTTTCTTATGGAAATTGTGACCTGAAGTAAACTTTCTTATGGACTCCTCCCAGAGTCCAGGGTGGAAAATCCGTGTGGAGTATTCATTGCTATTAAATCAGTTTCTTGATAAAGTTTCAAAATGGTACATTTACGCATCATGGAATTTATGATGCTTGTTATTTAATTTTCTAATATATTTCAGTAAAGTGCTGATGTCCAGTTTTGTTATTCTCAAAGGCCATGATCTTCCAAAGATTCGGCTTTATATGTTGAGACTACCGCCCTGGAAACAGATTAGGATCTTTGGATGGATCTGAACTACTACTACATAGAACGATTAACCCTGAACTACAGGGTGTTAATAAGAAAAGGATTAGAGAGCTGTCAAGTGTCCACATCTGTATGTGTAATTAATTTTTAATTCATGCTAAGAACAATTTCTTATTTTAGGATGATCCACAGTTACACAGTTCACACACATCACCACATCTTAAGCTTGTTTAAGTGTTTTCTGCCTGGTTTCTGCAGATCTCTCTTTTTCAAGGTCATTTTCATTTACACCCATGACCTAATCACTTCCTTTTCAGTTAAATTCCATTAATCTATGTACTTAAATCAGGGGTTTTGAATTCTCAACACCTTTGACAGTCTTTCCTCCCATCAAGACAAACATTTTTCAGGTGCAATAAGTCTTTGTGCTTCTGTCCACAAAATGGGATGAGAGGACAGAGTGCAGAGCAGTATATACTCCAAACGACTAAATCAAACAAGATGTATCTCCTAATGGTAGTAATAATAGTAATTTATCCAGTTGTAACTGGTGGGCCTTTAGTGGTTGCTGATGGAAAATGAAGCATTTCCAGAAGACAGCATTTCAACTATCCAGTACATTTGCAGACAGAGACAAGACATATAAACCAAGAATATTTTTATTAGAGGACAGCATTCTACTCTTTCTGACACACAATTTTATGCATATGTTCTGTATTTTTTCCCTCAAAATTACTAATGTTCATCCTTTTCATTTTTCAGAGACCAAATAAGAAATGTAAGAGGAGTTAGCAAATGATGTTGCAAAATCAAACATAATCAGGAAGTCTGAATCATTTGATAATGGACAATTTGAAGAGCCTGGATTAATACATGAAGTTTGCCCTAATAGATGCTGATATGCTCTTAACAATAATAATCATATCCCGTCAGCACTACCATAAGGCACTGACTTTTCAGACTGAAGCCGTAGAACTCTAGAGCAGTCTTTCAACCAAGTCTGTAAAGGGGGTCTCTTGTGGCATTTAAATTAGACCACTATGGATTTTAAGTGTTTCAGTGATAATGTTTTTAAATTGATAGCTCCGATTTATGTAATTTAAAGTTTACAGTACACAGATATGCAGATAGTCCCAGTACTTATCAAAGTGTTGGATATAATTTTGAAAGCATTGAAAGCTTATACTCCTGTGGATGGATCAACCCTTGAAGCACTGGGGTTCAGAAAATCTTAGATATTAAATCAGACTGGCCGGGCAGATATTACAATATATATATATATTGTGTCACCATTGGTTTAGCTGTGCCTTTTACATATAAAGTATACTGAGATGTCATGACTGGTTAGTGAACAATTAATAATAATTTCTGTGTATTAATGCTGTGAATATGCATATTTACTGGACAATCAATTGACCATAGGTGTGAATACCCTCTGGGAGATGGCAAGTCTACCAGCTATGGGTGCTTTTTGAGAATGTTTTTAAGGTGCCTGGAATACAAATGTGGATCAGTGAAACCAAAAACAGTTAAATGTTCAACCTTATGAAATAGTTGCTTCCCTCAGAATGAAAATCTTGTTACATGGATGAACTGAAGTAACTCCTAGATTTCATGAACACTTACATCTAGCACTGAAGTATAAGAGAGACTGTGAAAGAAAGCATGATTCTCTTTGTTCACCAGTATATATGTGTATATATATATGATTCTAGCATGTCAAATTTCTATTTCTTTTTTTTAAATGTGCAGATTCAAAGATTGAGCAAAGAAATGTTATTGCACCACGGCAGAGTCAATATCTGTCCTTGAATTCTTGTTGTAATTAAAATCATACTTATATTGTATTGAAATTATTCTGCTCTCTTTTGTATACTGGAGACGTAAGAGGTGTTCAGTGATCCAGACAAAAAGTAACCATATATTGAAAAGAACATAGATATACAGACCCATACACACAACATTCAAACCTGGCTATAAAAAGATTCTGCTTCTCAAGGCACTTGAACAGTAATTCCAGAAAGAAGTTGCACTGCAATATAAATATAATTAAAAATAAAATAATTAAAAAATATTTATGTTTTGTAACAGTACATCACCCTTAATCTTTAGAAGTTTTCAGGTATTATATACATAAACTCCGTGAGTTTGCTTTGTTTTCTTACCAGTGGTGGTTTATATTGACCGAAGATGAAGTTACATTGTCTTTAAAAGTGATTTCTTATATTACTAGGTAAGATACTTGTAAGACATTTGTTGCTTTCCTTTGATTCTGGCTGCAGAAGCAGGGATGTGAAAAGCAATCTGTACATTTGCAACTGCTAGCTGGTTAACTAAACTGAGAATATACAGCAACAGGTAGTATTTAAGTGACATATTATTATAAAAAATGACTTCAAATTTTTAAAAAATTGTGTATAATTTTCCCATTCTACCAGGCATCCAACACCATTCTTACATGACTCTTCACTTGCTTACACATGAAAAAGGAGAAGGAGCTGAGAACTACAACAAACAACAGCTCTCTCTGCATGGCATTCATTTTTTTTCTTATCTTAGAATATGCTGGCCCAAAAAAAACATTCCTATTAACAGTGAGAGTAAATTCACTTGATCACCAACTAGTAATCTCCTTGGAAAAACACACATCTCCAAATAGAAGCATTTTGGAGGAAAAATAGCCTAAAACAAATAATGAGCATATCTAGTTTTTCACTGAGGTTTAACATTCTCCTAATTTGACATAATATAATTCATTTAGGCTGTTGCCTAGAGAAAATTGTCTGCTGGCTCATCCAGTGCTGGCTGTTAACATATGAAAGTCTCTCACCTGTGAGATATTTGTCTTCTGGTGAGTCATAGTTTGCAAGAAGAGGTGATAGCTCAGTTTAGGTCACAAACTGTAGTTATTAAAAAGAAAGTTTTTAGGTTCCAACCCTGCTTTGGGGTTGGAAAACAGTAATTGCTTAGGTGCCTTTTGATATTTGCACCTTCTAATTAGTAAAATGTGGAGTACAGTGCATAGGAGATAGGCATCTTGGACAATAGTTCTTCCAAGGGTTCTTTTAATAAGTGCTTGTACTGAACTGTTGAGTATTTTTTTCTTATTTTCTCTTTTCACAGTTTCATTTTGATTTAGACTGATATACTAGTGAAGTAAATTCTAGTTGCTTTTCTAAATAGCAGCAATTAAGAGACTTACAATTATAATAGTAATACATTATTTATGCAATTACTCCAGCAATATTACCTTACTTATGTAATAAATGAAGCAATACCTTAATGCATCGCACTGAGCAAATACAAGTGTGCAGCTTTATGACTTCTACATCACATTCATACAATTTGAAATGCTTTTTGTTTGCGTGCCTAGGATGTGAGCTCAAGAAAGTAAGCTTTTGTATTCCAGAAGAGGTATGCAAATGAAATTCACCTCTGGGCAGAGAGGAAGCACACAACCTGTGTATTATGTAAGAACTCACTGTGCATATTAAATGAGCTCATGTGTTGGCTCCAAGAGACAAATTTCATCTGCACCTGATGGTACTTGCACAAACTGCCCAGTGACCCATAAGAGTGTAGAATAAAGAAAGCTATTCACTGTAATTCAGACTGATTGCTGTAATTTGGAAAAATTTTCAGGTTTGAATTTTATCCACTCTCCTGGGGTTCTGGTTTTTAGGAATGTGAATGTGTTTTCTTTTGTTGTTTTGCATTAGAGACTCTTTCCTTGCTCATTGTATACCCCGAGTGTACATCCAGTAATGTGAATGTTAAAAAAAGTGACAGATAACATATATAACATGATCATTTAACAACCCTGCTAAATCTAGGAAAATTCTGATTGAGCTGCAGAAGGAAACAAAGAAGAATTGGCAAGAGCCTAAAAACAAATACTGGAAATTGCCTGTCAAAAGGAGTATTACAAAATATACTGAAGAAAACAGCAAACTGAGAACACATTTGTGCTGAGAGAGAAATGTGAGATGTTTCTAACAGTGCTTTGATTTGAGCCACTTTCTGAACTAAACATTGTCCTAAAAACGAAAGTTAAGATGAGGAATACAAGATGTGTGTGGTAGATCACAGAGGGAGACTGTACCTCAGAGAGACAGCCTGAAGCAACATCTAGAGGAAGAAGCCCTGTAAATTGTTATATGGAACATTAAAACACATGTTGCAGCTAGGTCTAGCACAACTGAACCGTTTCAGAAGAAAGATTTTTTAAAATTCTTGTGGGAAGACCTAATCTGAGACATTTCAAAAGGGTCTGTGTCCAGAACACAAGTACTTAGCATACTTTGTAGGCAGGCACCTCTTCAAATTTCATCAGAAGAGCTGAAGCATTCAGATGACTTAATCACCTTTTGTGTAGTTGTCTCGTTCTGATGGGATTTCTCACAGACACAGGACTTGGGTTGATATCCCCATGCTTTAGCTCTCATACTTCAGATTTGGACTTCCCTCTCTGAATAATTACTTGAATATAACTGCAGATTTTTTGTAAAGATGAACTAATAGCAGGTTATTTTTCTGCTCAGCTGAAAAGGGAGGAGATCTATTCCTTATGTAATTATGACTCAACACTATACAATGATTTCTTGGTTAGGCTTTTTCTTTAAACCATGGGTTAAACATTTCAGAACTAGGGCAAAACAGAATTAGTGGCATAATCTTTATTTCTAGTTGTGAATTCAATGCAGTTTTTAATTAATTGAAACTCTATATGGCAAGGCTTCAAGAATTATTTCCATGTTTACCAGTTAGCTTCAAAACTAGGATGTTGTTTCAAAATACCTAAACAGCTACTGTAAACCCACCAAATCACCAGCTTTGCCTGGTTGCTTATCTGTACTGGAGGGGAAGTCACTTTTCCTAACCAGTGAAATTACCTCATCAGGAAATTAATCTTTACACTGAGTAAAAGTATAGACAAGCCTAAAAGCATGAGTGATTTTCCACATTCTGAAGAGTGAATCTCATGGATACTCACAACTCACATTGCTTTTTGAATCTCACATCACAAAATTATTAATAGAAAAGAGTGAAGAAAGGAGCTTTTCTGATTTTTCTTAAGATCTTGATTTTTCATTACAACTAAATAATAAGAGAAATTAGATAAAAATTACTATCTGTTTTATGTCAATGATTTTTTCCCCACCATTTCATTCAAGTGGCTGAACCTCTCTCCAATTTTGTTTGAACTGAAACATATGGACCCAAAAATTTGTTTAACAAGTTTTTTTCCCCTCATAACTGATACATACACATTTTGTCCTCTGCTTGATGTGGTTGTGTGTGAGTGAACCTGGTTCCAAAAGAAAAAACATTTCAGCTGTCCAGTAGATTGGAATACTTTTAGTTGTGCCAAATGGGGTCTGTAAAGACTACTGATTACATAAAAAGGGGTTAGAGTAACTCAAACCCCGTAAAAAGCAAATTACTATTTATTTGCTTATAAAACACTGTAAAATATAAACTGTGTGAGACTGAAAGTATTCCCCAATGACTGAGCTACAAGCAATGATGCTCCTCCCTTACTATGATTTACCAATATATGTTGTGTCAAAAGTTCTTATTAATCACTTTCTCTGTTAAAAATAAATTTTATTAGTAGACATATGATAATTAGCATTACAGTATACAGTGCTATTGTTTCATTTTCTTGTGTAAGATGTTTCTTATTTTATAGTCTACCTCTCTTAAAAAAAGCCAAGCCTTTACCTGTTTTGCTTCTGGCTTCAGATAGTGACTAAATTGGATTCTGTATAGTCTCCTGATTCCTGTGGGAGACTTAATTATTAATTCTATCACAAGACCATCTCTCTCATGCCAGTTACATTCACAAAATTAAAATGCATGTTAGTCCAACTCAACACATCTGCCAAATAATAAAAATATTAGAGTAGCATTGTGCGTCTGTCAGCCTGTTTTGACGTCTGTGCAATCATGCATTTTTTTAAAAGGCAATTTTACACAATTAAATTGATTACTTGGCTACTTTTTCTATTTGGATTGCCCAGTTCTTGTTAATTTTCATGCTATTTCCCTTTGAGACTAATTGCTTTTTGCAAAATGATGATACAAGAAATACAAACTGTATAGGCAACATGAGAAACTCTGATAGCATGGAAAATGCTGTCAAACTGCAGTTTTGGTGTGCCTTTGTGAAGATCAACTGAAGTACTACAAGTAGGAAAGAAGGTAAACTTTGAATAGAAACAGAATTCATTACTACTACATGCAAACCTTCCAAGCAGCTTGAGAAATAAAATCTTAATGTCATTTTGCGATCGTAAACTGAAAGAAAATAATGCAACTTTAGCATTTTAAAAGCTACTCTCTTTTTTGAACTTGTTGTCAGAAACTTTTTTTCGCACAAGCCGTTAGGTTTTCCTGGAAAACATGAGCTTAAATGAGCTGCTTGTTAGCCCAAGTTGTTGCTCTGTGTTGTCTGCTGCTATGTCTGTACTCTGACACCAACACCATGATCCCTCTAGGCCTTGCACAAGATGGTGCTTAGGCACCAAGGTGGTCTCTGACCACTGCTGTGTCTTGCTGCACCTTTTAAACCTTTATTTCAGGTATTCTTGTTTGTTGGGTATTTTTTGATGTTTGGCTTTGTGTGTATTTTGTGTTTGTTGTGGTGGGTTTTTGTTTGTTTGTTTGTTTGTTTGGTGTGTGTGTGTGTGTGTGTGTGTGTGTGTGTGTATGAGTGTGTGTGTGGTGGGGTGTTTTTTTGGTGCTTTTTTTTTGGCTTTGTTTTGGTTTGGTTTTGTATCCTAAGCATCAACCTCACTTTTACAAGTTGATGGTAATCTCATAATACCACATTACACAGAAGGGTTTATGAGAAATAGTTAGGACAGGGCTTTAATGAAGCTTAGTTTTGCAAGTTTGGTTACATCTTATGCCGAAATATATGCAGACCATGGTAACCAACAGACTTAGAGGTACAGAGCTACAGTCAATGTTTTTCATCACACTACAGTTGCACTGGGGATGAAAGGATCTAATGGACTCCAATTACTGTGGAATTTCTTTCCAGCTCATTTGCAGTATTGCAGTAAGCTAACTCAGTTTCTTCTAAAAAATAGATTGAGTCTAAACTTGAACTCTGCAGGTACAAACAGAAAGAATACTTCTTTCACTTCTTATATCAGCAAGATCCAAAAGTCAGTCCTACTTTGAGGTCTAGTTCAGCAATCCCTAAACATAAAAAAAAAAAACAAACATAAGAAGGACCTAAGTTCTGACATCTAGCCTTAATTCGGTACGGATGATTTCTTTAACCTTTTAGGTAATCGCACCTCATTTTCTTTTCCCATTTAAACCCTAACCATAATGAAATTCCAAAATCTGAAGCTTATTCCATTAGTACTTACTTGCTGAGTCTCAGTATCACTTTAGCACAAAATTGACACTACAGTTCGACAAGCTCTATTTCTTGTGGTTTCTACGTCTTAATTACATGTGTTATGTATTAAAAATATGTATCGCTGACTTAAGTTACCTTTTTCCTCTTTTTTAGTCTCAAAATAGCAAGCAGAATGAATAAATTTCCCTGTTAGAAGAGGTTCTTTAACACAAATTATTTACAATTCCAGTATTTCTTTAAATATATAGTAAAAAGCATCTAACACTAGAAGTTTTAAATTGTGCTTAAGAGAATTAATTTGTTTCAGAAATAGTTTTTGGTAAATCTTCAAGAACTGTTTTGTGAAAATATATGAAAACTTTTTCATATTAAAATGAATGTTCACCATAGTTTGTTCCAAGAAATCTGACTGATAAAGGTTTTTTATTTTCTTCAAATGTTGGGTACATTATGATACTGGAAACAATTTTTAAAATTATGGATGACATCTTTCAATACTTTTAAAAACTTAGACTATCAGATGTAAGACTGGTAGGGCTTACTTTCTAGTAAAAGGTAACCTGACATACCATTTTTCTCAATCTGTTCCAGTAGAAGAAGCCCGATAGTATTCCAAGTCTGTACCCCCCCTAGGTGTTTGTCTGCAATGAATTTTAAATGCAAAAATTTTTAACAAAATATCAAACTTCAGGCTTTTATATTTTCTTTGACCACTCCTGAAAACAGTGGGCATAGTTATACAGATTTTTGATTTAGCAGTGGGGTAATTTCCAGATTTATATTAATGTGAATGAAGTAGCTAGAGATCTAACTGGTCAATATTATTCTAATACATTGCAGATATTGTTTGTGGAAGGGTCTGAGTTGCAACAGTTTGGGAAACAGTCCTAAGAAAACAGGTTTTACACTGCAAAGAGCTTTGGAGAACAGCATCCACTGGAAGAGTGACTTGCCCCACCAGTTGACTCATATGTATAAGCTGAACTTCATTGTTAGGCTAAAAAGAGGGGAACATGGAAAAGATTTAAGGAGTATTCTGAGAAAGCAATATATGTATTGCATAGTTAGCTGTTCCTTACTGAATGGGATACAATTGCAAGAATCATTAATCCTCTTTAATTCTCTGCCAATCCTGATGTTACAGAAGTGGTGGGAGTAGAACTAAAGGAATCTGACTATGGATATTAATTCTCCTTTTCTAATTTCCTGTTTAATTTGTTTTCAGTAGACTACTTTTGCATACAAAAGAGGAAAGGATACTTCTACAAGACATAAAACAAACAAGGATGTTAAAAAAAAAGATATCATATAGCTAATAAGAATGAACCAATGGGTGAACAGGCTCTCATCTGGTGCAACAGGCTGTCTAGGAGACTATTCACATTACAAAGTGAATATTACGGGGTGGCAGCAGTGGGGCTCACTGCCAGAGTGATGAGCATTAGTAGTCATAACAATGAACAAGAGTGTGCTTTTGGCCTATGGGCAGTTGCTTCAAGGCAGGAGGTAATGAATGGTACCTGGCATTCAGAGGCAGGAGAATGGTCCCAGACTGGTTTTAATGGCAGAGCGTGAAGTTCAAGAAGACCCAGGGTGGTTGATGTCATTGATAACACTGTCAATGAGTCCTATATAGTGGCCTTGTAGGGCTTGCAGGCCTGCAGGATGATAACACTTGTTTGCACAACTTTTTCAATGAGGGATGGTCCTATTACCTAGACATGACCCAGCAGTGTGCATGCACAGCTTAGAAAACCCACTGCATCCTGGGCTGCATCAAAAGAAGCATGGCCAGGAGGGCAGGGGAGATGATTCTGCCCCTCTTTTCTACTGAGACCCCACTTGAGTTTTGCATTCAGTTCTGGGGGGCCCAAAACAAGAAAGACATGGGCTTGTTGGAGGGGGTCCAGAGAAGGACCATGAAGATGATCACAAGGCTGGAGCACCCCTTGTATGAGAAAAGGCTGAGAGATTTTGAGTTGTTCAGCTGGAAGGAGACAAGGTTCTGGGGAGATCTTATCACAACCTTTCAATCCTTTAAGTGGGAGACATTTTTGCAGGGCCTGTAGTGGTAGAAAAAGTGATAGTGGTTTTAAAGTAAAAGTTGGTAGCCTCATACTAGATAGAAGAAATTTTTTACAGCTAGGGTGGTGAAATGATGGCACAGGTTAACCAGAGAGAGGGTGGATGTCCCCATACCTGGAAATATCCAAAAGTTGGACAGGGTTTTAAGCAACCTGATCTACTTGAAGATATCCCTGCTCACTGCAGGGGGGTTGGGCTAGATGACCTTTTAAGTTCCTTCCAAAACAAACCATTCTATAACTCTCTGATTCCATAATTCTTTGCAAAGTTTTTAGCTCCATATAGATGCAGCCAGGGCTAATATTCAGGCTTTAGAAGATTCAGAACTTCATCTTAATATAGAAAATGAACAATTTTAAATAGTTCTGCATATTTCCAAAGCATTTGTCCTTGACACTTCCTCTTTTTTTCCTTTGATTAGGTGAGCTGTGCAGAAGACCCATGTTGAATGTCCTCAGAGTCAGGTTACTCATAACCCTTATCCACAAAGTTATTGACTGCTTTCTCTGTGCCTGTTCTCACAGACCCAGGTAAATAGGAACCCTAGCCCAATTCTAAATGCAGAGCTTCTAAATACCACATATCTTCTTGCTCAGCTGTTTTCCTCATTTGTTTATACACATGGCTGATATACTCTATACAAATAGCAACTATTGTTTTTATGTCACATGCTTATGAATATCAACTATATTTGGAAAGAAGAATTTGCATGGGATATAGCTGGAGGGAGCTTACAAGATAGCTGGTGGAAGACTTTTTACAAGAGCATGCAGTGACAGGACAGGGATAAATGATTTCAAATGGAAAGACAGGAGGTTTTGTTTCATTTTTAGGAAAAAATTCTTTACTGTGAGGGTGGTGAGGCACTGAAACAAATTGCCCAGAGAAGTTTTGGGTGTCCCATCGCTGGAAGTGTTAAAGGCCAGATCGGATGGGACTTTGAGCAATATGGTCTAATGAAAAGTGTCCCTGTCCACAGCAGGGGGATTAGACTAGAAGATCTTTGAGGTCCCTTCCAACACAGGCTATTCTATGATATATTTTGGGATTCTTTAAAATGTTGCTTGTATCACACGAAACATTTAAATCAGCATTTTCAATGAGAAAATAGATGTCAAATGAACAGGACAATTTGAGGAATGTTAACTTGGGGTTGCAGAAATGGAAAACCAACACTGAAGAGGTGAAATTAATTGTGTCCTATAGCATGTAAATTCTTTAATTCTGAGAAAGTAGGTTACAAAAGGTTATTAGACCTGAAGACTGAATCAATTAAAACATGTAGGTAAACACTGAGATAAGGGTTGACACATCACTCTCTGATAGCTCTATCATGTTTAATCTTCAGTTAGAGGTTTTGCTTGTGGAAGAAGCCCAGGGCCATGGGCCCAAAGCACCTCATTAATTAGATTTTATGGGTGGGTATAATATACTGTAACATACTGTAGTGGCTTAGACAGGATTCACATAGGTAACAAGATATTGACAGGTCACAGAGATAAGAAGGACTTAAAGAAGTTTTTACTTTAAATAAACCAGAAGAATTATTTAAATAGCTGGTTGCTTAAGCACATTTCTCCTCATGTTTTGAAAATGTTTGATAGAATATAAAATTTTATATCATGGACCCTAGATCCTGAACTGGTAGTACTACAACTTCTTTTATTTGTGTTTACAACTCCCTTTGTTTGTGTTACATCAGTTTCAGTCACATAGAAGAGTTGATACTTGACAGGTATTTACCTAACAACTAAAAGAAAATTTTTACTTTTTTTTTATACTGCTCAAAAAAACTCCATAATAATTCTACTCTTCATTACAACTATGTGCAGTTTCATGGACTGTATTGACACTGGTCCACCAAAACAGATGTTATCGAATTATCAAATACTAAAAAAGCTCTTTCTGACCAGGATGAGAAATATTTAGTATAAAATAAAAAAGGAACAAAGTTTAATCTGCTCTTGAAGTTCAGCTGAAACATAAACCACGTAATTATATTTTAAATCCCAGAGGTCTCAAAAAACATCTTCTAGTAGGAATTTTCACATTATTTCGCAGACTATGAGATCTGAACACTTAATTGTTTTACCTGCCCTGACTTTTTGTTTCCTCTTTCATTTCTCCCCTAAATGCAGCTGCTTTTCTTTGCTAGATAATTTTACAGAAAGCAGGTAAGTGTGTCCAACTGGATAATTCAGAAAAATCAGAAGGTATGCAACTATGCTAGTAAATGGAGGGATGAAAAAAAAGAAAGAATACAAAACAAGACCCCAAACCTAAAAACCCAACAAAACCCAAAACCAAACCAAGCAAAGCCCCCCAGAAGTAAAAGTAACAAATTTTTTCCAGCCTGGGACCTCCTTCAAACTATGAGCATTTCCTTATATTTTAAAGGCCCTCATCTGAAAAACAAACAAAGAAACAAAATCCCCCAAAGCAACCAAACCAAAACCCACAAAAAACCCCATGGCTACAGCTGGGTTTAGTAGTCAGTGGGCGTCAACAGAACAAATAGACTTAGCTAGACTACACAGTGAAGCATTAGAAAGCTGAATGCAATGTTACAAGAAAAGAAAAATTGTCCTTAAGAGTAAGAAGTTCGAATTTGAGCAGGTTTAGTAACAGGTATGTCTTCCAAGGTCTACCTATTGCATATATTCTGTAACTAAAGAAGTAATTATCATTATACAAAGTATTTTGAAATTGTGGAATGACTTGTCTCATTCCTTTATCTACTTAGGAATATCAACCCATACACTAATAACCATTAAACCTTGCTCTTTTCCTCCTATTGCCCTCAGGAGCAGCTCAGCAGGAACATGCATTTTTGTAAATGTTCTTTTCTCTTTTATTTGTAGAAAAGAAAAGGGGAAATAAAGAAACTCTACAATAGCTGCACCAACTGTAGCAATGCCAAAAATCTTTGTAATCTAAATTACTTTCTTCCATGTGTGAAAACTGTTAATAGTGACTCCCTATAGCTAACAGCAGTCTAAGCACTGCAGCAGAATATTAAACAGTCCTATCTCTTCAGGGAATATAAATTTTTTTCTTTAGTCTACAAAGCTGGCATTACTGTACCTGCCACCCACTGTCTCCCATACACAGTATCTGAAAATGTTTCCATATACAGAGGTGTCAAAATGGACTAACAGTAACTAATGGTGATTTCTTTCTCTCTTAATGAAGAAAAAACCAAAAATATCTTACAAAACTCCAAGCTGGGGAACACAAAAAGCAAGCCCTGAATTACCTACCTTGTACATGAGCTGTGTTTTCCCACAGTTCCACTTCAGCTGCTGAAGGGAACCACCTTCCCATGCCCGTGTCAGTGTTTCTTCGGAGTAACTCAGTGGCTGGACAGGGAAATATGTTGACTTCTTCTGCATCCTCGTGTTTTCTAGGTTGTTCTAAGAAAGCAAGTCTTAGCTACAGTTTGACGATAAACTAACATAAAGACAACATAATGGTTAAATTTTCCTTCTTCTATTGGTTACAACTTCACTACCCTCTGTTGAAAGGTGGAGTGGTAAAGGTTCCAAGTAAGTTAATGTCAGTTTTAAAGACCTGTATGCTATGCAGTCTTTTAAGTGTTTTAAGAGTAGATTTAATCTAATGCCAGACAGTGTTTATAAAGTGAAATACTACTGTTTTGTGACTTCATGTGGAGATTTTACCTGTTTTACGATGGCCCCAATCACGGACTGTAATCCTCCTTTGGTTTTACTTTATGCATGAATCTAATAAACAAACTTACTGTCATAGTTCCGATTTTAGCAACCTACCGTGTGTGTTCCGTGTATAGGCCATCAGGTAGCTATCAGGTGAACAAAAGAATCTGCCCGGTCCACTAATGGTCGAGAGATCAGTCTCCAAGGAAACAGGCGGATGAAGGATCCAAAGTCTACTTTTTTCTCTCGTCTCCGGGGCAACGGGGGAGGAGGAATTTTGGTGGGCTGGGGATGTGGCTGGCACAGAGGTGGGGAGGAGAGGCTGGTGTGCCAGTGGGCTCGGGACCTGCTGCGAGCTGCAGACACTGCCTGTTTTTTTTTTTCCTGTTGGAGGGGAGTTTGCTGCTGCTCTCTGCTTAGATGTTGCTGGCTGCAGGCCCCGCTTAAAGTGAATTCTAACCAGCTGAAGATCGTGAGTTTTCTTCCACTGGGAGAACTCTCTGTTTGATTGCTGTTTTTTTCCCTTCCTTTCCTTCCCCCCCCAACCCTCCACCACTCCCTCTCTCCTGTCCCAGTGTGGGAAGGGAAGTGGAACCGAGGGGTGTTTTTTTGTTGTTGTTTTTTTACTGGATACTACAAGTTCTGCATCTCTGGTGATCCAACAGCACCACCCGGTGGCTGATACAGGACATTACAAGTTCTGCATCTCCGGTGACCCGATGGCACCCCCTGCTGACTGTGGTTGGAGTTGCACCAAAGGGTGCAAAAATTGAATTGTTTACTTTTCCTTTTGCCAGTTTACCAGTTTGTTTTTGAAGGGGTTATTTATGGGTGTAGAAGTGTTGTTTGGTTGTTTTACTTGTGGTTTTTTCATGTTTCTGTTAATACCCATATACCTTTTAATAAAGGTCTGTTATTTTCCCTTTTCCATAATTTGTTTTCCTTCAATTGGAGCCTCTTAATTTTGGATTTATAATTGCTTAGAAAGAGAAGTTTGGGTCTTTTCTCCTAACCCATCCTCAGCAAAAGACCCTTGTCTCATTTAAACTGAGACACTTACAAGTCTCAATAAGAAGGACTTCTTGCTATGAAAGCTAAGCTAAAAAGAACACCACCTATTTTTATCACAGAATCAAAAAATATGCTGGATTGGAAAGGACCCACAAGGTGAGTCACACTCTTAGTCTTGCACAGAGTTACAGTGCCTGAAAGTATCATCAACATGCTTCTTCAACGCTGTCAGTCTTGATGCTGTGACCACTTCCATGGGGAGACTGCTCCAGCACCCAACTGCCCCCTTGGTGAAAAACCTTTTTAATATCCAACCCAAACCTCCCCTGACACAGCTACAGGCCATTCCCTTGGGTTCTGTCACTGGTGACCACAGAGAAGAGATGTGTCTACTCCTCCTCCTCCCCTCACGAGGAAGCTGTAGATGGCAATGAGGTCTCCCCTCAGTCTCCTCTTCTGCAGGCTGAACAGATCAAGTGACTTCAGTTACTCCTCAATCAGCTTCCCCTCAAGGCCCTTCACCATCTTTGCTGCCCTCCTTTGGACACTCTCTAAGAGCTTAATATCTTATATTGCGGTGATCAAAACTGCATACAATATTCAAGGTGAGGCCTTATCAGAACATAAGAAATTATTATTGATAGTTTCCTTACTGTGAACTCAGCAAGAAAAATGAAGGTTAATATAAAAAACTTCAGTGTTATCATTCTCTAGGAAAAAGAAACAAGCGTAGTATAGAACCTGATAGAACAGAATCAGTAAATAATTTCTCTGTTACTGAGTTTAAAGGTGCTGCCAATCACTTTACGAAGACAGTAAAAAAGTTATAATAAGCAATATGTTCATCTAATTGAATCTCATGTTTTGCTTATGAAATATTTAGAAGGAGATCCTAGAATTCAACCATGCAGTTTTTTCTAAATAACTGACATGACAAAATTAACATAACTTCTTATCTGGTGATTTAGTATGAGCACCTCAGAATTCTCTGCATTTTGTTACAATACAGATTGTGACTTCATTAAGATACTGAATATTCTTGAACAATTCAGTGAAATCTTTGACCTTTTTTTTCATTATTTAGTTATTTTCTTCCATGTATCAGTAGAAAGGAGTTTTTCCTCAGGCAAAAAAATCTCAAAGATTGACAAGACACTTAGGAAGCAAGAATTTTTTTGTTTTATCCTGGTAGTAAGTTATAAGAGATGGATAGCCTTTTGTGGTTGGGAGGCTGGAGATTATCAGTGGGAACAAGTAGGCTTGCAGATTATCAGTTGGAACAGCTATGTGAAATGAAAAATATCAGAAGAGAAGAATGTATCAACAAGGCTAATGAAGAAGTCCAAGGGATCTGTTATAATACTAGGTGTTGTGATTATCCACAAAATTTCATTGTTAATTCACTCCCTGGCTCTGTTTTGAACCACAAAAATGGGGTCCGTCATAGATAGATATGTCTGTTCCAGAGGTGGTAAGTGCTAAAGCAGCATCAACACTAGCTCTAGGACCACTTGACACTTGGCTTCAGCACCACTGAGCAGTGCTTGTCTCTCCTTTGTTTGGTGGTATAGACATAACAAGAGAACTGCCCAAAGGTAAGCATCTAGTGATCTTTGATTTTCACCTAACTTTGCTGTTAGCCCCCAGCTTGTACAAGCCTGCTCCTTCATCTTTTTTGCAATACTGCAAGATGTATGGGTGAGAAGTGCTGCTTAAATGCTAAATGCTGCCTAATTGCTATTATTACAAACACTGCATGGTTGGCTTGCTGGAGGTGTTCAGTGTGAGTGCCCTAATCACAGATGATGAGAGATCAGTGGGAAATGACATTGGTTCCTGTGGTGACATACTGCCTACAGAAAGTGCTTTATTTTTCCCCTCCTAAACAACTAATTGTTCTGTGCTATTGCTTAACATCCTGCAATTGCAAGTACTTTCACAGGACAAGTAGTTGTTCTTTTTAGATTGGTGTGTAAGTGTGCATTTAGAAAGGGTTTAATGTGAAACTGCAAACAGCAGATGAAAGTAGAAGGAAACCCAAAGGTGGCATATTCCCCTCTTAGAGAGCCTGAGCTTCCCATGCATAAATTAATGTCATTAACATTAACATGAGTTATATATATGCAGTGTAAAGGCTAGCATCCTAACTGCAGAATACTGTGGAATATGGTTATACCAGATGCTGCTGAGGCATTCTGGGAATTGTAGTTCTGAAGACTCTGATGCTCATGCTCAGTTGAATGCTTGTATGGGATTGGCTTAGAAATTATCTGTGTGACGTGGGAACCATTTGAATCTACTATATAAGGCTGTGACTCTTGGAATAAACAGGCTTTCGTTACCCCACCACGTTGGTGTTCACTTGGTCCCCATGGGACTTATTTATTTATTACATTAATAACGCTACAGAATACTACTATGAAAACATAGTGAATGTGCAGTGTGACATGCCAACAGCCTCCTGTATATTGAACTGGAACTTAATTCCAGAGAGCAAACAGTAAGAAAGTTTTAGATATGTCTTTGGATTTTATCAGATTGAAATTCTGGGATTGTCTGGAGAAAGATGAAATGAAAAAAAGAAGAGAGGTTTATAACTGAAGCAGCTATTTGCACATAGAAATGGTTTGCTACAGAGTCTGTTAATTAAATGTAGAATTGTGCTAAATGTGTTTAATATGATTATTATGTTTTCCCTACTTTCATTCTGGCTGCAGTCAGGTTTTTGTACACGTCAGTCTGATGGGGAGCTGTTTGGCTTCAGATAGTATCTAGACAGTGACTTCAAGAGCAACAACTGATGGTGAGACTTTACAGAAATTAGGATAATTAGCACTGCTGCTCTGTGTCAGCATATCCTAAAGCATGATAATCTGTCAATGTGAAAGTCTTAGAACAAAATATTTTTTAAGATTATGAACATATTACACAAAAAAAGTGTATTTTAAAAAGGTTTTTTTGAGTTTGAAATGGCTAAGTGAAGAAATAAAGACATGTAAGTTCTCAGACAAAAGCATTACCAAGAAAAGTCTGAAGGCTCATTATATATGCTGAAAATACAACAACAAAAAAAAGTAGAAGAGCACATGCTGCTGTTAAAGGGAAAATTGTTTCCTTAGAGCAAAGTACATACAGATTCTTTTGTGCCAAATGGGAAAAAATAAAAAATCTCAGTACTTGTCTTTTGTTACTGTGCTCACTTCCCTGTAATTTTACATTCTGAATTTAATGTTTTAGACCTTGTGCTCTTGTCATAGAGAAGTCTAATTGGACATGCCTTTAAGCATTCTGCAGAAGCATATGTATTGAAATTCACAAATGTGCATTCTCATTACTTCCAGTATTCTATGTTTGTACGAAACTCTGTCTTACACTCCCACCAAATCCAGCCTGCATATTCTAATATTCTATCTATATTCAATACTGCTTAAGAGTGATGCCAATGAAGCATTAGTTCTCCAAAGCTGCACAGCTAATATTTGTATCCTCTGAAGTGGATATTAGTAAAACTGGGAATTTTTATATAGAGAGAAAACTGAATAGCCAGAAAAACAAACTTAGGCTGATTTATCCTCCTGACAGCTGCTGTTAATTCATGAGCGGCACAGTGTACCCACTGCAGCCATGGAGAGCAGTGGTGTCACTAGGATCAAGCCAGTCCCCTTCTATTCTTGTCACACAGGCAGTCCATCATTTTCTAGGGTAGAGCAGGGAACCTGCTTAAAATTCCAAGCAGAAGAATACCAGTCCAAAACTTGCTCTTTTTTTTTTTTTTTTTTTTCCTTGAAAGACAGTTTCTGGACAGCAGGTGAGTGCTAAAACACAGGCTATAGTACAGCTCATCTATTAACCTAGTTTTCCCAAATAGTAGTGATCTTGATGTGTCCTGAAAGAGAAACTCAGAAGTTTGTGACATTTGAGACATGTCAGAAACAAATTTAACAGTCCTTGCTGCATAAATAGACAAATTGAACTGCTTACCAATATTTGTTAATAGATTTGAGTAGGAGAGGAAGATACTGAAAATCATCCATCAGTCCCTTTGATTTCAGTAGCAATATCCTTGCACTATGAACAAAAACTGATAGGAGCTTCCATACATGTGTTGTAGGGACACATTCCAGATAAATCACCTTAATTTCCCTCCTTCTACTGTGTTTCCTTTGTTTAAAGTTTGATGGGAGGTTGAAGAGGGAGAAGGATAGATTGGCTGAGGAGACAAGGAGAAACCATATTTAAGTCCAGTACAAATCTTTACTAAAACAAATCGTTACACATTTGTTGAGACTGGATATTTCATTCCGTCCCTATGAACTAATTTTGTGTTACGCTAGACTTTCCTGCCCTTCAAATTGTATTTTTGCCCCCAAGATTCTTACACATCTTTACACTTCCATACTGAAACAAGCAACTCATATGTTTCATTTCAGGTCCCTTTTTGTTCCTAAGAAAATAAAATTTTTCTCAAAAGCAACACCTAGTTTTCATTGGAAACTTGTGGCTATTTCCTCTTGATTTGTTTCTTTTGGTCACTGGACCATTTCTACCATGTTGTGCTGCCAGTTTCAGTCTTCACATAGTGGTTTATTCTTAAACATGGTTCACAGAGCCGTGGCTGGGTCTTATGGATGGGTTTTTGTCATTAATTTATCATAGCTACAGGCTGCTATAAGCACATGCTTTGATTACAGAACTGCTTTCTATTTGCCACCTGACTTCTCTAAGCATGGTTTCTTGAAATCATTTCACTTCAGAAATACATATTTACTTGCTGTGCACTCCATTGTCTTGTGTTATAAAGCGGAATTTTTGTACAACAAATCATTTGCTCAATATCTTTTCTTCTGCATTTTCCCCGAGTTTTCTGCTACATTAACATACTGAAATTAACATACTGAAATTAACATACTGAAACATACATTTAGCTGTGGTGTCTTAGACTTGGCAATAGGAATAAAAGAATTAGTATTTATGATACTAAAAGAGCAACTCTGAACAATGCATTCAGAAATTTAATTTGGCCAAGTATGTTTACTAGGGAATGGTCTACAGCTTAAGAGTTATGATCTGAAAATGTAATTTGGAGACATTGCTAGGGGTATGTTTAATCTCTGTCTAACTGTAAAGCTTTCTCACATAAAAATTGCTTTGATTTTATTAGGCAGATCAGGACAACAGCTGAGGGCAGCAGAGGTAGCAACTGGATGTCTACAGCAAGAGAGTGTGATCTAATGCCTTCCCAAAGGAACAGTGGAAATACAGTCTGCAGGCCAATCATCTTGATTGGTGCAGGCATTCTTCCAAGCACAAGCGAAATTTTTAAATACTAGGAGCTAGAGGCAAAGAAGTGAGATTAGAAGATAAATAGTCTTTGCATGAGATCAGGCAATTTTTTCTATATGGGTCTTGCAATTAAATATTCCTCTGGACATGTAAAACTAATTTCATCCTGAAATAGGCAGGTAAGTAGGTGAAATGTGTAATGCAAACTCTTCCTTTTATTTTGGTCCTCTTCTCCCCCTTTTTAAAGACATTTTGTCTATGGATGAAGTAGCATAATATTCTCTCCCCCATAGGCAAGAGTGGCTTAAGGCAAAAAGAATCTGTCCATGCCACAAAACTACACTGGTTGCTTTCACTAGAAGGCAGGATTACCAGAACAATATGGTTACCCAAAGCAAAGCTCTACAGAGCTGTGTTAGAGGTGTACAGAAGCACTTTTCCTGCCAGTATCAGAGGATATCAGAGCATTATCAGAGCTGGTCTCCACTCATACTTAGTCAGACTTGGGCTGATGGGGGAAGTTTGGCCAGTCTGGACATGAGAAGTGCTGAGAGCTGCCCAGCATTTGACTTATGAATGTGGCAGAGAAATGCCTGGTCTGAACCCACAGCCCTTGAAAAAAGGCAGAGGAGCCACCCATGGGCACATGCGAGAGAAAATTTTAACTGCTGCCAGCTCAGTGATCGATGGGCATTCCCAGCCCCATTTGGAAGCTGGGTAGCTCAGCTGGCTTGCTGAGAAACAGTGTTTGTCACAGTATATTAACATGTATTTGGTCATTAATGTAGCTACGCACCCTCTGCACAAGGGCTGGCTTCAACCTGGCCAGCCTGAATACAGGTGGAATAGAAGGTTCTCCACCCACACTTGACTGGTACTAAACCTATTCCTAAACAGCTACATATATAAGCGGACGACAAAGAAGACTGAAAGGAGGGAAGTCATGAAAATTAGTGTAAATATAAACAGCTTGTAGAACAGAAGAATCATAGAATCATAGAATCAGATGGGTTGGAAAGGATGCCTGAGATAATCAAGTCCAACCCTTGATCTGCTACCACCACAGTTACTAGACTATGGCACTAAGTGCCACATCCAGTCTCTTCTTAAACACCTCCAGGGATGGAGAATCCACAGCCTCCCTGGGCAGCCCATTCCAATACCTGATAAAGAAGTCACCCATAGCTCTCCAGTTCTTTAGTTTCCATTTTCTTTTGCAACAGATTACTAAAAATTTTTCTAAAACAATTTGCATACAAACTCAAGATGGCTGGGCTACCACCGTCTGGTGACTTCCACAGGAAATACAGTCTGGTTCTTCATGGAGTTGTGAAGTTGGTGAAAATCCTTTCTCTTGGAAATTAACTATTTCCCATCAGAAACAGACGAGTCGCTGAGAAGAGAAATTTTCCTAAGCCTTGAAGATGCATGTGGTCCTCGAACAGGGTCAAACCCACCACTTACAGTGCTATCAGGCTCAGACTTGGTACTACTGGTAAAAAGAAGTTTTGTAATATGAAATTCATGCTACCACAAAGTTCTAGGAAAACAATCAGGTTTGATTACTGATCATTTGGAAAAAGTTCGCTTTCTTTCATCTGCCTCTCTGGAGCTGAATATGTTGATGCACAGCTAGCAGATCTGAACTGTTTTACTGCATCACCTCTTAGACCTGATTTCCAAGTCACAGAACAATCCAGCAATTAATCAGTTATTTATATGTTAAGATGTTTCATTACTTGCTAACACACACATATTGTAAATAGAGATATCTTAGAGTATAGTTTAGACTATGTTGTTAATGACAACCCACATTTTCATTAGGGAGTTTAAGAATCTGGGATTTCAGAAGTAATTTTCTAAATTCCCTAGCTTCTTTCTGACACTATTTTTCCTGTACTCAGACTTATACTCTGTCTTAAGGGCTTTCTCTTTGAAGTTCTTAAAAATGATACAGTGGTAGAGACCATTAGAATAGGCCTCCTCACTTAAAGCTAAGTGGATGTCTTTCAAAGTGGTTTGATTTTTCTACAATATAAAAACACCATGATAGATATCTTACCTGTGTGAGCTGGATTTAGGAAGCAGTAGCCACCTGTGCTAAATACTATTCCCTGCCTCCAGTGGAATAGTGAAAGAATCCATACTCAGGAAATCAGCAGGAAACAATTCTCTCCTGTTGCTCCATTGGTGTCAGTTATTTTTATTCCCTGTTTTGCTTCTTGCTAGTAGACAGGAAATCCTTGCATAGCAAGTAGAGTGCTTCCTGAAGTTTTTCCTCTTTCCTTTGTCTCCAGCTGAGAGGAGGTGTTGCTAGCAGGTAGACTCTCATCACCTACTGTGGAACAGGAAATAACCAGATGGACATTCATGATAAGCACATCAAAAAGCAGGGAAGACTTCTGAAATCAAATAAGGATATTATTATTTTTTTTTTACAAGTAATGCTCTTCTTACTGCTTCTGTCTGATTTCTGTCTTGAGGTTGTCTGAACAGAAATCTTTTAAAATAAGTATTTCAGATTCTGAGGCTACACATAATAAAACTGAAACTTGATGGCCATCATTGCTAGCCGTTACCTTCTGGCCATAACACAACAATAAACATGTGACAGGTAGACCAAATCTTGCTCAAAACCACAGAATATTGTGAGTTGGAAGATACCTGTAAGGACCATTGAATCCAACTCTGGAATGAATAGCCCACACAGGGATTGAACCTACAACTGTGGCATTCTTAGCACTGTGTTCTAACCTACTGAGCTAAACTTACAACACTGCACAATATACTGATATGGAAGGCTTTGAGTTGTACTTAAGAAGAAGACTTTTCTGTGTTGAGGTTGTAAGATTCGAAGTACTTTGTGGCACATTCCCCAGTTTTAGAGCTCTGCTTTCTATTTAACACTTTCAACAGCTTAGAAAAATCATGGCTGCCCAGGGAAGCCTGGAGGTAGTTAAAAACCCCATGCCTGAGGTCATGATTTAGTGGTGGACTTGGCAGTGTTAGGTGTGCGGTTGAACTCACTGATGTTGCCATTTACAGCCTTAAATGATTCTATAATTTTGTGATTCCATATTTTTATTTGTCTATCTCCATTTTCACTGTAAATTGGTCAGGTTTCATCACTAAGGTTAATCCAAAAACTGAATATGTATGTGTCTTCCTTTCCTTATAATCTATTACTAAACTGTGTTTCCTGTCATCCAGATAAACTGTCGAGTTAAGAACTATTATACTGCAGTTGGGTTATATGGAGTTGATAAGGAATTCATTGCAAGCACCAACAGTCCCATGGTATTCTGTTTCTTAATGTTAAGAAAAGCCATGTCAGTGGCAACCGAAGCTTTCATTCTTTGTTAACTCAACAATGTGGTTGGGTTTTGTTGAATTTTCTTCAAAAAATGCTGGTCTGTGCATCTTCTGAAAAGAAATGAGAAAAGTCTGATTCAACATGATTGAACATCTGCCTGGCAGTAAGCATTCAGTTACTGCACGATTACAATTAAAGAGTTCAATTGTTTAAAGTTTAAGACATTTTAAGTGCTTTTCTGAGTGGTACACTTTTTAAATTGATGTCACTCAAATACCATGAGCATAACAATAGCTCTAGACATCCTTATAATTAGACTTATTGAAACAAAGTACTTAAGTCTACAAATGCCTAGGCTATGCAATTTTCCAGACTCTGTTTCTGGTCTTCTTTGTGTCAGTACAATAAAATCAGTATGTCTGTAGAAGATTTCTTCAGATTTCTCATGACATCTTTATAATGGTTTTGCTTTGTTATATCTGCTTTCTGACTTTACAGTGTTTAGGTGCTGTCTACTTATCTTTCTATAAAAAGCTCCAAGGAATTGAATTAACTTATTTAAATGTGCTTGTTATCTAGACTGAGAAAGGCCTTCTCATTGCTGCCAAAACCAGGCAATCATTTATGCTTTGCTCTCCAAGTTTTCACTCAGGACATCCTACATCTGCAGAAACAAGTGGGGACTTGAGTCAGAATAATTCATTCATGCCACGTGCTGCCTTTGCTCAGAACTGCAAATTTTGGCATGGGGTGTTTTGTTTTTGTTCTCTAATATCAACTTTCCCCAACACGTAAACCTCCATATCCTGGGACCTCTGAAGGCACCCCTACCTGCATGGTATTTAAGTAAGAAAAGATGGAAGAAATATGACGTATGACTGATTAATGGAAGATTGTAATATTTTATGTATTCCAGGTGTGTTATAGTTATGTACACTTCTTGAGCTGAGTAAAATGTTCAGCTGGTCATTTTTTTGATTTAGAGTGCTACTCAGACTATAACCATATAGTTGTGCAACAGCCCTGCGACAACTCCTGTAGAAATGTTATTCATGAATATTAATTATTTTTTAGTAAACAATTGTTTAGTTTCAGACCATTGCTTATTACAGTAACTCTTTTAACTTTCGTGCAGTGATCATGGAATAAACTCACAGAGTCTAGATCTAGTTACAAAATGTGCTACCCTTCTCACCTACCTGCATAATTCATTTACTGCCACTTGTTTCCTGTAGATTGTGTTGGGGATGGCTGGAAAATGGCAGAGATGAGCTCCAGAAACATCTGTTCATTTTCACTGTCTCCATTTACCTCAAATGGGTCAGTGCCTAGTTCTTTCACAAAACCCTGCTCAGTGGAGGCCTCTGCAAAATTATGTGAGTGTGAAATGTGTGCAAGTGGAGAAGCAGGCTGAGATTTCACAACCCATGAGAGTCACTGTAATAAATGGTTCCCATTTGAGGTGTCCCCAGCCCAACTCCAAAGCTAAGGTCTTGCTCCTGAGTGCTGTCCTTTGCTTGGAAGGCTGCAAATGTTACAAACCTGATAGATGATGAAATTTGATGACTACAACACAGTAAATGAGATCAGGTATCAGCCTTGATCATAGAATGTCATTATTGGTGCCAGGTTTGCATATTTTTTAAGTACCTTCACTGTATAAATTTGATATTTTGCTTTTTTCTGAAGTCTTCCTTGCTGAAAAGAGATTCAGAGGGTAAATCATCTGGAGAGGGAAAGAAGGGATTTTTTTTACTACTGCAAATAAAACCCAAAAGGTTACAATTATGTGCAATTATGAAAATTAAGCTGTACATAGTATGTGTAAAAGTAATTAATTAAAGGACTGTACGTTGCTGTACCAAGAAAAGGCCACAAGAATCAATTAGATGACAAGCCGCCTTTCCGTGAAGTGTCTGATACACAATTTCCTTTTTCCCTCTTTTCTCACACATCATCTTGGCTTAGGGTGTATTTTCTGAGGGAAACACACACAGAGTGGACAATTTTCTCTTGCATTGAATGATGATTTTAAGGTATTTTGCACACTGTAGAACTGATTAACATATTTAAAAGAAACTCAGACAACAAACAGCAACCTACAGAAGTTAATTATAAAATAACGATACAAACCATGCTTTGGAAATTAGGAAAACAGCTCCATTCGGAAATTAGTCATAGCCAGATTCTGAAATGGAAGGAAACAATTAAACATTGAAAGGGTTCTAAAATACAGGTGCTTTTTGGTGTAACTCAAAACACCTCCTACAAACTCACAGCAAGCTACGTAACATACTGCAAGTAATTATTTTAGTTAAAAAAAACCCTGTTACTGAATCGTTTTAAATCACCTGAAGGTAACCAATCTTGAAATAACCTGACACTAACTGGAAAACTCTTCTGGCCTCTCCAAACTCACCTGCATCTGATGAGTAGAAGCCACAAGTATTAGAGACAGAAGTCTCCAGGCTTAAATGTTTCTTTACAGAGTGTACATAACCAGCAATAATTTATTCAGTTTGACCCAAATTACAGTAATTTGCACAGTTTGGTAGTTTAGTACATTGGAGCGTGGTGTTAATAATGCCAAGGTGGTGGGCTCACTCCCAGCACGGGTCATTCACTTAAGAGTTGGAATTGATGGCTCTTGTGGGTCCCTTCTAGCTCAGAATATTCACTGATGCTGTGATTAAATGCATAGCCAAGGAGCCCAATCAAAATGGAGTTTCTGTCTTGGCGATGGCTCAACTTGCTGGTCATTGTTTGCTTTGGCTGCACTTTGTCTATTTTTGTCTCCAGGACACTCTCTCTCTACTGCTGAGAAACATCCCCACATTTTTCTGGCTGCTTTCTATAGCTCCTGCTCTGATTTAGCTCACTGCAGTAGTTGAAGCTGTACCTGCAATTCTGTGATAGTCTCTTGCTCTGAATTGCTTAGTTCAGGTGATTGTTCTTTAACTCCAGTTCCTCATTCTGACTCTGAAAATTTTCCATGATGACCTGCAGTTCCTCCTCATCTTCATTCCACTTTCACTCTCAGAAGAACATTCCTCAATTTCACTTCAGCCATGCAGCTAGTGACTTCCTATTTCAGCTATTTCTTCTCAAACATGATCAGTTTCTTCATTCTCTTAGGCAATCTGCCTCTGCAGAAACTGCTCTGTGGCCAGCAGTTCTTGTTCTGTTAAAATCTCATTTTCCTGTGAAAGCAGAATACTTATACCTTCCTCATTCTCACTGATTTCTTCTTTGGAACGTCTTCCTTTGAAACACTAGCAATTTATTTTGAAACCTTTGTTTAACACTCCTGTCTCTTAGCTTCTCTTAGTTTCCTCTTAAGAGCTGTTAAGATTCTTTGCACCTCCCAGAGTCTCTCTTTGGATAAATCTTTCATCCCTGACCACAAGTCTCTGTATAAGCAGTTCAGCATGAACTCCTGTCACCTCATTTCTTTGATGCTTTCTTGTGTTTCTGGAAATGCTGGCATTGTTGCCACATTTGACCAGTGAAGAGTTTTTGTCACATGCTTTAGGGTCACATTCCCAAAGAGTTCTTGAAATTGTGTAAAAAATTCATATGGGACATGGTTACTTATCTCGACAGTAGGACTGAGCACTGTAGAAATATTCTGGGTGTTAATTTTTGTTTCCAGTTCCTTTGCAACAACATGTTGGACAATGGCCAGTCTTCGCGAACGAAGAACCGGGGAAGGTCTTTCCACCTTCCAGCCTGCGCATTGGATTTTTTAGGTGAGACACAGTGTGCGCGGAACTGAGCCCACCCTTTAATCCTGAGGTTCATCTGCCGGGGCCAAGCGAGCTTGGACGGTGGCAGCGAGGTCCTCAGGACGTAGATGGATTGCCTTACAGGGCTAACGAGCTCCATCTGCCCGGGGAGGGGCCCTGACTGGGAATCGAACCCAGGTCTCTTCAGTGACAGTGCAGCGCCTTTACCCCTAGACCACCAGGAGCTCTGTGTTACATATGCACAGTCAACCAAGACAATAGGAGATAGCTACACACTGGCAACGTTTTCAGCTGCCTCTGGCACTGCTGAACTTTCTCAGCTCCTGTGCTCTGTCTACAGGCATCTTCAAAGTGGGGCATAAGCTCTTTGGTAAGGAAATTTTCAGGCAATTATAGGTACTGTTTTAGCAAGCTGACTACTGTAGTGGACTTGTATTCTTCCAGGTTATGAGATTCATCTTAATCTTAAGCTGCTTTTAGCTCAACAACTTTTGATTTTATTCATGAAACTCTGTAGATGCCTTCACATTTCCTGCCATACTTCTCTATGAAATCTATACATTATGGAAAACTGCTGACAGGAGGGTGTCATTATAGACCATGGTCCTTTTTACTGCATTGGATGAATGCCAAACACAGATCTATGACTTGGAACATCCACTTGAGGTATTTCTGTCTTTTGAATTGATTTTTTCTTTTTTTTCTTATCTGTCTGCTGTCTTACATCTACTGCAGTTAAGTTTTTTGACTTCTTTTCTTTATGTTTGCCTTCCTTATGCTTGTCTTCCTTGTGTTTTTCATCTTTGGGTTTCTCTTTTGTTT
Source organism: Empidonax traillii (assembly GCF_003031625.1). Classification (NCBI taxonomy): domain Eukaryota; kingdom Metazoa; phylum Chordata; class Aves; order Passeriformes; family Tyrannidae; genus Empidonax; species Empidonax traillii. Next base: position 836,508 of record NW_020955196.1, read on the forward strand.
CTAAATTAATCATAACCTTCTGTTCTTCTTAATTTCTTCTTAAATTTTCCTTTCTTCTTCCCATGTTCCTCTTCATCATTAGACACTATATCTGGGGGCTCACACAAGGTGTCATGAGGGAGTGAAGGCTCATTGGTGCAGTACCATCCAGGGAATTTTGCAGGACTGATTTCTTCAGAACTGCGAGCACGAGCAAGACCCCCACTGTGTTCTACTCAATGGTGTTCATTGGGGCTACCAGTGGGAAGCAGGAAGCACTTGGTCATTCTGGTTCCCTGATATCAAAGTGAAATTTTCTACTACGTGTCAATGACATTGTCAGAGACCTGCTCTCTGGCACAGCAGCTCCCCTTCAGCCTCACACGTGGGGCCTCACCTCGCTCCCCATTCTGCCTCTGTGATTCTGTGCCAATCTCGCCTCCTTGCTTTCTCTATGCTTGCAAGGCACCTATTCATACTACTGAAAGTGTGGATCATACATCCTAAATGTTTTGTAATAGCTTGAAGCCACCATCAGCTGAAAGGAGCTGAAAGGCAATTTACAGTAATTTGGTGTAGCATTAGGAAGCAAACCTTCTCTGTGTGCAGCCAGAAGAGACAGGTTCTGGACAGGTCTGACTTCTTTCATTTAAAGCATCATAAATCCAGCAAAGAAATTTCTGAACATATTAATCATTGTTTCTGACAAATTTTTTTCAGATATATTAAATATTAGAAATTAACATTTTCCCATCAGCCTTCTAAATTCCCTGTTTCTTCACAAAATACAGATTATGGTTTTACAAAACTATAAAATCAAATTTTTGTTTACATTATTTGCTTGGTTGAGTTGGACACTCAGTACTCTGCACTCCCAAGAATGATGCAGGTTCACTTCTTATACCCAGCCCTTATTGCCCTCCCATTGCAATATGGGCCTATGGACAAAACAATAATTTAATTTTTATATTCTGAAAACCACAGCCTTTTCTTCTACTGTCTTTTTCCCTGTACTATCATTATTTTGCATGGTTGGATAATAATCTCAGTTTTTGAATCTTAAAAGTTAACCATCATCTTTTAGTGGAATATTATCAAGAATGATAAATATGGAAGACCTATTTTACTTTGTAAATCCCTATAAATGCTCATTTATATTTTATATTTGAAATTAAGAGTAAGTAAAGATTGATTTCTGGGGAAAAGGAATACAAAAAGGAACTGCAGAAAGTGGCAAAAACATTCAAAGCACCTATAAGAATTTAAAACATAAAGTAGACTGTGACTAACTCATAATTTTAGTCTAAATCAGAAAGAAAATAGTATTCTGAGATCTTTTATATACCTTTTATATGCCTGTTGGAGAACAGAAGGTATGTATTGTGGAATTCTTTTCTCTTGTAAACTTCTTGAAAAATTATGTACTTCCCGTATTTCATCACCCATTTTATATTGACCATAAACATTCCTGATTACCTGGGAAACAAGGTACATATTTCTCATTTTAATGTATGAATGGATTCTATTTCCATTTGAGGAAAGCCAGTAAAGAAAAAATATCTGCTTTCCATTACAAAAAACATACTCTTTATTCTTCAGTAATCCAACTGCACTGGAATACTCTCTATATAAAGGAGCTGTTTTGGAGAAATTGGGGGAGATTTGCTTTTGGTTATACAAGTATTTCAATAGCAGTAAAAATGCCTGCAATTTACAGAGCCAAAGTGAAGATACATTTTCTGAGATAGGGTTTAAAAAAGACAGAACAGAAGTTATACCATAGTGACAGATGTTAATAGTAAATATTTAATTAGGGAAAAAATATTTTCTGTTCTCTGCCTTGTATCAAATGACCTTACCCTAGTAAGGGTACCAAACCAACTCTCTATAAACACTGGAAGAGAAAATTTTTAAAGAATTAAGGAAGATATTAGTAGATTGATACAATTGTTTTCCTGTTATATAGTGCTACCACCACTATGCAAAAGCAGCAGCTTTTGAACAAGCTGTGGCAATATGACTGTGCCCAACGACTGAAATTCGTTCCCTATAAAGCTCAAAATGGTACGTAGGCCTGGGGCATCCCCAGAAAGCACCCTCTTTACTAAGCAATTAAGCTTAGCTAGCTGTAAGTTAAATATATCAGACTACCTTTGATATTTTCTTTAGAACTCTGTAAAACATGTAGAAATAATTTAAACCTAAGGTTGTGTCACAGTACTTCACAAATGTGAGATCTAAAACAAAACTTTCACTGGAAGCTATAGATATGATGTTGGCTGCTACCAAGTTATTTCACCATTTTGAAACCTTACGTGAAATTTTGTGGAAGCTGGAAGGCAAGCATCTCACAACACAGAACATCCTTTCTAGTAGGACATAACATCAATAACATCCATAAGAATAGATTTAAACTGGACTAAAGTGTATGTTATGACATAAACATTGCTGCCCTTATTTCCATCTATTTTTCTGATAATCTCCAAGGTCTTAAAATATGGATAATTCTTTGGATTAAAAAATAAGATAAAGTTTTGATAAAGTATCCATTATAAAAAAAGGCAAACCAAACTCTGGCAGTGAGACATTGCTAATGTTTAGGTTGTTAAATGCCAGATTTTTCAGCTTGAACTCATTTCTATTTGTAATGCTACCTAGTGACTTCATGCTTATTGTAGTTCCGCTTCTAAGTATTATACAAGAATACTGCTAATACTAATAAATATTGCATTTGACTGCAACAATAAATGTGTCTTAGTGTACTAATTTACTCTCTGTGGGGGTATTTTCAATTTGATGATTCTTACTAATGTTAATGAAATGGCTAGATGGTATCCAGTGCAGAAGAGGCCTTGGCAAAAATGACAGCCTGAAGCAGGGTACCCTTTCATTATATAAGTATGTTGTTAAATTTAAAAATGAAGCTCAAAGAGCTAACTAAGCTAATTATGATATTTGCAAAATTCCTAAGTTTTATGAGCCTCATGGCTTCTTTGCTACATAGTCACCACACAAAACTCAACTCTGTTGTTTTTCTTTGGTCATCATGTTTTCATATGAAATTAATCTGCCTCTAGCTGGTAAAACCAAATTTTAGCAATTGTGAAATGCACAGCATAGTCATCTGTATTAAGGTAAGTATATATGTGGGCTTTAACACATGAGATTTCTTAAAGAATTATGTATAAGGTAGCAATACATTTTTTTGCTATGTATCATTGTGCTGTTAGGATTTGGAGTTTTTAATTTCCCAGTTCTCTGTCATCTAAATCTGGAAGATAAACCCCATAAATGTCACCAGAGAACTGCACTCAGACCAGCAGAGTGGTCTGTGCAAGGTGTTCTGTGGATCTAAACATGTCCTTTAAAAATATTTTGCTTCTGTATCTCTGTCTGTAATTTACAGAAGTTCTAACCTTTCACAGACAGGTCTGGAAGTAGCAGTCCCTTACTTTCTACTGAATTTTTTGGACGCCTTTGATTGCAGAAAAAGAAGAGTTTATGAAAGTACTTCTATCTGTTGTATGAAATGCCTATGGAAATACTGTAAGAGTCATGACACAGATAATACATAAAATACTAGTGAGCTAACAACTATATTACTGTTTTTCCAACAGTAAACAAGAACAGTCTTTAATTTCTACATACTTTTCATAGATAAGCAGAAGTACCTGCAAAAAATCTTTGACCTGACAATCCTTGTTGTCATTGTACTTCTGTGAGAACTAGTATCTGACAGATCCAAGAAATGATCATACCCTGACATTTGAGTACAGTCTCTGAGCTTCAACCTATGCCTCTGAAATCCTTTGTTTTTTAAGCGACATATTAGTTGTATGACTTATCACTACACGCATTTTAGAGCTGTATATATTCTACATACTGTTATTTAGTTGTAGGGTGTATAAGCATTTATAGTTTCTCTACAATATCGCCATCTTTCTTTGGAAAGAGACCGCAGAAGACTCAGAAGCCCAAAAGCAGGGCTTTGAAACTTACTGGCTAATGTGCACTGACTATTTTGAAATGTATTACACTAGATAAAAAAATCAGAGATTCCAGAGATGGGAATAACCTTTTAGAGAATACCTTTTGCATCTACACATGTGAAATACCTGCCTCTGCACAGTTTGTTATCTAATATTCTGGGGTTTTTTGGTTGGTTGGTTAGTTGGTTAGTTTTGTGGGGTTTTTTTGTTTTTGTTTCTGAAGATCTACCCCTTTTTCTTAGGACCATGTTCCACATGCAAGATAGTGAATTGTTATGAACTATCCTTTGTATGTCTCATATCCATATCCCCTTTTCATCTGAGCGCCTATTTTGTAATTGCATTCCTCTGTTCTAATTTCATGTCAATTTTTGCAGGCTAAGCAATCCTCAGATAAGTAGATCTGAAGAATAACTGGCAACTTTACCCATGAGATAGTGAAAAAAAGCTTATCTTTAAAATCCCTTAGGGCAGTTCTTTTTTCATCTATGGTTTTCAGTGGCAAGTGTGGCAGAATCTAATCCACATCTGAGATCCTATATAATGATGCTGTGCAAATTAAAAAGTACTTAATAGAAGCAACAGTGGGTAAGAACAAGTTTCAAAGCAAATAGGTGTGTTATATAAGGTAGAAATTTTCCACCAAAGTGTTTTTTTCATTGTCCTGAGTAAGTTTGACCAGAGAATCAGAGTATGCTGCGATGCAAGGGAACCATAAGGATCATCAAAACCCAGCTCCTAGCCCTGCACAGGACCATTCCCAAGAGCCATACTATGTGCCTGAGAGTTTTGTCCAAATGCTCCTTGAGCTCTAGTAGACATGGGGCCATGACTATTTCCCTAGGGAGTCTGTTCCAGTACCCAACTACCCTCTGGGTGAAGAACCTGTTTCTAATATCCAACCTAAAAATCCCCTGACACAGCTTCAGGCCATTCCCTTTGATCTGTCACTGGTCACTGCAGAAAATAGATCAGTGCCTGCCCCTCCTCTTCCCCTCATGGGGAAGTTGTAGACTGCAAATAGATTTCCCGTCAATCTCCTCTTCTCCAGGCTGAAAACACCAAGTGATCTCCTTGCTCCTCATACAGCTTCCCCTCAAGGCCCTTCACCTCCTTCATTGTCCTTTGGACGCTCTCCAATTGCTTAATATCTTTCTTAAATTTTGGTGCCCAAAACTGCCACAATATTCAAGGTGAGGCCGTCCCAGCGCAGAGCAAAGCAGGACAATCCCCTCCCTCGACCGGCTGGTGATGCTTTGCCTGATGCCCCCCAGGACAGGGTTGACCCTCCTGGCTGCCAGGGCACTGCTGACTCACAACCAGTTTGCCATCGACCAGGACCCCCAGGTCCCTTTCCTCAGCATTGCTTTCCAGCCTCTCATTCCCCAGTCTGTACATCCAGGGTTGGCCCATCCCGGGTGCAGAGTCCAGCACGTTCCCCTGTTTTACTGATATGGTTGGTGATTGCCCAGTCCTCTAATTTGTCAAGGTTTCTCTGCAGGGCCTCCCTGCATTCAAGGGAGTCCACAGCTCCTCCTAGTTTTGTATTGTCTTCAGGCTTGCTTAGTGTCCCTTCCAGTTTTGTGTCCAAGCCGTTTATGAAGATGTTGAAGAGCACAGGGCCCAAGATGGAGCCCTGTGGAATCCCACTAGTGACAAGTCACCAGTTTGATGTTACCCCATTCATTATCACCCTCTGTGCTCGACCCATGAGCTAGATGCCCACTCAGCCCAGGATGTGTTTATCAAGCTGTGGGCTGGGCATTTTGTCGAGGAGAATCCTGTGAGAGACAGTATTGAAAGCTTTACTGAAATCCAAAAAGATTACATCAGCTGGCTTCCCTTGAACAACTAACTGGATTACCTTGTCATAAAAGGAAATCACTGAGTGGTACTCAACCTACAGCATGCGTAGCAGGATTATAGCAGAGGCTTTGCATGTGTTGGTGTTATTATCCTGAGTGTTCAGCTGCAGTGCGCAGAAGCCTACTCAGTGATGTTTAATTGGTGAAGCACAAAAATAGGCATGGAGAATTACCAAAGTTCTAAATTCTTACTTACAAAATCTGTAACTCAAAGTTAACAGTTATACTTTGACTCAGCAGTGACTCAACTGAATGATTCCTTTGAAGCAATGATAACACATATATTAAGCGTTTGTGATACACTTATATTTTTAAAAAAAGGAAAAAATAACCATATACTGTGGATAAATGTATTGCATTCTATCATTTGCAGATAAGATGAAATACTACTATTTGTTCTCTGAGAAAAATATAAACCGTTATTCTTTTGTAATTGTTCTCATTATTCACATCCAGAAAAGCATGCAGTTATGTAATAGCAGCTAACTATTCATATTGCAAAGTAGATTTACTGCAAGATTTCTACAGTAGTTGTAGTGTAACTGTGCTTGGACAGAATCAAATGTTGAATTATAAGATAAAACATATGGATAATCTATCTCTCTCTGTGTCTTCTTAGGAGCTTATACCATGCAAATTCAAATGATACCTGAGCACTTACAAAAAGCTAAACTATCACAGAACACCAATGGAAATGCATCAGAGGCACCCATAACCAGGAGGACACAGAATAATTTGTCATGATTTCCTAATCATATAAAGAGGATCCTTTACCTGTCAAATCTGTCATAATGTGCTTGAGACTAAAATGAGTCAGGCACGAGAAGCCCTTTCCACAATACTCACCTAAGAAAACGGCTATCCTCGTGCAAAAAAGAGAAAGTTTAAATCCTCTGACACTGCTGACCAGCATTGTTCTAGAGGTGACCAGTCTGTTTACTCACGTCATCTGATGACCTAGAGTATTAGATATGTGTATAATATGATTTGCTACAATTGTAGCAGCTACAGGCAAAGAGAATTCCTTTCTTTTAAGAGAAGTAAAATTATATGTATCTTTGCCAGGTTTCTACCTTTTGTTTAATGGGACTGCAGGTCTGGTTTTGGTACCCTGCACAATGCAAAGCAGATGTTACATCTCCTTTTCAGCTCAGGTCTGTCTTGCTGCAGATACTGCTGCTCCACCCCTTCTTGGCAGCACAGTCTCCATCAGCAGGCTGGGAATCCAACTGATGACAACAGTGGGTTTCAGTGTCCCCTAGAAATGAAGGTTTAACTTTTGGGATTATGCCTGAAGGGCCTGAGGAGAGGAACAGTGACCTCTTTTGTGACAGAAGTTATTAGGTCTCTAAGATGAGAAAGAGAGATAGAGAAAGAAATGGAAAAAGATGAAAGGCAGATGTCTTGCAGTCACTACATGTAGAATAATTCACTGTCCTTCAGGTGAAAAATAGTGATGTGACATTTAGGGCATCCAGAACCTAATGAACAAGTGAATCAATGAACAAGTGTAACTCTGTGAACCTTATCTCCCTGAAAGAAACTGTCTACATCTGAAAGCTCTGTCTTTTTAACTTCCCTCAACTGAGTTTTTTAAAGCAAATGACTAGTGGTTCTATGAAGAACAGTAGGATATGTCCCCATGATAGAATTATTATAACCTTTTAAGTAAGATTCATTCATGAATACCTTGAAGTTTTTCTGCTTTGGGAACAAATAGAGCAAAACCAGAGCAAAATGTCCTTCACATTGGCTGTCTAATGTGGAAACCATTCAGTAACATCATCAAAGACAATATTGCACAGACTGCAGGCTCTTTCTCACTTCTCATTCAGACAAGGAGAATGCTACACGCTCACACTGCAGTGTATCTCTGGCAAGGCAGAGAGGAGCACCGTACTTCTCTGCTACCAGCTATGACTTGGCAGGATACAGGCATACATTAAAGTACTTCCTCTCATCAAGTGCATAGCTAAGGTGAAATTACATTTTTTAATAATATAAAAATAAAGTCTTTGAAAAGCAAGACTTTGTGAATATCTGGCTCATTCATTATTTCTTCTCCCCCCTCAATGATAAATGAAGAGTGTCAGGGCTTTTTTCTGCACTAAGTAGTTTTTAATGTTCAGGTGATATTTAAAGAAAGCGTTTATTTTGAAAATAACAATTTTGGACAATCATGCATTTTCTTTAAAACTGAATCTATCATCCACAATGTTGTTTTGTAAATTTGCTGAACATACAGTAATAGGAATAATATCAAGACTTTTTTTTTTTTTTTTAATTACAATGTATTAATGGTTAAAGTGTTCTAAAAGTTATTTTAGAAATTAATTCTGAGTACAAAATGTGCAGTTGGATTTCAGTTTCTGCCTGTACAATACAATCTTTGAACTTATTTCTAGTGTCAGATCAGTGATTGTTTTTCAGGGAACTTAAATATGTATCAGCTAATTTAGATTAGTTGATAATATTCTAATCAGCTTCTACATGGATGCTTGTACACTTTGAATACCTATAATATTACCAGAACTACGTCATCTAATGTACTCTGCTCTGATAAATAGGGTGCCAAGAAATTCTTCCAGTTTATCTTACCTCATCTTATCCTGTCTTATCTGTGTATTTATCTATCCATACCTATATATGGACCCTCTCACTGCTGTTTTAATGGCAAGAATATTCCTTGGCAAGAGGGATGATAGTCAAGCACCTATGAATTCTAATAATTGCTTGCAACCAGAAGAGGCTGAAAGGGCCAGGATACAGCTGTATTTGAGTGAAAACAATGTTGAATATTCTCTAACTAATCATAGAGTCTAGACTTTGCTTTGTTCCTTATCCCATACCTATGAGGTGAAACTGGGGTAAATGCAAGGATATCAGTTTTCAGCAATTCATGAGTATGTAGAATCCTGTCAAAGTACAAACACATTTCTGTTCAAGTGAATGGCTAGAAATTATAATTAATGATATTTATTTTACCACTATAAATGAAAAGCATATTTTTGCAGCTACAGATACAGAATTGTTCAGTACAGCCGTATCACACTGAAGTCTTCTGTATGAGGAGCTGATCTCATACACTTCTGTTATTTTACTCCTAGGCCTCTACTATGATGTCGGGGGTGGGGGCAGGGGGAAGAAAGATTTTTCCTTCCTTATGGAAATAATGCAAAATTGAGCTTCAGAAGCTTACCTATTTAAAATAATTCTGAACTGCAAGCAGCTGTGGTTAATGGATCTACTCAACACTACAAGCAACTCATTAAATATGATTAACCTTCACAGCTCTCAGGTTGTCAGTGTCTAAATTAAATACTTCTGAAACATTCAGGAAATTTTTGGGGTTTTTCTCAGGTGGGTAAAAGAAATTTATTCTGAGTCTAAAATAGCTTTATAATGCTGTTCTCTTGATGTATTGAATTACTGTTTGCATCCTAAGTAGCAAAATTCTGACAGATGAGAACCTGATTTACAGTCATACCTTTTGAAAACAAAGTAGTAGAGAAAAAGATGCTTTTAATTTCCTCTTTATTTCAGATTTGGAAGATTTAAAATACCTAATTTATTAAGTTTAATTGTCTGAGTAGGAGGCTATGGTTTACTCCAGAAATAAAGGAATAAATGAAGATTTTTTTTTTTTAAATATATTCTTCTGACCTAGAAGAGAACAGAATAAAGACTTTTTGCTTTTCCTAGCTACTAACCCTAGCAGGGTAGATAGGACAATATGTGGCCAGCAGGAGCAGGGAAGTGATCCTTCCCCTGTACTCTGCGTTGGTGAGGCCACACCTTGAGTATTGTGTTCAGCTCTGGGCCCCTCAGTTCAGGAAGGATATTGAGGTGCTGGAGCGGGTCCAGAGAAGAGCAACGAGGCTGGGGAAGGGACTTGAGCACAAGTCCTATGAGGAGAGGCTGAGGGAGCTGGGGTTGTTTAGTCTGGAGAAGAGAAGGCTTAGAGGTGACCTCATCACTCTCTTCA
>NW_020955196.1:846867-1003904 GCF_003031625.1 Empidonax traillii
AGCTCTGCCAGGGGAGGTTTAGGTTAGATGTTAGGAAGAAATTCTTTACAGAGAGGGTAATCAAGCATTGGAACAGCCTACCCAGAGAGGTGGTGGATTCACCATCCCTGGAGGTTTTTAAGCAGAGATTGGATGTGGCCCTTAGTGCCATGATATAGTAATTGGAGTTGGATCAGGGGTTGGACTTGATGATCTTGGAGGTCTTTTCCAACCCAATCTATTCTATGATTCTATGATTCTATGATGTGTTGTAAGGACAGGAGAGGCTTAATGTCTATCTGCAGAAAAAATTCCTTTAAGAGGATGTTTAATAATTGAGGCTTCTTGAGTTCATATGTCTGTCCTTTAACCTGCTATAAGACTGTATGACTTAAGCAGAGACAATTTGGTTTTAAGGTGTCTTTGTTTCTTTTCAGTAAAAACTCTTAAAGAAATGTTCCTTTTCCTTACATTTATTTCAGTCTAGACATTTCTGAAACCTATGTTTAAATTGCCTACAAGCTTATTTTACTCCCTTCTGATTTGTAATAGGAAAACAAAGTATTACATGATGTTATAAAATGAAACTATTCCTTCACTGCTATTCAACAGTCATGCAACAAAAATGACCATTTTGAAGAGAAAATTTGATGAACATGTGCTTTATTTGGTTCTTCGACTGTTTAGTTTATTTAATATTTTTCCATTTTATTATAGCTATTTGAGCATTAAGATCTTCAAGTATTTTTAAAGAGTATCTAGAATTCTTGTAAAAACCTTGGGAAAAAACCCCCAAAACAATTAATTTTCATTCTAATTCTGTACAGAGACTTGCAGTGCAAGTTGGTTAGGAGTCATAAAATGGTTGAGATTGTCAGGAACCTTTGGAGGTCTCCTGGTCCTAATTCCTACTTAAGCAGGACCACTAAGACCCAGTTGCCCAGGATCAAGCCCTGGCTTTTGAGCATCTCCAAAGACAGAAACTTCTCAACCTCCCTGAGCAACCTGTGCCAGTGCTCAGCCGCTGTCACAGTAAAAAATTTTTTCCTGATATTCAAAGGGAACCCCCTCGTTTCTTGTTTGCACTCATTGCCTCTGGTCCTGTCACTGGGCAACATTGGAAAGAGCCTGTCTCTGTCCTTTTTGCACCATCCTTTCAGCTATGTATATACATTGATGAGATCCTCTGAGCCTTCTTTTCTCCAGGCTGAACATTCACAGCACTTTCAACCTTTATTCCTAGAAGATAGGCTTCTATCCCTTTATCATCTTGGTGGCCATTCAGTGGAGTGTCTCCAGTATCTCCACGCTTGTCTAATGCTGATGATTCTAGCACATACCAGAGTGCTCCAGATGTGTCCTCACCAGGGCTGGGTAGAGGGGCAGGAGCATCCTGCTGGATCCACTGGCAACACTTCCCCTAGTGCTGCCAGGATGCCATTGGCCTTCTTTGCAGTAAGGCCACATTGCTCACTCATGTTCAACTTCATGTCCACCAGGACCCCCAGGTCCTTTTCTGGGGTTAGTTCTCCTCATATGCAGGACTTCACACTTCTCCAGTCAGCTAATTTGTCCAGCTTGTTGAGACCTCTCTTAAATCTTACTTGCTCTGCCAGAAATTCAGGTCTTGCTTGTTAAGGTCTGTTTGAATTCCTGTTTAGAGTAACTATACCCTGGTTGTTGACATACTTTTAAAATCTTTCAAGTATGCTACTAAGTTTTAGTGGGTCTTTAAATGAGAATTAAAAACACAAAAGGACTGAAAGGTCACTTTAGATACAGTGAGTTTGTATTAAGAGTGCTGAACTTGCTTCAAGAGGAGGAATACAAATAGTCGGTGAAGTGCATGACTGACCAGTGCTTTAAAAAATTTAAAAGTCTGCTCTTCCTTCTCTATTTCTTCTTCTGTTCAACACATATTTAAACTAATTTTTCTTATGTGGATGTCCATTTGACATCCTCCTAAATTATTTCAAACTAGTACGTTTTAACTATAGAAAGCTTGTGATATTGTTTCTAGCATTTAGAATTCATATCACTCATTCTTCACAACAATTATCTTGTGTGGAAGTCTGGGAGTTTCTCATCTGAATGCAAAGAATACTGGATCAGGAGCAAACAGTCTCTGCAGTCAGTCATCTGAACAACCTGAAGGACTGGGGTTGCAGGCATGGACCCTGCTGTCCAAGTGCCCTGTATTGCTGCACAGTGCCAGCCTGTGCCCTGCAGTCTGCTGAGATAAGCTCACCACAAGACACAGAGAGTAGCTGGCAGGCAGTGGAATTCATGTTTTCCTTTAAATAATAAGTAACTGTGGCTGTGTACTAGAAATTGTTCTTAAATGCTGTAAACACAGGATTTTTGGGGTTTCTTTTCAAAAATAGTCATAGATGTGATATAGTCTTGCAGGAAAAGAAAATGAAGAACCTACACTATGAACATCTATTATGCACAAAGATAAGCATTCATGGTAGATTGCTAAAATGCTCCTGACACAGAGGTTTTCATCATGGAAGTGGCATAGTTATTTTCTCAGTAGAAAATACCTCAGAAACATAATGATGAAAGATTACTAATGGCAGCTAGTCTGCTGTGGAAAATGTATATGAAATATATGTTTTAGTTCCAGGCTTGCAAGACAAGTCTTATTGGCTACCGAGGAGGGTGTCGCTCATACTTTTGACTCCTAGGATAACAACCTCCTTCTCAGTCTTTTCTTTAAAAATGTTCAGGCCATTATTCCCAGCTATAACTGGGTTTAATAATTGGGTTGATAATACACTATTTATTCTCTTCCTATAGTACAAAGCTAAAGCTTCAAGTTCACTTTTTTTGCTTCAGGATGTTGGATTTTTAAAAAATTATTGGTCCTCTGGCTGTTTTGTCATGGAACTTAGAATAAAAATTTGTTTTAGACTGTTGAATTTTCCTCTAATGACTTCCTCCTGTAATAAGGATTTCCTTGAATTCCCTGGTGACATGAAGCACATCAAACCACCAACAGGACACTGATTATGTAGCAATAGGTTTGCTAAGCCTATTTATTTTTTTCCAGCTTGTTGAATAGCCTGTGGAGCACACCCAGGACTAGGTCCTTGAAAAAAAAAAAGACCAAAAGATCCTATCAGCTTCAGGAGAAAGACTTTAGAACTAGTTTAATTTATTACACTGGCAGTACAAAGGTTTTTTACAAAGTGTACAAGTAGTGCTCTGTACAACCTAATTTTACATGCCCAAGCACAGAATCCCACATTCCTGTTTCAGTGCTACATGACTTGCGATATGCACACATTCACTTTTCACTCTTGTGGTCCAATGCTTCACTGTACAAAGAAAAATAACAAACAAGGGAAACTTCCCCCACTCAGTGATACGGAGAAGCACAGTAATTTTTACATAGATCAGTTTGTTCTAGAAGTCCGCTACAGTTTTACCAGTTTCTCAAAATTAGTCATAGTAACAAGGTGTGTCCTGAGGGAGAAGTACAGTAGCGAATGGTGTGGGCTGTGATTTGGGCCATCCTTTCAGAGATACTGGAGCCTTGGAACAGCATAGAACTCTGATCCATTCTGGATCTTAGATTGTCTGCAGTTTGCAGACCTGAGGTTTCTGTATGTGCCTTTCCACAGGTTCTCTACTCCAAGCAACTGGATGCTTACCTTGCTCCTCAGCTCCACCCTAGTTCGTCCCAGACTTGGGCTATGCCTGGCACAGTCGTTTTGCTGTGCTTGCTGTGCAGGCAACTGGTATGATGGTATAGGGAGAAGCAGGTTATTTTGTGGACAACTTTACCATTTCTAATCAAAAAGGGGAGCAAGAGAAGGAGATTAAAGGTGTTAGCCATGTATGGGTGTTTGATACACAGGACTACCTGCAGTGTGGGAAGTAGAATGAAAACTGAAATGCTGAGGAAGATGCTGACACTAGCTAGATTTATGAGAAGGAGGAGTCTGCATGAATAAGAGAGATATAGAGGAGGAGAGAGCAGAAGAACAGATGACTCAGGCCTAAACTTGTGACTTAATCTGTGGAAAGAGAGGGACAAGGCTTGTGTGTTTCCTCCTTTTTTGCCTCTCTGTCTGAACACCCACTCCTAAACTCCTCACTGCAGCAGCTGCTAAGGAAATGACAGTGCAGAACTGAAACCGGAATGCTTCTTAGTATTCCTTAAAAAAGAATTGAAGGAAATGGGTAGAGAAATGTACTTTTTTAGCAGTGTGGCTCCTGCACCCTGCCTCAATATCTATATTACTGTACACACGTATTTCTGGGCCAGCAGTTCATGATTATTTTCTGTTAGGTCAACTTCACCAAAGTTCTTTTTAAACCTGTGATTTTAGTTTTCTTTCTTAATTGCTCCAGTTTGCCTTTATTTCCCTACAAAGGAATATCCTAGAAATAAATGTTTTATTTTGCATATGACCATAGTAAAACTGCTTAGACAGAATTTGTGACTCTCTATATAGAAACTGAATCTGTGCTACTCATTTTATAATACCACATAGTCTTGCATGTGCCTGCATTTGCAATTTACCTTTGCTGCCATAATGAATCTCTTAGCTGCTTTAGTATCCAGATTCTCTGACTTTTCAACTTCTTCTTCCTGAACCTGACCAACAAAAGTGTTCTTACTATGAGTAACAACCAAAATAATTTCATGACTGTACTTCTTTTAATTTGCAGCATTTTTTCCTCTTCTTCCCTTCTTTCTTTGGTGTCAGTTTGTTAAGTCTTTCAGAAACAGCCAGAAATAGCATTACTATTTTGAATTTCAGAATTTTCTGCTTTTTCCAGCTTTTCCAGATTTGTGATTTGACTAAATACTTTTAAAAAATCAGACAAATAATTTTCTTTATTGAGCACATCTCCCTAGAACTTCCAGTAGTCTTTATAAGAGAATGACTGCCCTACTGATTTTAAAAAGTAAATAAAATGCCTTTAAGTTTCATCCTCCTTTGTACTCCTTATTTCTGTGTGGTGAAGACCTCCTAGCTCAGTAATTTTTGTACATTCCCTTTTTCTTAGATGTTTGTATGCTCTCAGAGTTTAATCTTCTTTTTGTTTAGCAAAAGCAAAGTATCCTGAAGATCTTCAAGGATATTCATGAGCATTTTGTATTGCTTATGGATTTAAGCAAACCTTTAAAAAAATCTCCTCCTACACTAATACCAACAATTTGATTTTTTTATTTTGTTGCATCAGGTGTCTGTTTCCCTAAAATGTTGTGAGGAAAAGGGCTGTAATTGCTGGGAAAGAATCCTGTTAGATTCTGTGTGAGCATTTTGAATTGCAAGACAACTTTTTCCTGAGGTTTGTGAAATCCATGACACAAAGTGGTGGCATGAAGAGGTTGTAAAGAATCATATATGAATAAAAGTATGGCCTTAGAGTAATCAGTTCAACTAGATAACATACCAGGGCAGAGAAAACCATTTTCCATCACATATGAAACATCACACTCCTGAAACAGCATGTGTAAAGTTAAGTAAAATTTAAGTTAGCCTGTTATTCAGCTAGACAATGTCAGAGATATGAGTTATTGGTGTATGTGGCAGAAGAGAAGCCAAGCAAAGAGGAAAGTGACTTGGAATTAGCAGCATCTTGAGGAACTCTCATCTCCACCTGGCTGCAGCTTATGGCCAGTATGAGTCCTCTCAGGCAAGTGTTCAATGCAAAGGGAAGGACAAGGCCCTGCAGGAACACACAGAGCCAGTTTGCACAAGCAAAGATCTGAATGAGTTGAAGACCCTAAGGGCTAAAAGAGTAGGTAGCAGAACACCTATAAAATAAGCAGCATTGTCTGTGGGAACATCTGGCTCTTGCTGTATGTCCCTTGCACCTTTGAAGATGTGAATGGAAAAACGCATATATTTTCATTTTGGGTGCTGGAATGTTTCTGATATGTTCATTTTAGTTTTACAGGCAAATGTCAAGATGGCATTTCTCAAATCTTCCTACAGTCCCTGTATGACTATTGAGCTATGAGTATGAACTGTGCGATTTCAGCACTTAAGTTCTGGGTCATAAATTTCAGTGTTGTTTCTTACTCTGTGATTTTATGGTAAGCTTAAAAGAACTTCTTAAACTCTCATGTGGACAAAACCACTATTTTGGTATAAGAACAAAAAAGAGAAAAAGGAAGAATGTCTTTTGCTTTGTAGAATTCTGAGTCACCCATCCAGCTCCTGCCTTCCCAAAACGAGAGATAAGAAAGGTAATTTGGTTTACTTCATGTTCACTGCTGTATCGAAATGTTACTGTATCATAGCCATTTCTCCAAAAATAATAGCCAATAATTTTAATAAATACTGAATAAACAAACTAAAACCTGGCTCATAGAACTACTGAAGAAAATAATTTACGTAATTGAGTTATTATTGTGATAAAAAGCAGAATAGAAGTCATAGAATTGTAATCAATTCTTCACTGAATTCTTTTCGAAAAGCTTCTTAGTACCCCTTTCTTCACCCCTTTGCTCTTTCTTCAAACACTGACTAGTCTTGAGGCTACTGGGACTCTAGAAGACATAATCAGAGGTAGTGGTGACTTGGTTACAAGGGAATGAAGAGTATCCCTGTAAAAGACGCTAATAAAGCACTAGAAAACAGAAAAAAAGGTGTAAGCATTGTGAGCAAATTGCTAGAAGAACTAAATGAACACTTACAACTGAAGAGATCTACTTAATGCTGAATTACACTGTGGGATTTGAATGGTGCTCATTGTGAGGCTACAGCAGTAGAAAAATAAGAGACATTTCAGATACTAGAGAGACTA
Source organism: Empidonax traillii (assembly GCF_003031625.1). Lineage (NCBI taxonomy): Eukaryota > Metazoa > Chordata > Aves > Passeriformes > Tyrannidae > Empidonax > Empidonax traillii. The sequence continues at coordinate 853,621 of NW_020955196.1, forward strand.
TATTTGCCTTCATGGTATCAGGACTTACAATATGCTAAGGCAAAGGCAAATCCTCATCAGAGAGGTTAAAAACTGTCCCAAATCACTCTGTGTGGTACAGGAGAAATCCAGGAATCTAGTGTCTACTATGAACAAAATTAACTGGGGAGCATGTGGGGTTTTTTGTCTCTAGATGACTGTCAGTGTTCAACTAGAGGGTAAAAAGTTTTCATGCAGAAATATTTGATTACCTCACCTCCCTAAATAGGAAGAATTAACTTCACAAACTCTACTGCTACTGTTGAAAGTAGTGAAAAATCCTAATTTACTGAGAACTTGTAATAAAAAGAGACAATCTCCCCTAAGACTCTTAGAATATATATTAAAAAGGGTAATGGAAGAGCACAGTTTAAAAGCTGAAAATAGCTAAAATAAAAACAGCAGCACTGGCCAACTCTGGGGTAGACAATGAGAATGACAAGTCTAGATCTTGTCAAAGCTGAGGATGCTAAGGAAGTTGACAGGACTATGCCCACATCAGCTCATATACAGACCCACTACATCCCAGTAAACAGAGCATTGTAGGCCTGGAACAGTGATCGGGGTGGCTAAGGGATATGTGGCCACTACAGCAGCTTTGCTGATGAGAAAGGTCCAGGGGCAGCCAGGAAGCCAAATCTGCAGGTCAGAGATGAGAAGGGGTTGCCTGAGCTGACATGCAACTCCCAAGCCAGGGAGGGAGAGGTGATCAGCAAGTCATCACACAGCTCACTCTTCTTTCTTTCCACTCAAGTTTGCACCTTTGCAGAGCTGACCTTGAATACAGGCAGCTAAACACTTGTGGCAGAAGCATGTGAGACATTGACTTTTAAAATGCCAGGACATGGAGCTGTTTTCAGTTTTCTTTAAGTACAAATAACACAGTCTTATGTTAAGTAATGTTAACGCAGAAGACCTGGGAGAAAAGAACTGCCTCAATTACAAAACCAAAACCTGTGGAGAGATATTTAATGAAGATGATAGAATTGTTTATGTTCCAATAGCTTTGCATGTGCTATACATGGAACAGAATTTACTCAGGAATGTAAGGTTCATTGTCCTATAAACATCTTTTCTGTTTTCAGCTCCTGCTTCCACAATCATAAAACAGAATCAGCACAGTACCAAGCCACTCTTTGATGAAAATCTGACCTGAAACATTCATGGCATATGATCACGCTTCTGTAAAACTTGCCAAATGATGTGGCAAAGGAAATAGAAAAGTCAAAATCATGTCTTTCTTTTATTAGCCAGCACAAAACGAGGCTGAAGCTTGCTGATCTTTTTGTGGGAATGTGTTCTCCCCAGGATGGTTTATACCATGGCAGGACTATGCTACATGGCTGCAATGTCTTTGGACCCAACAGAGTTCAAAAGCTAAAGGCACTGTGTTTCTAGCACTGCTATCCATTGATTCAATGCCACTGGAATCACATCTAGGCCTTCTCACTCAAACCTGATGTTTACATGTCAACTTTACCCTGCCTTGAAAGAGATAATGTAGTTATTCTTGCAAGTGTCAAATGTGTTTGAAAAGAGGTAGAATTCTTTTCTTTCATGGGGTTAGATAGTGGTCTGCCTCTAGTTCACTAGTATTAATTTGTTTTTAAAGAATGCATTCCTTTCCTTCTTTATTTTTATTTTAAAATGTTATCTGAATTGTGTATGATTTCAAAACTCTTTGAAGCCCTTAATCTAAAAGGATGATGCGGGACAATTTCCTGCTGTAATCCCTGAATCTAACACAGTGTGTGGTCTCCACAATGACGACTATATCTCAGTGTAAGAAATACCTTGTATTTGAGCTATTCTTACATTTTATGTAGGCTGAAAGCAGTGTAGCATGCAATACTAAAGATATCTTTCAGAGAAAAGCTGTGCTCATAATCTAAGTAGCCTTCAAGCATAGTAGAAGCCCAGGTCCAGAGAAAACCTTTTAACATTCATACCTCTGAAGGTACAGAGCAGGAAATATCCTGAAATGTTTAGTTCTTCTGTGTAGGCATTTATATTTCAAAGCCCAGTTCTAGACATAGGCAGTCTAGCATGGGAAAAAGATAAAGGTTTCAATATTAAGCCACCTCAGTTTTAACATTTGGGAGGGGGAAGAGCAATTCTAAACAATTTTTCCTCACAGACTAGAAACTGAATTGGGAAATGATCAGTGCTGATTTCTGCAAAGGGTGAATCTGTACCAAACAGTGCATACCATGAAGCTGTTTATGTAGAGGTGTGTTATAAGTACCCAAGACTTGGGGTTGTTTCCTGCTAAATTGATGAAACTCAGAATGAGGATTGCTTTTACCAAGTGTTAGGACAAATGGCCTCTTTGAGGCATGAGCCTGTGCATTTCTGCAGAGAAGCCCAAAAAACTGAAAGGAATTCTACAAGCATACACAGGCTTAGGTCTTTGTGCTCCTACAGTGGCTTTCTACCACTGATTTGCTGTTGTATCAAATTCAGTGTCCATATGCTATTTCTTCTGCTGGTGTCAAGCGTTGAAGCACAGAGGCAGATTTATTCTTGCACAGCTACATAATTGGAGGTAAACACAAGTAGAAACAAAGCCACCTTTGTGTGTTGGTGAGTAGGAAGGAAGTAAAAAGGCCCTTACTATCAAAGTTGTGGAGAAAGTTGCCTTGATTGAAATATGGGTAAAGTTCTTCAAACAGTAACAGAATTTTGCATGCTTCCTTGTATAAGGTGATAACAGATGTTAACTGTACCTTTCCATCCAGCTGTATGCCTTGCTTGTAACTTTGGTGGAGGACTGCAGACAGACAGATCACAAAATATCAAGTGAAAATCATCAGCTAACCATTATTTTGCCTCCTTTATTGACTGAGTCTCTTCCAACCTTCCTTCTTGTAAGTCTTTCTTATCTTTTTTGGTAATGGCAAGAGGATTAGCATAACCAGAAAAGAAAATTAATGTGGAATCATACCGATGAACCTCAAACTTCTGGCACTTTCAGAAATGCATTATCTTTATTCATTCCACCCCACAGCTTTAATAACCAAATGTTCAGTTCTCAAAAAATAAATGATAAGGGCATGAAAAATGTATTTAGTAACTTTTTGAATTAGATAGTGGAGGCAAATAGTGCCTGAGTAATTTCCTGTTGCAGATTTTTTCATGTCCTGAAAAATAAAATGTCTTCCATTCTTAGTAGTAAAGCTTGCCACCATATCAGCCAACTGGTCTTCCCTTCTTCCCGTTTTCCCATTCCCCGTCTCCTCGGAAATTTTGTTCTGAAAAGGCAATAGTAGCTTCTGATAGAAATTACTATTAGTATATTATAATTACAAAGGAAAAGAGTAGTGAGTATCTCAAACAACAACCAGAAATTTTTTTTTTTTTTTTTTTTTTTTTTTTTTTTTTTTTTTTTTTTTTTTTTTTTTTTTTTTTTTTTTTTTTTTTTTTAGTTTGTTTTGTTTGCTTTGGTTTAATTTTTCTTTCTGCTGGGAAAGAAGTTTGATTCTGGCAGATTTCAAAGTTAAAGGATATATCTTCAAGGATATCTCTTCAAGGAACAAAACATATACCTTTTTTGCAGGCAGAAATCCATTCCCAACAAGCTTACAGCTACCTGACTTCTTTCGGCATGTATCCCACAGAGTGTCTGACCAGAAACATCTCAGTGGTTCTGAGGTTCTGTATAATCAAGGAAAGCTGTAGAAAGTTCTGGAAAAAAATGCCCCACTGTTGCCCCAAGCAGTGGTTTGTGCTTTGCAACCACATTCTACATTCAGCACTTGAGAAAAAAACTAAAAAAAAAGAAATTTCTTGGCCCTGATTTGTCTTTTATTTTTTAAATTTTAAAGCATAGGTTGAGAAAAGGAAGAGAAGAGCCTTCCTTAAATGCTTGCTCTTTACATCTTTTGTGCTATATTCAACTCTATTTTATTTGTATGTTGAATAAACTTGGTCAGTATTTTTAATTCTATATGCTATTTATCCTGCCTTACTATGCAAGATCTGGGGCTAATTAAAGTGAGAAATGGCAATGCTTTAATGTAATAGAGGGGTAACATTTGGTTTAGTTCTGCAGACACTCAACTGACTTTAGATTGCAACAAAGGTTTTCAGAATGGGTTTCGGAAGAATATGTAATAACTGTTCTCAGCGATATTAACACACATGAAAATTTTCTGGCTTTGCTGTCTTGGACTTGTGGGTTCTTTTTTGGTGGATCTGATCTTGTGTTTCTGAATTTTCATGAGGCTCAAATGTGCACTTTTGAAAAATCCTCATGAAGACTTAGAGACTTCAAGAAGCTAGCTTTTCATCTGCCAAGGTTTGGGACAGGAGCAACGCCAAAGTCACTTGTTTTGTAACCACTATGACAACTTAAAAACACCTGGAGAGTTATCCTTGCTTATCCTGCTAGGTAATCCAATGAAGAAAAGTTAATGACTAGTAGCCAATCTGTGGTCAATGCAGCACATGTAAGACTTGGTGGCAGTGGAAAGGTACTTTTTGTTAATATTTGTAGCAGTGTGGTGGGTGCTTTCCAGAGTAATTTGCTGAGAATGCAAGTAAGCTGGGACAGAGTAGGGTATGAAAGCAGACGAGATGATTTTGTTAAATGAAAATCAATATGATGGGGTGGAAAAGAATAGAGAGATTATCAAACTAAGAACTGCTTTTAATAACACTGAGTGACTTCTGGATAAGGAGCAATAGTGACAGGCCTTATAGTTTGATGTTGCTACCAGCTGGGCTCCTGTCTGCATACATCAGTTTTTGAAAATGGAATCTTGCCCAAAACCTGTGAAAAAGTTGATATATATGACAAAGGAGCACTGTAAGATGTGTACTATTAAACTAGCATAATTTTAACAATTACTCTGCTAAACATCTGAAACAGTTTTCTTTTAGAATGCAAGTGTGGACAAATGTGGGCAAATGTGGACAAATCAATGCTTAAATATAATACATAAATAATATAATACATGAAGAACTGCATTGCATGAAAATTTAGTATTGTATGATGAAAATTTCTATTCCTGGAGGAAATTAGAGTAAAAAAGGAGGTTTAATTTGAAAGATGAAATAGCTCAAAGTAGCTGTATTTATATGCCAGCAACTTGCAGAAATTTTTGTGGTTATGGAATAGGGTGCCACATTTTTAAAAAGCAAAAAAAACACATGCTTGCTATAAAAACCTTTTTGCTGCATAGTTTACATGCTAAAAAGGAAAATGGCAACTTGCTCAAGAAACTCCCCTGCAACTGTCAATGTGATATTATGTATTTGTAAAGATTAAGTGGGGATTGTTTAAAGAAACAATTCCCAGTATCCAAATACAGCTGTTGGGTGAGAGAAAAGGATTGAGAGTGTTTTCTATTCCTCCTGTTCAGTGAAAAATTATTTCTTAGTACCCCGAAAACAAGTAAAGATTCTGTGACCCAGAAAGCATTTGATTTTTTTCTTGTGCTGTGTGAAAGTGAACAGCAAAGTAGCAAGTGATCAAAATCAACAGCACTTTGAAAGTGCTCTATGTTAGCCTAACTCGCCTGCATAGGCAATCCTCACAAGCTGAAGAAATTAAAATCCCCAAATGGGCACTTAATTCACTGGAACAATTGCAACCATTTCTCAAGGAGTGTTTTAGAGATTTCTGACACATTCTGGAAGCAGAACTGAAATGACAATAATTTGATGCCTAGGGGCTGCAGTGCAGCAGGGCAGAACAAATATGTGAGAAGGAATATCCCTTCCCAGAAGCAGATATAATTTGAGAATTATACATCCTTCAATACATCCTGCTTTCTGTTTTTGAGTACCCTGGGATCCCATGCAGACTGCACATGTTGATTGGCATGCAGTTTTACAAGATGTGTGAGAAGAAAGATCTGCTTTTGTGGATTTCCCCACCTTTACCCCCCCTTAAACATGAACAAATTCTGGAAGAATCCACCAGGCTGTCCTGCTTTCTGCCTCTAGCACACAGCCTTCTTGTTAGCCTTGTGAAAGAAAGTAGGCAAGGGAGGGCAGAAGAGCAGCTGCTCAGAACATTTCAGGGAGGTCATCCCCGAAAATAAGTGCAAAATCAACTGCAGAAGGGGTAGCCTGGTGCATCCTCCAGATAAGCTTAAGTTGCTGATACTTGATATGTCTATGGTTCAAAAGTTGGGGTTTTTTTAAGACAATCTTTGTCAGGGACCAGCTGCTCCACAAGTGCTGGGGGCCAAGGGTGACAGAGAGGCAGGCAGAGAGAAGTGCATATCTGCAAGAGGCTCAAGCAATGACCAAGGAGTGAGAGTCTGAGCTTTAATGTATCTCCTGAGCCAAAGGGGAAGAGGTACTTCATGAGTTGTCACACAGCTCTTTGTCACAACATAGCTATTTACAGGGAAGCTTCATCCAAGCCTGCATGGCTGCACTATGGCAGACCCAAGCTTGCACACAGGCAGCTAAACCCTGAGATGCAGGGTGGAATATTGCAGTGTCCCCTCTTCACACAGGGCCTTGACATCCTAAAGCATTTTTACAAAAACTTCCTCTCACTCAATTTTTAAATTTAAATAGCTCCAGGCTCATGGTAATATGATAATTATTGGGTTCTCTTTTAGACTCGTCTTTCAACAAATTGCACTATATATAGATTATGGACCTGGAAAACATACTGCAAATAGCAACTTATCAGGCAGGCTATTAAAGCTGATTTCTTTCAAATGCTCAGTTAGAAGTAAGCAGAATAAGCATGTGTTATGAAAATATATTCTCAAAGAAGCATTATAGGGTAGGAAGTATTAGAAATGGAAAAATCTTGTCTTGGCTGACTGTCTTGATTCCAAATGGAGATCTGTGATTCCCTGTTCCCACTCCTGCTGAGTCTGCTCTCCAGTTCCAAAAATGAAAGTGGCAGTCACACAGTCTTCCTCTGAACCCATCCCTTTCATACCTCCTTCTGGCACTACTTCTTCTAGCAAAACAAACATCAGAAAGGAATGGAACAGAGCAGCTGCAGTAATGGGGGTGGAGGTTTTATGTGGGTATTTGAAAAGAGGCAATGCTTTCCCTTGATCATAATGCTGTGCTATCATGTTAACTCTGTTTGGTATCATGTGAGTTTGAGACATCCACACTGGCAGATATGTGCAATGTTGTGAGAATGGAGTGTGAAAGGCTGTGAATTGTTCAGATGGGACATCTTACATATGGAGAAAACACCTCTTATGTTATACTCAAATGATCTTGACAGTTCCCAAGACTGAATTCCCATCTTTCAGTTTCCTCTCTGCTTTTTGATCTGATGTAGTACCAAAATGACCAAGAAAAGGTTTAGGAGCATATTACACTGACAACTCTCTGTCTGTAAGGGTGAAATCAGATTTGTTTTAAATTGGCTAAGAAAAAATATGTCTTCTTTTCCTTTGTCAGTGTGCTGCCTGTTATTATTTGATAGTGAATTTTTTAGCTTTGAGTACTGTGATAAACCCAGGCTGGGTACTGACAGACCTGTCTAAATGACATCTTCCTGTAAATCCACCCAGGAGCAGATGCAGCCTCATGTTAATGAGCTAACCCTTGTCCTGCTATACGGTAAATGACGAGTGTGTGAGACTGGCAACAGGGCTGCAGACAGCAGGCCAGCCTCTTCTCTGAGGAGTGCTGAGGAACTTAGCAGGTTCAGCTGAGTGCCCTCTTTCTAGCTGGTGGGATGAGAGGGCTGGGGAGCTTGCTACGGATACAGGGAGAGAGCTTAGCACCCTCACTCCGTTTCTTTGCTCCTTCAATCCAAAAGAGCTGCTATTTGAGTTGAGAGCAGAAACAGGCAAAGAAAAGGGCAGAGGGAGGACTAATGCTATAGTCTTGGGGGCTATGCAGATCTGCAAGGTTTGTTCAGATCCCTTTTAAGTGCTGTGCTTCTTGAACACACTGAATCAAGGCTGGGCCAAAACTACCCAGGCGTAACTAACCCCACTTGTTCAAATATTGCAAAATTTTACACACATATGGTATTATTTGGCTGCACAAATTGTGCTAAATGGCTTTATACTCTTTGTGGGTTTTTTTAAATTGGTTGTGCATCTCCACTTGCCCAATATGTGCCAGCAGTTACAGAAGAGAGAAGCTACATTAGTTGAGCTAGCTACCATTCAGAGTGTGACAGCTGCTCTTGGGTGGCTCTTCCTGGGATCTGGGTGCATTCTGTCTCTGCAGATGTCTCATTAAGAAGTTCTGACCTCCTTTCCCCAGTTCCCCAGGTTAGATTTTGTTCATTTTTTTACAGAAGTGAATTTCTTGCCAGTACTAAAAAGTTAATATTATGGTCCATGAGTCAAAAAGCTTCCTATTTCTATTAACTGCACATCTGGAAACTTCTGTAAAGAAATGTGTAATGTGATTCTGTGTGAATATGTAGTGGCAGCACACATAAACAAATGGCTCAGAATTTGGCAATCCTTTGCAATGTTTGTAGTCATCTATTTTTCACCTCATCACGGAAAAGCAACATTTAAAGGACTTCGTGGTTCTGCCCTCTGTAGCAGAGGAGACAGAATATAAAGTGGTTTAACTTGCATTGTAAGCAATCCTAGACTTTTAAAAATAGATTAAGTGTCGTCTCCCTGATAGTGAGTTGGCTGCTTCAGTCACCAATGAGAGGGTGGCTATCAGTGCTTGAAAGTCTGGTGCGTTAGCAAGAAATCAAAACAGATAAATGAGCTCTCTGGCCCAGAGAAGCTTTAAAAATTCCTCTGACCCTGGTATCGAGAGAATTCTTTCCTGAGACCAGAAAAAGATCTCTGTGAGGAGCTTGCAGCTTAAAAGCACTGAAGCTGAACTCCTCAGACACAGCTGCTCATTACAGGCTATTTTGTTTCACAGTCTTCCCTCCAATACAGTTCAAATTTCATGGTTATTTCAACAAGCCCTTACAAACAGCTGCTGCATTTTACCAGAAAAGAGTCCTGCATTCTGTCACTGCTGAGCTTCCCCTTAGAGTTACTGACAAGATGGCAAATTAAAAAAAAAAAAAAAATAAAAATTGTGTTTCATCATTATCTCATTTTCAGATTATGATTTTGCAACCAGTCTGAGCTAATTGAACTTCCTATTATCACACCAGTATTCACAGTATTTATAGCAATCTAATTTAAGTTTTCCCTTCCCCAAATGGATATGCTGTTAATATTAAGTTTAAAGAAGTACTTGCATCTCCAGTCAGGATGTTTTCTGGTCTAGAAGGCTGTTAAGTGGTAGCCAGGCAGCTGCTGGAAGACAGCCTTGTGCTTTCAACAATAAGTTTGCCCATGATAAACTGCTCTGAAATGTCAGTCTACTGGCAGAAATGAATGTGTGCTACATTCACACATTTGTGAAGTTAAAAAGATTTTTAGGTACTGTAATACTCAAACGACAGTTTTCTTCTCATGGGTGTGCTCACTCAGGGAAAGCTTTTATAACTCGCGATTACAAACATCCCCTTCACTGCCCATGTCCACACATCTCCTCCCCAAATCTCGTTGAAAATGAGCTAGGCTTCCTTGGGGTAGGTGCTGATTTCAGATACCATATTTGTGTTTTCACATCTTTCATTGTACCGAACACAAATACTTGCCTGTAGGTAAAAAAAAAGATAAAGCAATACTTGGTCAAAGGATTCCATGTCATAGATTGAAGACAGTTCAGAAACTAGTTCCAGTATCATCATCTGCATTTTGTTAATGAGCCTTTCATCTTTCTTATGTCAGAGGCTGTCTTTTCAACAACCTTTTACCTTCCAGCTGTGACCTTAGTTTCAGAAAAGTAAGTCCTGTTGACATTTGATGACCTCAATCATAAACCGGACTCTTCACAAACCTGTAAAAGAACTTTCAGGTGGTAAAACAAAACAATTCAGATTGTTCAGTATTTGGGATGCAAAAAGACTTTTCTTTTTGAAAAAACAACCTTTCAACTCTTCAGTGTTGTCTGTCCTAAAGCAGCAGTCATGCTATTTCATTCAATCTTCTTGAGTGCTTCCCCAGTCTTAAAGGAGAGTGACATGGCATTATCAATGGTTTAATGGTAGCCACCAAAATCACGATGCTCTTTAGAAATTTTCCATTACTGTTCATCCTCTTAGACCTTAATTCTAGGTCGGTGGGTATCGAGAGAAATGGTGCTGAAGGCTATAGCCAAAACAAAAATTATGGTTTTTTTCTAAGATTCATAGCATGCCCAAAGCTAGAGGATCAAGATATATTACTCACTCATGAGGCCTGCTATTTAGTTGATTTCCTTGTTGTTGATGTGAAGTCTAATGTTTGCATCAGTACAAGGCAGTTAACCCATGTGGAAGCCATGTTTATTAGGTAGCCCAGCATCAGAAGCTGTATTGCTCAGCAGGAGTATCCACTGAATTCTCACGTCTGTGGAGAACTGCTGCACCTTCCTGTGAGGATGTAGATCATGACAGAAACACTGCTATTTCCAAGACAACCAAACCCAGTTATATATTTCATCCATCCCTACCACTCATCCAGTTATTGTTGGGCACACAGCTATGGAAGGCTTAACCCTTCACAGGGACCCTCCACTGTTTAGTGGTACTGGGAACAAAAAAACCCCTAGTTTCTGCTAGAAGACAGTCTCCAAAGGAATTTGGTGCCAATGTAGCCAGAACTGGATTTTTATTCCAGTGTAATCATGGCCAGAAATATCATTGTATAAACAAGTTCTGACTAAGGCAATTATCCTTTTAGGAAGACAGAACTGCATTCAGTAATAAGTATATCTTTCAAAATTATGATTTCTACAGCTTTGTAAGAAATACAGTATTTCTCACCTACGCTTCTTGATATGCAGTTTTGGAAGTGCAGTGTTTTGGTTTTGCCCTCTTTGTCCCTCCCCCTTCACAAAGGTCTCATGCCTGAAAGCACTCAGTTACATTTTTCTTCATTATCTCATATAGGGAGCATAAAGGAAAAGGAAGACATGGATACAGATTTTGGTTCATGTTTATTTCTTCTGAAGCAGACTATTTAGAAACTAAAAATACGCCGCTTATTATCCTAAATGGGATTTCCCTAAATTTAAAGGAAATATTTGGTTGAATTCGTAACATTCTGAAAGAAACCTGTCTGGGATACAATATTCTATACTGATGTCACACACTTAAGAGCGTAAGCTGAGTGTCTTTGGATGTATGTGATACTGTCTGAGGTTGTCTTTGACAGTAATGTACTAGGGGACAAGAGGCCACAAGAAAAACAAGCACAGCTGTTTCCCGTGGTGTTTGCCATCACTGGACCTTCACACTGATTACTGGTTGTAGCCAACATTGTATCCTCCAGCTGCCAAGGTAATGCTTCACTTGAGAAGAAAAGGGCTGCTCTCTACAAGGGAGACTGCAGTTAAGATTTATTTTGCTGTATGTTAATTAAATTTGCTTTGCAATAGTATACTTAACACTCTTACTTAATACATACTTAATACCAACTACATATTTTCCTTTTAGCATTAGTTTATTCAAGAAAACTGATTCTGCATCAATTCAAGAAGATCTGATTATTTTTTCCTTTCATTTTCTCTTACTGTGCACTCAACCATGTAACTCCAGGATTCATTTAAGTGTCTGGAAGGACAGCTGATCTTTCCTCTTTCTGCAACTAATTTTGTTAGCAGACAGCAGAAACCTCCCATTTCAAGAGATCATGCGGAGGATGTCTGTCTTCTTTACGTGCTGTAGTGCTAAACAGCCCTGCCTCTTGCCTTGCTGGTTGTCCTGGATTTGCTTTGGAGAAAAAAAATAACAAACTACCATTTCCCCTAGCCCTTCCTATTTGCTTTACTAAATCTCTACAGAATGAGATGGATATAGGGTCTCAACTAACATACAACCTATTTACAAGAACAGGTACTCAGGATCTGCAACAACAGCAGCAGATGATTCAAATACAGTTCAACTTTAGTTGTTTGGAGAGTGCAGTCAAGTATGTTGAAGTTTTCTGGTCAAACTAGACAATGGTATCTTCATTTACAGCACAGGCAGCAGTTTCACTTGTTCACAGAACACATAAAATATCTAATTTAAACAGACAGAACAGCATAGCATCATTCTGTCATTTTTTTTCTTTCAATCCATAGCAAATAAAAGGTAGAGAGGTGTTCAGATTTAATGAACTGGGCTATTTAGTAAAAGCTCTTAAGCAAAAAGAGTCCTGAAAAGGAAACTTGATAACTGATGTGCCAAAGTAATATTTGCAAGATTTTTATTTCCAGTAAAAAGCTAATGCTAACTGGTTTTAGGAAGAATCATTCTGGTCTATTTTTGATCTTACATGTAGAAGTGCAATGTACAATCTCTGCATTGGAGTAACATGATTAATGTCTTCAGAACTTTAGGCTTACTCTGAAAGTAGTCAGTCATGCACATGACTGCCAAGATGTGCACAAAAGGTTGAGAATTAGCAGTAATACCTGTAAATTTTTGCCAGTTAGGTGTGTGCAGTGAAGCGCATCACAAAGGTGAAGACATGAGTATTGAAAACACTGAAGGAGATCATTCACTACTTGGTGGGCTTTCTTCTCCTATGAAAGCACATGTTTGGGGGATCTGGTAGACTGTAGATGAGGGAGGAAGGAATGAAAATCTTTGATTTTGTTGTCAGGCTAAAGACAACTGCATAACTACATCTCCTTCATGTCTTCTGTGATTCTGTGATCTTTAGCAGGCACTGGGTGAGGTGTCTTACCATAACATTGAACCTTAAAAAACATAATTTATAGCTAATATCACATTATATTGAGAAGAAACCAAAACATCAGTGGTAAATGTGGGTTCACATACAAAAGTAGAGTTCTTTATATATACATGAGCAAATATGGGTGTGCTTTAGTATTTATTTGGCTTAGATAACTCTGGCCTGAAAAACTGTGTTATAAACTAGTGAGTCTGATGTATTCCGGACTGGACTACAGGAACTGACAGTACTTTCTAAGTAGTCCTATAGTTCATGCATGAAGGATATGTTAGAAATCTATAGGCAAAAATTCCTTTTTTTACTTCTATACCTACACACCCTACCTGTGCCTGAAAGGCAATAAGTGCATGTGTCACAGGTGAGCCAGAAGATTTGATTAACAAATGCCTGTGTATAAAAGGACCTTTGTGGAGACATCCATTTAAGAATTCTTTGCTGTTGTAAGGGAACCAGATTCTGTTACTCAGGCAGTGATTCACAGTCCTGTGTAATACCTAGTTTTAGTAAAGATTAGTATCTTTGTGGATGCTTTATAAAGTGCTTAGACCTCGCTTCCTAAAGCAGTGAGGCATGCAGGATTATACAATTAATCAGTCCCTTCTTTCCTCTTAAAAAGGTTTGGTAATTTCAAAGAAAAAATAATCTTATAGTACAAAAGTAAAACTAAACATTTTAACAAAACTTCTAGGACCTTAGCAGCAGGAGAAAGAGACAATCTATTACTATACTTTTTGTGGAAAGGCCATGGCACGGAGAAACCCCTGCAAGAGCTGGATCTTCAGATTTCTTTGGGCGACCAATTTTGTGATCCCTCCACTCGTGGAAATGCTTATTTTTCAGTGCTTGTGAATTGTGTAGAGGATTTTCCAACATTATTCTTGACTAACTGGCAATATACTTTTAATTAACATGGACTCCTCTCTTTCCTTTTCCAGCTTCATCTGTTGCTACAAGCACTTTTGTTTTAGATTCTGATGAATTCTCCAGGGAAATTTGAAGTTTGTTTGGTCTGTGGTTGCCTTCCCTCAGAGAGAATTAACTGTGCAAGGCTGTAAAGACTGAAGTTCTTGGGCGAGAGTTCCAAAGCAAAGAGAGAAATTGCAGAAATGGACAGAAATTAAAGAGCAGAAGAAAAATATCAAAGATGAAATATTCAGGTAAATTCATTTTAGAAATACATTGTCTTTCATCTTAAGTCTTGCAAACAAGTTGTCTACATTCTTAGCTTTTTATTTACCTTTCTTATTTTAGAAAGACACCAGTCTTCAGATTCTTATGATATTTGGTATCCTTCCAGGTCAGTTGCCATGGCCAAGGATATTACAGTGGATTTATAGACAGACCTCAAACTTGAAACCAACATAATATGAAAAGTGAAAGGAGAATTCCATAAACTAGGGTATAAAAATCCAAAGCCTTAGTAAAAGTGTTTAGATTATTTGCACTATAACTTGCTAAGGTCAAAGAGGTGACTTTGGACAAAAAATATCTTGTGTCAAAGACACTATCTCAGTATAGTGCAAAAAAGATATTAATAAAATTGGTGCACTAACGTATTGGCCCTTAAAAAAAAAAATAAATAAAAAGGCAGGATCTGTAATGACAAAAGCTTTCGTTATGTGAGAGTTCTGCATTTCCTTGTTTATCCTGTGTGAACCTGACAGCCACAGTTAGGTGTAAAGGATTTCCAGGCAATGTATTTGAAAGGTTATGTCTTTTGAAATATGATATGCAGATTCCATGTGCTTAGCAGAGAACTGCCAAGAGATTGCTAGTGGAAATACTGGTAAAGCAACAGGTGGCCTATGAGCTTAGGGGTCCAGTCTCAGCAGAGACCTCGAAATTCTGCCATAGGTTTATGTAACAAAGTTGGTGGATGAGTTTCTCCCATGCACTTAAACGTGTATAGACTGAAACACATTTGGGAGAGAGTAGGGATTGTCTCATGTGTTCAGTTACACCATAAACACAAGACAACCCTGATCCTTATTTTGCCCTATTGCCAACACAGATCATCCACAGCACTAATAATAAGGAAAACAGAGGAAAGTGAAGATGGAATGCATCTGATGGTCACACCTATTAATTTCAGGAGCCTGCTGCTTTATTATGCTGCTTTCTGATTAGTGTTCTGGTAGATGTCAAATAGTTTGAAGCAGAGTGAATAAGGAAACTTCAAAGACGAACAGATTTGTGTAAACAGGTGTGTATTTGTACACCTCAAACAACAGCCAGAGAAGTACTCTGCTGTTACTGAAGGGGAAAAAAAAAACAAAAAAAAACCAAATAATGTATAAATACCTCCATTAGGTGAAAAAAAAAATACCTTTAGGGAAAAAAGTACTCTAAGCTGTACTTAACTATAAAAAGGTGTCTTATACAATCAAAAGGCTCTGGGCTTTTAAACAATAACATAATTGACAGAGTAAGGTGGTAACTGTTCTAGGGGGTGAGAAAAATAATGCTAAACATCTTTGTACCCTGTGAGCTGTGTTTTCATATCCTCATGAACAAAATTTGCTGATTTGAGTAGTACTGCCATTTTCTTTCCTTCTCAAAAAAATGTAATATGTGTCACAACTTATTTATAGCTAAGAGCAAGTGAGTTATAATTTTAAATTTATATTAGGGGTCTGACTATGTCTACAGATGCTAGGAGTCCATAGTGCCCTGCCTTTCTAACTCAGTCTGTCTATAAATAAATACTGCTCCACAATGGTTTGATTAAATTTGGTGCAGGAAGGGATACATGTTCTCTACGGGGAAGTTGGCCAGATATGTTTTCAGGGAAATTATTTTTTTCATTGAGGACAGAGTATTTAATTAAAAACTCTTGTTCTCCTTCATGACTTATAAAAAGTGAAATAGACTTCTGCTGAATTGTGAGCATGTGGCTGAAATATGTCCAACTCAGGTATAAACTACCATTATTTGATTTGTAGAATGCTAGTCTTTTTTGCACTGCAAAGCAGAGACTGAGCCGCATGCAAATTGTCAGACTTGAAATAGAGTTGCTTTAAGCTGGTGAAGAGCTGATGAGTCTGACAAAAAGATGAGCTGGCTCCTCACTTGTCCTGCACTGACCTTTGGGAAGACTGAACAACTGAACGACATTTGGAATGAAATGGAGGCCTCAGAGCCTGATGCCGTTTCAGTGAGGCACAGAAGAGCACCACACCTCTGTACCAACCAATAGCCATACTCCTCTTTAATCATGCAAAAGAAACTTTATTGTAAATCTGATCCGCTAAGGAGATCGGTATAACTGCAAAAATCCTCTGATGATGGTCAGAGAGCTGCCAACGCTGCCTCAGTGGGTGAAGAAGTGCCAGAGTGTTTATTTTACCTTTTGTCACCCTGTGATTTTGCAAATTCTTACTAACTCAACCAGGCTGATAATGCCGAGTTGGCTGTAATCAGAAATGAAGCCCAGCAGCACCAGCCCCTCTGATCTCTGAGGACCAGCTGAAACACAAGCAATTTTATTTTATGCCAAATTTCTATGCCCTTAATGCAACAAGGCAGCATCTCCAGGAACAATCCAGTCCTATGTCCTTACCAGCATACTGTTGAACCATGAATACATTGGAAAGGCTCCACTTTTTCTTTTTTTCTTTTTTTTTTTTTCTTTTTTTTATCTTTTTACTCATACAGAATGAAATCTAGTGCTAAAAGCTGATGTGATGTTGAACTATTTCCTCCTGCTCTCCAGACCTCTGCAGTTGGATGGCTGGGCAGCTTCTGGGAACTCTGTGCCACAAAACAGACAAGGACTTGATTTGCTTTTCCTTAGTGGCTGTTATTTGCCAGAAGCTGCAACAGCAGTGTACTTCCACTGAGTCCTCCTGGGCAACATGGAGCAAAATAGCTTCATTCCTTTTGAAGACATAACAGGTCATGAACATCTAGTGTGAAAATATGCAAAATTTTTATGCGATTTATGAAACTGTTAATGCAAGCCAAGAAGGTTAATTTATATAGTAACAGGGCTGTGTTATCTTTCAACAATGACAGGTGTTTCAGAAAGATTAATATTAAATTTAAATTATTTATTCCTTTAAGTAATAATTCTTTACTGATTTAGATATGAGAGTGTGCATATACGTGTATATATGCTAACATATATATATAAAATATAAATAGTAGCTTGGGTGCATCATTTTTGTTTAATTTTTACTAATTTTCTCTCCATTACTGTCAGGCAAAGGCTGCATTGTCTTTGCTTATAATACAATAAGGCCCAAAATTGAACTTATTTATATAGGGTGTTATTTGAGGTTCTAATATTCTCCTCCAGGCATTACCTGGCTTTCTCAGAGGTTAGTAACAACCAGTTGAAAATCCACTGGGAGTATTTCTAGTTAGCAAGTGGGCAGCTGCTGCTAAATTTAACCCTTTCCAACATGTGGAAATTAGAGAGACCCTCGAGAGAAGAGTAAAGGAAGAATTCAGTTGTAGAGGGCTGACAGTATTTGTGTTAACTGACTCTCAGCAGAGCTAAGAGTGGATGCTCTTGTTCATTAAAAACTGGAAGGATTATTTCACAGAAACCAATAAATATATTCAGAGTTGAAAAGTTGTAGCTGCTGCAGGTAAAACAGCACTGGGTCTCAGCAGCTGACCAAGAGGTGAGATGAAGTATTTTCTCTTTCTGATCCTGTTAAACCGTTAAGAGTTTTGCCTAAAGCTTGTTGAATTTTGTTTAAGAGACTATAATTAACCTGATTTTGATTCCAAAATATTTCTGTTGGATTTTTTGTGGTTTTGGTTTTAATTAATAACTTTCTAAATATTTCTTTAATTCTACCCCTACCCACTCTGCATTATGGGAATACTAGATATTTTCCTTTGGTTGTCTTAATTACAGAACTGATAAGGAACTGCTGAAGTTAGATGAATGTAAATTTTCTGTAGTCCAATGAATTTTTAGTTTTCTTTATTGGGAGGAAAAGTGAGCTGTTGAGTAACAAGATCATGGCTCCAGATCAGCTGATGTGCTTCTGGTACTGGTACTAGACTTCCATGTGTTTGTCACTGCTTAAAGAAAACAAAATTGGCAAGAGTATAGAAGTCCAAAAGAAAGCAGGTCCTCAACAGTGAAGCAGGATTTTTAAGTGTTTTAAGCATGGATTCTTTTTCTTCAAGCCACCATGCTCTCACCAGTAATCAAAAGAATATTGAAATAATGCATATCTGAAAGAAAGGAGAGAAACATAACATATCAACTTCTCCCATGTACTACTTTTAGAGTTTAGTACAGTTGAAAAGAATAATGTTGCATAAATATTTCAGAAGCAAATTCCCATGTGATATCCCATTTTAAGTGACTGGTTAATGCCTCAAAAGTTTACATGTTACAAATTACCTCTGAAATTGTTGAACTTCCTGTAAAAGAAATCACTCTTGGAGTGTTTTAAGAGAGATGTAAACAGCAATAACAGCGCTGGTTTATAATTTCCCCCTTGTTTTAGTGTATATTCAAGTATTCTTCTAGCATTTTGTTTGTGTGTCTACTGAAAATATTCCTATATTATACCCTTATGTTATGCTTTGGGAGTTGAGAGAGACACAGTTTAACTGAGGAAGAATGAGGTTTAAAAAATAATTTTAAAAGCATTTTAGAACTAGGTCTCTCAAAAACATTTGTGTGCCATGCAACTTTTAGATTTTATATCTTCTCCCAAGATAGTCAAAGTCAAACCATGTAGTGGAATACTCAGACCTTGATTTGGTATTCAAAGCATCTTGGAAAATAACAAAAAGAACTAAACCACTGTATAAAGATGGTGCTCTGGGGGACCAAGTTGGAAAGACAGTTGGAAGAAAATGTCCAGATATACGTAGAAGAGGAGGTAAATTGGGGAGGCGGGAAAGGATTTAGGCATTTAGCAAGCAGAACTTCTCTGGGTGCACTAGGTACATGTGGTGGTTTTAATCCAGGCCTTCCTTGGTGATCAGGTTGTAACTAAGGAAGGGGCAGTGTTCCCAGTATTCCATACGACTTTTATGTGAATTGTGGTATAAATAAGAAGGGAGGAGAGGCCTTCGTTCTTCTTCTCTTCCGCTGGAGTTCGGGAACAGTGGGTCCCTGCATTGGTCTCGCTTATCTAAGGCTGAGGCCTGCAGCATCCACTGACCTGCCACGTGGAGCCTTGGAGAGTGCTGCAGTGTCTGCCAATCCTGCTTTCTAAGGGACGTGGTGAGATTTGTTTTACTAGTTATTTTACTAGTTCTTGGGTTTGATTGCACATATCTATTCGGTGTCCCTTTTTGTTTCCTTTTGTCCCTTTTTTCCCTATCCCTTCGGGGGGTGTTTGGATTCCCGTTTGCTGTGTACATAGCATCTTAACTGTAATATACATAAAATATATTTTTTATATAACTAGCTTGGTTTTTGGGTTCTTCAATTTGCATAGTTTTTTTCCTTTGCCCTGGGGGAAGTAGAAAGGGGGGAAGAGAGGGGCTGCTACTGGGAGGTTGGGCATTTGGCAGGGAGCCAAGTCCAAACCATCACAGTACATCACTCCACTCCTCTTGGAGTTAAACTTCTTCTTGTTACATTACTGCCTCTTAAATCACAGCTGAATAGGAGGCTCTTTATATCCCAGTTCATCACTAGCAGTAATACAGATACTCAAATCCTTCTGTGAGAAACCAGCACTAATATGGGACTTAATGTCTTTAGTGTCTTGAGTTTACCGACTCAGTTGTTCTAAGCAATTGTAACCTTAATCAGACTAACCTTTCCTATAACCATTACCCAAATAGCACATAAACTAACTTTAACCATCTTGCTAGGTTTTGCCCATGTGGCATCAATAGTGTATTAAAAAAAAAAAAAAAAAAGATATTATTTCTCTGTTTTCTAATTCCTATATGTGGAATATAACATTAAAAAAACCCCCCACAAACCCAACCCAACCCAAACCAAACCAAAAAAAACAAAAACCCCAAAACACCCCCCAAAATAAAATTCCTTTATTGTAAAGTCAATGCTCCATAATAGAACTTTAAGCAGTCATCTCTGTGACCTTTTAAGACAATCTGCTTTCCTAGACCAACAAAAATGTACAGTGTGGCACATTCTCTTTTCTGATTCATGTAAATGCCTCTATTTCTTTACTGTAGGAACGTTTCATAAAATTTCTAATTACAGTATTGATGTCTGGAATTTAGGTATTGGCTTGTGTTAACATCTTCACTCAGTATCTAATACTGCTTATAAGATGAAACATCTTAGTGTCTCTCAGGGCTGTAGCATTGCTGTGAGAAGCAGGAGTGGGCAGGCCAAGAGGATGGCCAAGCTCTGCCAGCTACAGTCAAGGATCAGTACTGTGTGTCCAGTCACCATACAAACACCATGCAGAGGTTTCTGCTCCAATGATCTGCACTGTTATGGGATACATTTTGGCAGTGTTGATTTGTGGGATATTACTGTGCTCAAGTATAGTGCTTGGACAGGTAAACAGAAACCTAACTGTTTGTTGGCCCAAGTCAGTGTTTATTTTCCTCATAAAGACACAAGTATTGGCAACCTCTTGCGTTGGAAACATTGTGTTTCTGAATGCCAACAGGGACACTGCAGCTATCATTAAGTAAAACCACCAAACTTGGTAGGGTAACTGGTGAAACTGCCCATCTTCAGTGGTGGCTCCCAATTGGATTAGTCTCTCTTAGTGCATCACCATTACACTATTTGTGGGAAAATTCATTCTTTCTGTTCCAGGAGAACTTTTAAAGGAATTATCTTTTTGCTTCCTCTTTTAAAACTGCAATAGGTTCTTTTTTTTTTTTTTTCAACCCCCCTTCTCTCCCACAAAAAATAAGTTGGGGATAGAAAAAGCCTAGGACTAACTTCACATGAAGCATTTAACAATGACATTAGCACTCAAACTGTTCCTGGCACTTGCATCATTGAACTGTTCTCTATCTTTTTTGCTTTCAAACCCCACCAGAGACAGTTTAATTTATTTTTTTTTTAATAATGTTACACTTGCATGGTGTTGCCTGATGCAAATTTCAGACTACCTCTGACTCACAGAGGAAGGAGCAAAGCATCAAGTTGCCAGGGCTTCTTCCCAGCCAGTAAAACAAGAAGAGGCTGTAGGGAAATATGTACTTAACTACTTTCTACAGAGATATAAGCCTAGTTTTCCTGCTTTCTATGGGAGAGCGTACTGTCACTGGAAGAATGAAGCAGATGAATGGGTAGCCATGACAGCAACCCTCAGAGAGGAGCAGGAGAAGAAATCTGCTTGCCAGTGCTTGCTCTAAGTACCTTTGTATTTGAATCAGCTGAGCATATAGCAAAAATTAGGCAGCTGAACCCTTCAGAAATGAAAAATCTTTTTTTCCTATGATTGTCATTGCTACCCAGCTTTGGGGTTAATGCAAACATTTGCCTCTTTCCCCTCCCCCCTCCCACCCCCCAAAAAAAAAAAAAAAAAGGAAATGTCTATTTACAGGTGCAGGTGATGTACATCCATCCCTGTGGGTTTAGAAATAAAATCTCAGTGAAAAGAGTGATATTTCCTATAGATTACTTTGGATAAATAACTTCAGTGTTATCAGAGACTTGCCTTCCATGGGAGTTATGTAGCAGAAATGACAGGGCTTGAAACATAAATTAATTCATTGCCATCAAGATTTTCTGACAGTCACCTTGCAAAAGACTTGAAGGAATAATACACATGCAGCTTCAGGAAAGCTTCTGGCTCTGTTAAAGTGAATTAGAGTAGTGTGAAAATGTTTCTTCATTCACATGATCAAATCACCACCCTCTTTGCGTGGCTCCTTTGTGCAGCTGCCTTGTACTAGCCTTACTGCTGAGCCTATTTATCTTGCATTTAGACTGTTTATCATACACTCAGCTGCACTGAGCCAGAACTGTTCAAATAACTGTGAAGTGAATTGTGAAGTGTGAGGTGTGTTATTCTGTAGCAGGGAGAACTTCATATCCTGAATCATGGGTTCAGATGTCACCAGCTAGTATCTCACTGTTTACACACACGAGGTGTTTTCTCCACCAGCTTAGAAGGTTACAAGAGACCACTGTATCTGACAAGGTCTTCTTAACATCCACTAAACAAAGATCAAAGGGGGGAGGGTGTAAACAGCTCGGAAAAAAACAGGCTTTGCAAATCTGCTTGTCACTTAGAAAAAGCTTAAAGTATAAATGTCATGGAAATAAGCCCTTTCTACTGAAAAAAACCCAATACTATTCTTTGTATTTCTTCCTTCTCAATCTTTTTAATGCAGAGGAAGAATAAGGTAAATGTTAAACAGCTAAAACAAATATTTTCTATGGTAACAGTCCATGCAGGTCTTTGAGGAGAAAGATGACAGGGGAAGTAGATGTTCACATGGTTGAAGCATGGGCAACAAACAAATGCCCTTGTGCTGCTACCAGACACTGTTGCATCATCTGCAGATATGGTCCACTGCTTCTCCATGGCAGATGTGAACATGGCCTCCAAAGGACAACTCAGTTGTACCCATAGACCCCCAAGAGAGTGGTCACAGGCTCTGCCCACTGAGCATCAAACCCTCCCAGTCCTATTTTTATGTCTCTGAAATTCATTGCAAAAATTATTTGGAAAGCCTACCTGCTTCTTACCCATTTCTCTTCTGATTCCCTTCAACTGAAAAGAGTATCTGAAATTCCGAAAATCCACACATTTCATGCTGTTGTGTTACAGCAATTGCTTCAAATTGAAAATCAGTATAACTGAATTACTAAATACATTTTATGTGCTGCAGAAAACAGGGTAGGAAATATAACCCTGAATATAGAAGTTCTGGAAAAGCAGTCTATTTCTTATGTATAGTTTTTTTGTTCCTTCTTATGCACCTTATAACTGAAAAAAAATATGACCTAAATTCCTACCATTGCACTTTCATTAACTGAACAGCTTCCTCTGTGTGTAGATGTAACTAAAAAGTCTGAAAGAGCAGAAACTCTTGCAGCTATTTTTCCATTATCTTCCAAAGCAGCTTGGGAAATCTTTGGAAAGCTTCTTCTCTCCAGTCCTGACTGGGGGCTAGCAAAAGGTGTTACAGCACCTTCTGACCAGGTGAATTCAATGGGGAAAGATGTTTTCTGGCACAGCCGTTGGTGCCAGCAGAGCAGCCTGAAGCCAATGCACTCCTCCAAGGCTACTGAGCCCTGTAGCAGGAGGTGCTTTCAAAAAAGTTGAAACCACTGAACTTGTAATATGTTTGATTCACTATTACTAGACACACTGACTGAAAGCTCTGTTGCAAAGAAAGCCAATGGTTTGCTTAGGTGGCTTGTGGTAAGAAGAGAATCTGCATTATTTTGACTCTCCATCATGCAGCACAAGTGAAACTCTGAACTCCAACCAATACAGGCTGAGCTAACTGACATGCCTCCTTACACCATTTCTCACTTCTCCTCCCCCTCCCCCCGCCTTTTAATTTTTTGGAAGTAGATTTAATGTTTAGCTACTTAGAAGACAAGTTACTAAATCTCATTCTCAAGCCAGAACAGCTTTCTTATGTTTATTCCCCTCGAATCCTGATAACTAGTGCTGGTGGAGTGCTGTTGGTTTTGATCTTGAAAGCAGATCATTGTCTGTGAGAGGCCTGCTAAGTGGCACAGCATTGTTCTGTACTCACAGTGGAGCAGCAGACCTCAAGCTTTCTTCACAGTGGTAGCACAGCCTGTCATGAGTGAGGTCTTATCATGCTTGAGATGTGATAGGAAAGCCTTTTTTCAGTCTGTAACACCATTTAAGAAATAGAAGAATGTCATGGTACAGTGATGTGGGAGGAAGAACAGGGGTTACATGCTGATGTCCTGCTGAGGGGCTACGACCACCTTCAGGTTAGGTCTTGCTACCTGCTCTCTCCAGCAAAGAGCCTCTCAGATCAGCAGCGGCAGCTGTGTACCAGGAACACCAACAGATGGTCACCAGTGCTCAGCAGCTGCTGGAGGAAAATGCATAGAGCGAGGGGTCGAAGGTGAGCTGGAGCAATGGGGGGAGTAGAATGCACCATCAGGAGGCCTCTTAAACAAAGCGCATGCATGTGTGGTAAGAGATGTTTGCAAAAACAAAATCTTGGAGCTCTGATTGTTACTACAGTGTTAGCTAGGATGCCACACTATTTGAAACTGCAGGATAAGTTTAGGACGGATTCTAAGATAGACTTGTTCTGCTACACATGCCAGGTTCAAGTGCATATCATTAGACGGTTTTAACTTCTCCATCAGGAGTCTGGATTCAGTAACAGAGCACTGCCACACTTCATTTTGTGCAGATCTGTGCTTCCCAGCACATTGCATATTGAAGTTTTGTAAGTTCTAAAGTGCTCCTGAGGTACACTTTTTGTTTGGTTCTTGCTTGAGACCACTTGAAACCTCATCTCTTACAATTTATCTGGAGGCCAGGTGTCTGTCTTTTGAGACAATAATCCAGCACAGTCTCTGTAAGGTTTTCTTCACATTTCTATAAGAGTTTGGAGATCTTTGTTAAAAAAAGGTCTTGCTTTATACCTGTGTGATGAGCAGCCCTCATATTTCTCTAATAGTTTGACAACTTCTCCATACAAGGTGATAGATAGTATTAAACACATACAGTGTTTCCCTATTACTCATTGTCAGGAAATATAATTGCACAGTCTCTTACCTTTCATAGATTTCCATGAATTTCAGACCTGGAATAAGGCTTCACTTAAACCTCTTTTAAGCATTGAAGCCTCTAGCTGGACAATTCACCTACTCAAATTTTTTACCTTCATTATTGTTGCCTGTGCTACATTGTGTTTAGACACTGGACTGGAGATGCTCTTTCCTTCAGAGACTTGCTTTATTGTAATCCACATAGGAGAACGTACATGTCCTCTTTAGACTCGAGCTACTTGGAAATTCAGGTTAGAAAGGGAACAATAGGTCAGAATAGGCATAGTTTTAAAATAATGCCTTTTAATATAACTAAATGCTTGTAGCTTGTTTCATTTATAATTGAAAACAGTACAGAATCTCCTCAATATTTGAAGATACTAATGGGTTTAAGTGAACTTAAATGAAAGGGAAGTCAGCCTAAAGGGTTTTATGCTTCACTTCTCCATCTGATTTGGTTCCTTGCCATGTTAGATTGCAACAGGTTCAAGACTGTGGCTTACAATTGTTTTTTGTTTTTTTCCACTGGAGCTGTGTTCCATATCTTCCAGTATGCAGGAAGGATTTGCAATCCTCTGTAGGTGAATCTTCTTCATATAAAGGCCTGAATATTATTGACCCAATATCATTGACCTCAACTATATCACTGTAATAAAGTGATACAGTACACACGGCAGTATGGTGATGCTAATTCTGGGAACTGCCTCCAGTTCAGCATGTCTACATACCCTAGTCCAGACTGTGCTGCACCTGCTCCATCCATGTGCTGTACTGTCCAGCTGCCAGCAATTCTTGGCGGTGAGTCAAGTGTTGGGCTTGGTGCTATACTAAGCCATAGGTCTTGAGAAGAGTTACATAAATTAACACAACTCTTCTATTTATTGTGATCATCTTGCACACCAGGCTGCTTCAGAGAGATGGGACTTACTTGCTCAATGCTGTGCTAACTCACACTAGAGTGAGAGAACTCTTTCTGGAATGAGTAAGACCTTGTGGTTTCTAGACCAGAGCTGATGTGCAGTGGGGCACTCAGGCAGGTCAGAAACATACCCATGCACACCTGACTGCAAAGAATTTCCTAAGCATCTCTTTTTCTTTATTCTCTCAGTCATGGAGAGAGAAAATATCCCTACAGATACTCCTTAAAAGGTGTAGGGTAAAAAGGGCAATACACATTACAGCTCAGACTTCTCTGCATTTGAGCCAGCAGATACAAGACCAGATTCATAAGCCCTAATTGACAGATGCGAGTCAATTTTATCATGCATATAGTTCCTTATATATAAATTTCCACATAAAAAAATGGTTGGCTCTGAATGTGTGTAAGCCCCACCTCAGGACTGTACTGATATGGCACTGCTTTTCCCAGGCTACAACTGGCTCATGCTGGCTACAATTAGTGTTCATCTACAAAAGTAGTTAGATATGCTGATGCAGAGGTGGGTTTCTGAAAATGAGGCACAGCAGAGTTAGCTCTTTCCTACCTTCCCCATTTTATTTTGTTGCTTCTCATCTCTTAATAGTTATTCTCATTGTGGGTTAAAAAGGCAGAAAGACTTCAAGGACTTTAATAATAATTAAAAAAAGGATATGAACAACAACAAGTTTGGCAGACGGAGAGAACACACTAATCAGAAAAATCTTCCTTACGTTCATAAAATTTATTAAAATTTTTCGTAACTTTAAGGGGAAAAGAGATTTCAGACAATTTTTATTTTTAGTACTGATATGGGTAATAAGTTTTATTCTGAATTTTAGACACATTTAAACAATTTATTCTTTTATGATTCGATAGGCTTTTAGTGTTTGGCATATTAATTTGAATGTTCACATATGATCTGACATGGAAAGAGTTTTACAATCTGCAAAACAGTATGCCTGTCACCTCTTTTTGACCTCTCATGATGACAGTGATTCAGACCCAGTCTGGGAGCCATGGTTTTTAAACAGCTCAAAAGGAGAGGTACGTACTTGCAGAAGGCATTTAGAGCTCCTAACCTGGATGCTTAACTTTTAGATAGTGAATCTCTCTCCATATCAGATCCATCCTTATGGAGCAGCAGGAAGAAAAGAAAGGCTGAGTTGCACAAGTCTATCTGGAAAGATCTGCAGACTTACAATAGGTAATGATTCGCAGAATTAAGAATTGCAGAGTATTTGCAAGCATAATACATATGAATGTGTTATTCTGATCCTGCAAAAAACCTAAATGTAACTAAAAAGTACTGTTTAAATCAATGCATTGAGTTTTAAGTACATAGTGAATAGGCCTATTTGTGACCTTGCATTTCTGTCCTTACAAGGAAGGTATCTTTGCTCAGTCTCTATCAGACTCCAAAGAAACTGATAAATGGAATCAGTGTCTGGAATGCAGTGAAAAGGAGGAGCTTAACAGCAACTGAAAGCTGAATTTTCCTATTGGTGAAACTAAGGCAAGAGGTGCATGAAGCTTTACAACTGTAACATGGTAAATATGCCATATGCTTTGAAAAAGAGTCCTTGCCATTTACAAACAATCTTTCAGAGAAGAATCTACATTTAACTATACAGAAGTTTCCAAGATCTGTCATAATGCTATGCTTTCCTTTTGGTGAGCTTATATGCTGACAACAGTAAAGGAGTAGGTTTTGGAAATAAAAAAATCAGCAATGGAATTTGTGGTACTACAAAACTCAAATAAGGAAAGATGAAAAGGAATTTTGTGACAGGAGTAAGAAAATCAAACCAAATTGCTTTGTGGTCTTCTGAATAGAAGTTTATACCTGTTTTTTCAGGTACTGGATTCACATGTACCACTTAAGCATTTTCTAAAACCAGGTGTTATAAGGAAAGAATCACCTGCACTGAAAACACAGATAAAATATTTGTAGTGAGTTTTAAGGTAAATTAGGACGTGAAACTGGAGTATTCCATGGTGTTATCATTTGTTGTTTGCTTTAAAAACAAAGAAAGAAATCCAAAATAATTTTGCAGGTTGTTACAGAACACCACTGATGGGGACAGTCCTGCTGCATCTCACGATTGCATAAAGCTGTTGAAAGAATTTGGTAAGTTTAGGCTCCTGAGTCCTAGTGTGTAAAAGAAATTGAGAGGTCAAAGATGACAACTGGTTTTTCATCACAACACAAATAGCCAGCTCAATACTTATCGCTGGAACTTAATTTGAATTGAAAGATTGACATGAATTTTCAAAATGGAGCTTTGAAAATTCTTAAAAAAGTTCTTAAAAAATCCTGTTGTGCAATTCAGAGGAGAAAAAAAATGCGTCTTACAAAAGATGTTGTAAACAATGATAGAGCTAATTCAAGCTGACAGGACAAATGGGAATGTATTCAAGCTACAGCAAGTGTATTTCACATTCAATGCCAGGAAAAGTATTCTAAACTAAACACACACAAAAAAAAAGAGAGAAAAAAGAATACTAAAACTTTACTATAAAAATTCCAATATTATTAATCACTACTTCTAAACCTGCCAGCAGTGTAAAGCAGGTGGCCACATGACCATTCACAATCTCATCTAGTTAAGGACTGGACAAGAAAAGTATTACCACTATATAATATCCAACTTTTCTTTTGGAAATGAACTTCATAAAAACAAAAGCAGAACTGCAAATACTATGCATACTGCTTGTTATTTCCAGTCACAAAATACCACAGTCTGTAAATAAGGCACACCAAAGGCATGCAACTGTCCTGCTCTAGGTGGGAAAATACTGCAAAGTCACAATCTTTCTCAAGGACGTAAAAAGTGTTGGAGAAATTCTTGACCTTTTCATAAACATGCAGTGCCTCTGGATGTCACTTACATTCATCAGTTACACATTTGTAGCACCAGAAAAAGGAGATCCTTTAATTTAAATGGACATAAAATGTCTGCTGTTTTTCAGATTATGTATTAGGTTTGGGGAATTACTGTTGCTGGAGAGAACAGCTCTTCTGTCTGTCCAGCAAGGTTCTGCCATGACTTCCTGCATTACTCTTTCCTGCCTGTTCTTACCGACCAGAACTCACAGGGTCTCATGGAGCAATCTACATTTCCTTCAACGTGCAAGTTAGTTACATTTAGGCAGACATAGTATTCCTTGGAAAGAGTCAGACAAGTCTACTTCTTTAGGTACAGTGTCACTCTTGTCTGTAAATCGGGGGAGGGGCAGTGAAATGCACTAGCATATTTCACAAATAGTAAGTACTAAAAAATATTTCATTAGGTCAAATAATTTCCTAACTAGGAATTGTGAATGCAAGTTGCATATGCTGAGCATTTAAGCTTAACTAGTTTTGCTACTCTGGACTATAAACCAGGAGAAAAGCCAGTCAGAGCCTTTTCACAAGTGCCTACACTATGCTTTGTGGTTTGTTTGTGTTTTGGTTTGTTTGGGGTTTTTTAATAATAAAAGTTGGAGACCTCTTTTTTTTGTGCATGAAAGTAAAGTAGTACTGTACCAGAGTGCCATAATTCCTATCTACCACTGGCTGTTTACAAGAATTTTTGGAAATATTGCTAAAAGTGTTTTGCTAAGCTTGACTGCATAGCAGGAACTGCGGGGACCACCCAAACATAATGTATATAGAACACTGTGCTGCTATCACACAATTGCATATACTGCAAGTCTGTGTGTCAGTCATTCACTCCAAAAACATTAAACACAATGAAGAAAGTGAAGAAACTAACAACCTAACACTTTCAAAACCCAAAGAGCATTATTAGGAGACTTCAGGCTTGAAAGTGATGCTTTTGATCTGGACACACTTACCTGGCATAATTGTGAGACTCTGAATAGATAAGAAGGAATTTTGCCTGTGCTTCTTGCATGCCAGTAGCTTTACAAATAGTCAGTTTAAAAGATCATTGCCACAGGCATTGCTTAAATAATTTTATATACATAAGTATATATGTATAATCTATGTCTGTGTGTGCGTAACAATGCATGGTAAACAAAAGCCCTAAGATCACTGAAAAATCCCCATAGAACACTTCATGATTTATTTTCTAGAATGAAGTATATTTTTAATTAATCACTTCAGAAACTGAAGCTGTCAGTGATCTCTTAAAATGACTATACAGATACAGCACACTTTTAGATTAATATTGATTTTTTTCCCCCTCCACTGCAAGCAAAGTTTAGACAATTAGCTTTCATACTAAGAAATAATTATTAAGCTTCACTTCTTTTTTTTCTTAAAAGATTATAATTAAGCCTTTTGATTGTGAGCTTTTTTTTTTTTTTGGTTGTTAAGTCCAAGTAACCAAGCAACTATGTGCAGAAATTAACCTTTTTATTATATTATGTACTTTAGTAGTAAAGCTTGTTTGAAGTGCATGAATAAAAAGTTAGTGAAATTACAGGAAGAACAATCTAATATAGCAATAATAGGTGCATTCACTGTGCATCTGAGAGGAGGAGGGGGGAAAAAAGAAGAGTTTTCACTCATTTTGGCCTAAAATGTATTCAGGTTTCCAGGATTCTGACATCAGAACCCAGATAACACTGGCTAGAACCATAGGGCTTTACAATAAAAGCTAAAATATTGACCATATGATGGCAAAAAGTCTTTATTTGCAGTTAACTTATTCTCTTCTAGCTACTCTCTGATGAAGTTGGTGGTGCTGTGGAGGATGATCTCCTTCTTCTTGACAAAGATCGTGACCGTTCAGCACTGTAGGCAACATGCTTATCATAATTTTGCATCTGAGCCTCGAGGAATTCCCTCTGTTGCTGGCTGATTGTCTGGCTAATCAGCCCAGGGAGAGCTTGGATGCTACCAATTAAAGTTTCCAGTTTAGTTTCCAGAGTAACAATTCTCTTCTCAAAATCTTCGCTTCTTTCATTTAAGTCAGAAATCATGTCATACATGATGTTTTGAGTCTGAAAGTAGAAGGATGTAAATAAAGGTTTAGAGAGACCTTACAGTACTGTAACAAGTAGCACAACTCTAGAAGGCTTTGCAAATGTTTTGCACTTCACAAAAAAAAGGATATGAGTTTTATAATAATGTCTAGTCTTATGACATAATTTTCCTTGTAGATTAAACTACAGTAAAATAAACTTCCCACTAAATCTGTTGAGCAGAAATGCAATATATTTTGAGTAGCATTTTAAATGTCAAAGTCCAAATGAATTAAAGGAAAGACCAGACACTTTTTTGAAATTCAGGTGCTGGGCAGTACACTAGGCTAAGTTTTCTGAGCAATCAATTGTGTAACCCATCAGCAGATTGATAGCTCCATAGCTATGCTTCATCTTTGACTGTTCTTGACTCTGGTTTTAAACACATTCTTCTAAGCAGAACACAAATGTTATTCATTTGCTCTCTCCTTAAACTGAACAGGTTTTCTTGAATTGGCAGCAGGAGTAACTGGGTGGATTGTTTTTGAAAGGTAGTGCAAGGAGTAAAAATTCAATTATATGCTTTGTTTTTTCTGCATTTCTCAATCTATCTTCCCTCTAAAAAACACTGGTTACAGCAAGTATATAGAGTGTACTTTAAAATGCCACAGTGGTCAGTAAAAACATAATCTGAAATGTGTTATTTCAATAGAGTGTTGCAGTTGGTTAAAAATAATGACTGAATTTCTGCCTCTTATAGACTGAGACTTCAGCTTAATTAAACCAGAATTAAAACTCAATGTAATTCAGTAGTCAAACTGGTTGAAGTTTATAAACCATCCAAAGGGAAGAAAATTAATTGAATGACTGCCTGAAGTGTAAAGCACTTCGTTATCACATAAGTGTTGAAAACACACTTCTCTGCCTTCTCTAGCATAACCCTTGAAAGAGAAATAGTCTACAATAAATAGTATCTTAAAAGTCCTTATTAGTTGCCAGAAGCATTAGAATGAATTGTATTTTCACAAACGGAAGTGTCAGGTGGTACCGTATAGGAAGAGAGTAATGGAAACTGAAGAGTTTAATCTCTGCTTTGATGTACTTTAATTTGAGGAGGATTTTGATGTAAATGAAAAGGTGTAGAAGAAACCCTTAGAAAGAGCCTTTTAATGCCTCTAATGTAGCCTCATATTAAGTTCACAGTAACTATTAAATATTGAGGTTTAATGAGAAATCTGAAAAGCTATCAGCTCATACCTCTACCTGTCTAGTTATTATTTTATATTAATGACAAATCTCAGCAACAATAAACAAGAGCTTGCAACTGAATAGCCTCTTTTACCTCAAATCAAATGATTTTAAAAAGATTAATAATGTCTTATGATGTATTGGCAAAGTAGGCAGCTATTATTCATTATAAAAACTTAAATAGATACAGACTTAAAGTTATTGAAAGTCACTGCTACATAAGACAACAGGAATAGAAAAGCTCTAATTCCAGTCTAGGTAGGGGCTGTGTACCATGGTCCCATCACAGCACAGTCACTATCACCAGATGACAAATCTCTTTACTACACAGCACTACACCACTACAACCCACTCACAGTTCAGCATTTACCATGACCACTGCAGTCACTTCAGGAGCTCTTAGGATCAGCCTCTCAATTGTGAAGTCTTTTTCAAATGTACAAAAAAATAAATAAATACAGTGCATTCAAACTTTGGTCAGAACTATAAATAAGATATTTCATTCAGTAGGTGCTACCACAAAATGCACACATATTTTCATTTGCTACAAATAACAACCTTATTAGCAATATTTGTATGTATAATGCACAGCATTTTCACTTACAAACTTTTACAGGACGAATGTTAAAACAACAGTAACTGGCTACTAACCTTTGCCAGGTCCACCAAAGTGTTAGCTTGATCGTTCAGTTTCCTTTGTTCCATTTTTACACTTCTTAATCTAAAAAGCAGAATTTTAAGTCAGATATTTTTTGTATGTTGCCACACTAGGATTTCTAAAGAGCATGCACAAACTTACAGGAGCAAATAATTGCACGGACAATGCCTTGACTACTTTGTGTAGAGTCAGAATTGTGCCTGCTACAATGAGAAGCATGCTTCTTCAACACCGCAAAAAAGGAAAGAGCAAGGAAATGTGATGTCCTTGAGAATACCATTTGCCATGGTCAAAGTTGAATTCAAAAAAAGGAGATAACAGTTTATCCAGACTACATGAAAGAAAGCCAAAACATTCCCCAAAGCCTCAGTATCGTGACAAGTAGATATAGGAAGAAACATAGAACAACTGTTTTTTTGTCATTATTATTGTAGCAATCAAGAATCTTCCCATGCCTACAAGACCAGATACAGGTATTAGCCCTGTTCTGTCAGAAATGGATTGGGTTAGCAGGTGTTTGAACCTGATGGAAATACAGTGATAAGTGAGTTTCTCCTTACTTTAAACAGAACTTCCATCTTACCAGCAGCTAAATAACCAACATACTTGCCAATACATTTGATTTTCTCAGATAATCTGTGAATCTAAACATGATTACGTTTTAAATTTACATTAGGCATTCTTTTTCAATGCACAATTTAAACAGCACTGAAAAACTATGAAAGAAGCAGCAAGGGTATATTTTTTAATTTGATGAGTACCCAGCTGCATTATTATTAATTATGCATATTCTTTGAAAGATATCAACACATGACCCTTCTCATGTGTTCCCTGATACAAAGCCCACATTCTCCAAATTAACTACCAGAGGAGTGGTTTGTAGATGTGATTTCCACAAATAAACAATTTCTCCCTTAAGTACGAGTCATTTGTTCAACACTTCAGAACAGACAAATACTTGGACTTTCAATGACTTTTCTGGTGGCTGTTCTAAGCAGGAAATAGCATTTTTCAAAAACAACACATAATTTTATAAACAATGTGTGATAAGATACCATTTCAGTCTACTAGGATGTCAAAGGCCACCCAAGATAACAATTGGGTTAGCTGTCAAATGGAAGTAAGTTTGGCAGCAGGTGAGTTGCCAATGCATTCTTTGACCATTTCTCAGTGATGGTATTCCTTTGAAAGCTAGTTTAAAGAAAGCCGCCTTGAAGATATTCCAAAATCAGAAAGTTTCTGTTCATATCTTTAGTTTACAAGCATTTCCTTTCATATCTAGACTAACTGCCATGAGAAAAAAGTTGTGGAGAAATATCATTTAAAAATATATTTTTAAAATAAATGGAAATAACTCTGTTAAGGTAGAAATGAACTGTTCACATAAAACTCTCATTCCAGTGGCTTGTTACTTCAATGTCATATGCTCTTCTTCCCCTGGAAGCTTCTTTCAGAGCACAAAGTAAATGGAAACTGTAGGAATGGTGCTTTCAGAGGCTATAATACAGAGTTTTTCTAAGGCAAAAATTATGGAGGAGTCTCCAAGGCATGGAATTGCATCATTACAGTCTCAGAACAGAATAATTACTCAAAGGTGAGCATATAAGGATTTGACTGGAGAATGACAACCCCAGTGTTTTGGTGAGCATCTCTCAAATAATTTGCAGAAAACATGTTTTTTGCTTTTCTTAAGATTCATTGACTCATTTGTTTGACATTTTAATTTTCAAATTCCAGGAAATCCATTGTTATTGTAGTAATACAAGTATGAGTTGACAACAACACGATAATTCACCACGGTAACGAACCCAACACCTATCACAGGCTGTAAGAACTTATAGGTAATGGCAAGTCTTTAGCTGCAGCAGTCAGATTTAAAGAAAACCATCAGACTTTCATTCTTGAATTCATTAAGAGAAAATTTTGATTTTATGAACATCACTTATCACAGAAAAAGATCATGATTCTGGATCGCGTTTCCATGGTAGCAATCAGACCACTGAAGTTCACAAATAAAAACTCTATTTTTTGCATGCAGACAGTGGTAAATTCTGCAAATTTAGAAAGGAACAGCTTATACAACTTACTTCCGAGCTCTATTTTCATTTTGTTGAAAAAAAAAAAAGACAAAACAAAAGAAAACAAAGTGTAAAATATACTAAAACAACCAAATGAGCACAGTGGGCTCGACTCAGCAGGGGGAAAGTCCTAGAGGGTGCTACTTCTTTCAGTCATAGCTGCCTGAAGAGTCTAACTCACTTGTATTCATGCTGAAGCAACTTCCAATATCTTCAAACCGTCCCACTGACTATCATCTAAAGATTTTCTTATTCATACATTACGTATCATGCCTTTTAATGTTACCATTTAGATGATTAGACATTCATGTTATCTAGTGTGCATGAGATGTAAAAAAGACCCAGACCAGCTGAAGGCATTTTAGAGTTGTGACTATGACTTTGAGACTGTTACCATGATCTGCTCTGGTTTCCTTTATAAAACTGGCCCTGCAGTGTCACTCCTTTTATTTCTATCTACAATCAAATGGTTGAAAGGTGAAGGAGGGGAACAAAAAAAACCTTACAAATCCAGACAGAAAGATAGAAAACCGTAAGTCAAAATGTTCAAAGATGAAAAGGGATAAAATATTAATTTGCATCCATCTACTCAGCTACAGCAGAAACAAAGGAAACTGCTAGAGCAATGGTTTCATCCACAGTGCATCCTTTAGCATATTTTATCTTTTGTTCATCTGTTTGTTTTCTTAAATACAACAGTTTTGGGGCTAGTGTCCAAAGTGCTAAAGGAAAGAGGGAAGCGATTAACATAGCTGTTCAAAGTCTAGCTGTCACAGATACAGAAAAACTACTGCTGCCACCTTCTTCACCCCACCTAATCAATTAATTTTTAATGGAGATGCAGAACAGCACTTTACATCCTGCAGAGTTCCTGAACAGTATATAAAGCTGGAGATCGAGCCTGCTGTGCTTTTTAGATTCTTCTCCGAACATATGTGTGCATACACACAGAGACACACAGGCAGAAACACGCACAGACAAAATAAATAGCCAAGTTAGAATGTTAAGGAA
Source organism: Empidonax traillii (assembly GCF_003031625.1). Taxonomy (NCBI): domain Eukaryota; kingdom Metazoa; phylum Chordata; class Aves; order Passeriformes; family Tyrannidae; genus Empidonax; species Empidonax traillii. The sequence continues at coordinate 888,803 of NW_020955196.1, forward strand.
TAACCATTGCAATCAAGGATTCAAGTCCAGCAAAGGATGCACAGGACATGCCACCCTCTCTCCCAGAACCCCTGACATTCCACTCCACCTCCCAGTCCTTTAAGCTAGACCAAACTAGGAAAACATACTTTTTACATCCACATAAAAATGTCTCAGCTTTCATTGAATTTTTATTTCTTGAAGTATTTCCACTATAGCACAGTAGCATTTAATCCTGCAAGTTTGCTAAATATAACAGTAATCAAGGTTTATAGAATACTTCTACCTTAAGCTTAGCTACCCATTGCTTTAGAAGATTGCTATGAAACAGGGAAAGAACAAGTTAGCCTAAATATACTAATATGAAATGTGTTAACCTGGTCTTTCCTTCCTGTTTTTCCAGCAAGATGACACATAGATGTTCATTTCATGATGGATGCTTGCTTCTACCTCTTCACTAGTTGGCTTAGACACAGACCTACACTCAAAAGTTATCAAACCATGAGTCTGAAATTAAATTTACTTAATTTACCTACATCTCCCCTGTATTTCATGGGAAATAATTTCACAGGTTGCACAAATGGCTGTCACAAGCTGGATGGGGACAGCAGAACAGAAAACTAGGTCCTGACCATTCCTCAAGAAGAATCCTGGTTCCTGGAGACAAAAGTCTCTCTTTTTTTGTTTGTTTTTTCCTCCTATGTAGTTCAAAGAAGAGTAATTGAACCATTGTGCAATTCTGATGATTTTGATGTACTTTATGACAAGTATGTACTACAAATGTTAGATAAATACTTATAGTCCAGCAATACCATGGTACAGTTTAATCCTACTACTGGTTGTAGGTCTCAGGCTCATTTTCACTTCCTCAGGTAGAGGGGAAGAACTCATTTCAGTAATGCCAGAGGTGCTGAAAGGTCACATGACTGTTGGCATATACTCCCATTTTCCAGAACAGATGTCAGCAGTCATAGTTGACATACCAACATTTCATCTTATGCACTGAGAATACATAGTGGGGAGATGGAGAGACAGAACTAAATTCTGTTTGGCTGTGCAATGATGCTGGATAAATACGCATTTCATTAAACACTATATACATATTCATGGGCTCTCTTCTATCACATCATTCTGATTTTAAAATATTAAAACACCTACTACAAAGAAAATGGTTTTTATTTTCTTCTGTCTATTGTAGCTTGAATCTTACTACCTGTAACCAAATGAATAACAACAAAGGATAGTTTTAGTGGTAAAGAACAAAAAAACTCAAGAAGCATGGGAAACTTCTTAAAAAACATTAACAAGTTTATATGGAGATAAAAAGCCAGCATATCTTCTACTTATTGCAGGCAGATAACATAGTAAAACCTTATCTTTGCCTTATTCTTAAGAGAAAAATCAACAATACTCTATGAAGGGAAGGGAATGGTGGGGGAAGAGAAAAGAGGAGCAGGACGGGACATGGGGACTTAGAGTAACTATGAGGGAAAAGGAATCTAACAGAGAAAATACCTTGACAGGAAAATCAAAGCAAAATAGTACTTACTGATGAATAGCTTGCAAGAATTTGCGCTGATGTTTCCTTACTTTTGCATGGTCTATCTTTTTAACCAGCTTTGTGTTTTTATAAATTAACCATGTTTCCCTGAGTACATTGGCCGCTGCATTTTTCACCTGTTTAATAAAAGAAAAACACCAAGCTGACAAAAATAGTACTGTGTTACGTTTCCACTTTTCTGGTATAACCTCTTTCTAAAGCTTTTAACGTGCTGCCTTAACTGTGGGAAGTAGGTACATCAAGAAGCTGCAGCAGTGAGGGGAGCAAGCAGCAACTGGATTAAGGGGACTGCTGAGTGATTTCCTTATTACTTATAGATGTGATATTGGGATCAAATCTTCTTGCATCCAAGAATAATTTTTCCCTCTTCAAAGACAAAGCACTGTTCAGTGATTATGGCAATATAAATTACAGTGAAGAAATACTAATGCATTATCTGTATGGTAAATAAGGGTATTTAATAGGACCATAACATTTCTCTCTTTCTTATCCTATGATTAGTACCTCCTAATTCTTTTAGGAATACAATAGCCTGTTAAGATTCCAGAGCTGTTTAAACAGGTTAGGGTTTTTTTTTGTTTGTTTGGGTTTGGTTTTTTTTGGTTGGTTGTTTTTTTTTGTTTTGTTTTGTTTTTTGTTTTTGTTTTTTTTTGTTGGTTGTTCTTTTTACATTTATCTTGTTTCTTTTTTATCATTCTCTGAGGAGATGAAAAAAAATACCTTGTCAATTAACGCGGACAGAGTTATATTTCTTAAGTGATTTCATTTTTTTTTTTAAATGTGTCTTTCCATAAAATGTTAAAGGTAAGAGTACCTACATTTCTTTTTTAGGCCCTCCAAAATTTTCAATAATGCTTGAAAACAACAGACAAATAATTTCAATGAAATGTTGATTAGTGACTATGTTACTTGCAAAGGAAAAATGTCTTTATCATTTGTCTTTATTTTCTCTCTCTCCAGCTTTACATCATTCCAGTCACTGCAGTGTCAGAGGTAAGTCAGTATCTAAATAAAGGCACTGCAGGAATGTCACGCAATGGCTCTTCCCAGCAAGAGGTCCCCACCTGGTTCCTGCAAGTGTTGGAGAACCTTGGTCCTCTCTTTAGTGGGAGCACACTCATGTTTTAGAGAGCTCATAATCTCTACTGAGCCCTTGCACTTCCACAAGGTATGGTTATCTCCAGACTGTGAGGAAAGCTCTCTAGCACCTGCATAACTACTTGTTGTATGGGCCTCTCAGATTTGTTCAGGTGGTTTGTTTTCTATGTGCTTCAAGTTTGATGAGTTTGAAGCTACAAAAGCACGACTTGGATAAAGTATTAGACTTTAGATTTATATGAAGAACAGACGAACAAAATAAACTTTAAAAGTTACAAATGAACACCAGACTCAAAATATGGCAAATCTCTACAAAACCTTTTTTTTTATCCTGAAAGACATTTCGAGCTCAGCTTCCAGATTACGCTAGAAGAGTGACTGTGTTAGGAAGGGACAAATTGTGTTTTGCAGTCTAGTATCAAGACCTTAACTGACTGTAGTAGGTGTGTAACTCAACAAGATCAGAAAAACACCTCATGTCAGACACCCTTTATACCTACAGAACTGCCTTCCCACTCATCCTTAGTCTTTTCCCACTGTCACTGCTCAGAGGAGATCCAGGCTGCTAGTGGTAACCAGCACAGAAATAAGAGAGCCAGCATAACCAGAGCAGTGTGCTGAGAAACACAGCATATGGAGACATGACACAGCTCTCCACAGTGCTGAGGGAGCTGTGTCGAGGCAGCCACCCTCCTCCTCGCCTGGAGAACAACTATTGTCTCCATCTCAGGCACTGACATCCCTCTGCACTCACAGTAAGGAGAAACTCTGCATGAGTTACTCTTGTGGGTACCTTTGTCTCCACATTGGCTCTTCTCAATAATGAAGATTAAACAAGTTAAGTGGACTGTGCAGCTACTACTCATTTTCTTGATCTCTCAACACTGACCTGTCTTATTTAAGTAAAGAAGAATTTCTACTGCCCTGTTTGATGCATTTCCTTTCATTTAAAATATTTTTATAAATACTAATGATTTTTATTTTTTAAAAAATAATCTCTTCTAAAAATATTATATACAAATATCTTCTAGGGCCCTTTAGTACTATGGGTTGCTAAATAAGCCCTGCGTTGAATACAAAAAACAACTGGAAAGACTGTCTTCCTCACAAACCCTGAATATATTGTTTGCTTAGAACATCTCTCATAGCTTGAAATTCTTAGATGTATCGGACATCTAATCTATTTTAGATTAAAAAGAAATTATATTCTTTTCATATGCCACACAAAAAGTTTTAGTTTAATATAATAGTCTAATTTCACTGCACTTAACTGCTGGTTACACCAATTATCTTCCAGCTACAAGGAATCTCTACTGAATATTCAAATCCTCAAAAGTTTCTGAGAACTTGAAGTTGACCTCAATTCAGAGGAAAACTTGCGGCATTCAATTTCTAACTTTCAAAATCCCACTCATGAGAAGTTCAGCAGGAGAACCAAGCAGGAGACTGCTTAAAACAAATGCAGAAATAAATTAGTACACATTTCCTTTTCAGTTGTGAATATAAAGTGTGACTTACTCTTTTAGTTAGCTGGGTGTCCATCATGAAATTATGCACATGTTTTTCAGCTTTGGTAAGTTCTAACTTCCTTGCCACCACAGCTACCACCAGTGCAGTGCACCCAGCACCCTGGAAACAATAAAACAAATCCCCAAGGTGTTACTACTGCGTTTTGCGGATTTTTGAGAGCAAGTTTCTCCTTTGCTGTAGAAGTATGGTGGGCATCAGGTGATTCATCCCTGGTAAATACAGTGAACATGCTACAGCTATTTTATTTCAGAGTAATATGAAAAGTCAGTAATTACAGGCTGATAAATTGTCAAAGCACCAAAATAATTAGTGAGCAACACCATTTGGAAGTTCTGCCTTTTTTTTTTTTTCTGCAGGGGTTGAAAATTTGAACATGTCCCATTTCTAATGCATAAACAAAGGGGGTGATCAAAACAGCTTTTAAAACCCAGAATATTAGTAAATAAATGTAGGATATCCTGTTCTTAAAAATTTTCTCAAGGTTGCAGCAATTCCTAATGAAGAAATAAGATTAGATTAGTATTTAGCACACACACACAAAAAGAAAAGTTTTCATAGGATTTTAGGGCCTAAAAACAATAATAAAATTAGCACTTAATCCCCTTACTGTATTTTCCTGTTGTTCCATAAGTCTTTCAGGGATCTTTTCCTATACTATTTTTGCTTATCTTATTACCATTTAAAATAGCACACATACATAAGACCATTTATTCAAATCTTGGATGGAGAAAACATCAATTTTCTAATTTATGCTGTCTATATGTATGCACATTCATGTATATACATGGACAGGCATGTTCCCAACAGGACAATGCCAGTAGGTGCCTGTCCCTTTGAAATGACAGTTGTCTTTATCAGCATCACAAATTTACTTTTTTTTTTTTTTTCTGGAGTGGTGAGAAGGAAAGGAGTCTAAAATGAGCCAGGTAGTAAGAAGCAGTGTATATTATACACATCTAGAGGTATAATTACTTTGCATTATTTATAAATTCTGCTGCCCTAGTATTTACTTTTTTACAAACAAATCTCTACAAGCTGTTTTTAAAAAGGTATAAAAATCTCACTGAATATACAAGGCTGTGTTTAACCTTCTGATTCAGTCCAATCTAATTGTCATTGCACTTGTGTCAGTTACACTCCAATACAATGCAATCTCTCGCTGCACATTGAGGTCTACCACATCATTTTCATTCTCAGAGCTTTCTTCTACTCATTCTGTATTTCTCCCAAAAATCTATTTTCTCTCTGTCTCTCACCTCTATAACTGCCTTACTGTCTCCAGAAAATACAGAAGAAATTTCTTAATCTAGCTTCGAAAATACAAAATCCATTAACAAATCCATAAAGACTGCAAAATAATTAACTCATTGGAAACCTTTATTCACGTAGTGTTCTCAAAAAAAATGAATCTTGTCTCTCTGTGTACTTACTGAGGTACACAATGAATTTTGTGAAAGCCTCCAATTAATTATTTCTCCATTCCCCTGGTAGATTGTTCCAAGAAATCCATCTGCTCCCTCACAAGCACCTAATTCTCTGCAATCAGTTGTCACCTACCAAGGCTTCAGCTCTCAGCATTCCCTCAGATAAGTTCCTTGTAATTTTCCTGCATTTCCTGCTTCTCTCCTGTCCTCAATACTAAGCCTTCTAGCTTAGCAGTTCTCTCCCTCTGTTCTCTAATGCTGTGTAAATAGAATTTCGTGGCAAGTTATCTGAAGTCTTGCTCGCTCCATAAGACAAGTCAAAATGGGGCTAAAAGTTCCTTTGCTTCTCTGGTTCCCATTAACAGTTAAAAAGGAAGAAGACAGCCCAAGTGGCTCAAGGCTAAGCACTGCAGAAATCCACCCAGCCTTCTGAGAACAGTACTAGGCAGGACATGCTCTAACATATGCACTACCTCCCTGGGAAACAGACAGAACTCTTTAGGTCTTCTTCTTCCTTTCATAGGAAATGCTAATAGGCAGAAGATTTCTCTGTGTGCAAATAAATTAATAAATTATCCCATACAATACCAAGAAAATGAAGACCAAAGCAGATACCTTTTGGTCCAGGATGCCAGAATCAGGGCCAGATGCTGATTTAATGACGTAACTGGAGTTCTACATGCTTACAGTAAGAGCGCTAAAACGGAGCAGCTTATTAGTACAAACCACACCGGTACGAAACAGTTGCTTATGCAAATTAACTGGGGGAGTGAAATACTGGAGCATCCTTTCCCAGTCCTTCTCAAAAAGGCTAGAGGAATGGTGAATGGCAAAAGGAGTTTGCTTTGAGGTGAAGGTGTTCCAGACTCTGTGATTAACTCTCCTCCTTTTCCAGAGCGACAGTTGTTAAGGCCCAAACCGTGTTCAAAACAGTTACTTTATGTCTCACATGAAATCTACTGCCTGCAGCAGCACAATACTGTCATTGACAAGCTATGACAACCACCGCTGTGGGGTACATGCACTCCTATCTTCCTCATCTCCAGAACAGCTTATTGTGATGGCAAGGCATCCTAGATTCAGTTTAAAACTCCTGGTTTTGTGGTATATGATGGGATCTCAGGATATGAAAACGAGCTCTCTGTATTTCTGCAAAAGTCGGAAGTATTATACTATCTGCATATTTACAGGTAGTAAAATTTACATTTTGCAGTATCTTGAAGGAAAAGAAATTACTCTCATAATAGCATACAAAAATTAAGGAAATTCCACTTAAATACATGATGCTAACTAATACTTTATGTTAGTACTCTTCCACAGTATATACCTCTTCCTAAAGAGCTCAGCATTGCTAAAAATACTAAGAAAGTGAGAATGAATCAAAATTGCAGTAATTAAATAGAAGTGTATATATATATAGTGTATATATATAAAAATATTATATAGTGCACCAGCTACTTATTTATTAAAATTACTTAGTATAAGTAAAAGCACCATAATAATTATTTCAACTACAAGAACCATTTTTAAGACATTTTCTACAAATTCTACAGAGTCTTATATTTAATTATTGCATTTTATAATTTCCAACATCATTCCTTTTGTCCTGTTTTGAAGTAAGTAAATCACTGCTTTAAGCTCTTGCTTAACATTCAGGGGAATTATATATAATACAAAGAAATTGAAAAAGGCAGGAATGTGTACATTTTTGAGTATCAAAGCAGCAATTAATTCTATTTGGAATTTGTAGTCCTTAGTCAGTCCCCTATCGACCTCTTGCATTACAGAGTTATTGTAATGCATTTTGAAGCTGCTCGATTTTAAGGGCACTTAGGACAGAAATTATTACAACACATGCAGTGTAAGCAAATTGGTCAAACCAAGGTTAAGGTTTGACTATATTGCTCATTTGGTCCATTTAATGGAAACAGGCAATAACAGAATTGACCATCCATTAATTTGATGACCATCAAGTACTCTATGCTCAAGTGTTTGCCAGCAATCACCAGTTTTAAAACTTGATGTACCTGAATTTTTCTATTTTTCAGAAATCATGTAGAATCACAGCCAACTATCTACTAAAGCAGGAGAAGCCCTTAAAAATTACTAAAAATAGGCTTCTTTAAAACAACAAGATCAGGACTCCACTGATGAGTTGAGCAATGCCTACTTCCTATTTGCAAGGTTTGGAAGATGAAGCACATGAATCTCACCCTGAATGCACAGCATTTCTTGCCTGATGGGAAATTTTGCATATTAATCTACAGAAAACGTGAGAAGTCTGAAAATAAAGATGACCCATCCTCAATTTTCCAGTTGAGCAAAGTAACAAACTCTGGACTGCACAGTGGCACCAGATCTCTGATGGTGACATAAAACTTGCATTTGTGAGCAGTACAATCTTCTAGCATAAGGTTTACAACCATTCACACAGGGTAAAGCTCCCATTGACCGTCAGTCTATTCAGCTGTTGTCCTTTAGGAAAACACTTTGATGTGTCAGCAAACAATTTGAGGACATGATTTGCATCTTTAATTCTAAATATGTTGTTTCTGTTCAGGCCAAACGATGCCTAAAGTTCAAATGCTCATGCAAGTAAGCAACAGTCTGTGAAAGCCATCCTTCAGTATTCTCTTTAATGCCTAGAAACCAAAGTGAGTTTCCCTGACAGAAATATAAGTAGAAGTTTATGTGGACACTTGACTTACATACATACTGAGGTACTTGTTAAACAGTAGTGGGCTAATCTTAAATTATGACTGATATTCCTTTAAAAAATGAATGGAAGAATGGACTAAATAGAGGGGAAAGAAAATAATGTCATCAGCCATCGGTTTCTTGATATCAAGCCCGTGCTATTTTTTAAGGGAAAGAGAAGAAAGGTGAAATTAATTGTATTTAAGTTATACTTTAAATTTAGCAACTGAACAAAATGCTTAACACAGTCCTCAGAAAAAAAACACAACTTTTACTTGGTGTTATCTTTCACTTTACCCTCCAGCATCATGAACTGCAACGTTCCCTGTCTATCCACACAGTGTCTCCTCTTGGCACTTAGTTCTGAATTACACAACTCTCAGCTGCTTTAACAAAGCAGATTATCTCTAAAACACATCAGAAACTGCTACAATGGTTATTTCCTTTGCCTGTCATTTTTACTTCATTACTCTGCACTCTATTCCCTTCTTGATGGCATCACATACAGAGCATTTGCCCTCAGTTGCAATATTTTATGACTCCTCATGGATTTGAGCTCCAATAAGCTATTTCAGACAAAATCCCTTCCATCATCTATTTACTCAGGAAGAGCTTCCTAGAAACATAAACAAATCTAATATATAGTTTTCTTTCAAATTCTTCCCCTTCTTTTCTAGCATATTACTTACTACAAAGCCTTGACCAGCCACTGAAGGTACATCAGATTCTGGTATGCCAAGATGACTTGTTCTGACTCTACATGAACCCTCCTTGTTCCCCACTCTACTCACTCTATGGGGATAGTAGACTGTTCAGGAATTTGGACTATGTACTTCTGCTGTTTTTATACAATACTGGTATCAGTAGGATCTAGAGTTGAGTCCTCAAGTGCTACAGGAATATATATAACAATAAATAAAGACGGCAGGTCTGTATTATCCAGTTACAGTTCACACATCACACTAGACCTGACATTGTGGGTTTTTTTCTCCTTCAGATCCTGCTGTGGATTGTCAAAATTACGTATCAATATACTTACTACATTCCAGCTGAGATGCCTCTTGCAGTCCAATCTCAGTCCTCTGTTCTCTTCACTCACACAGCCCACCCTGAGCTTTCTGCTGCTATCAGCAGGACCATCACACCAAAGCTTACTAACTTAGAGCTGCTACAGAGAATTTTACACTATGGTAAACTACAGCAGACACATCCATGGCAGCCAGAAGGAAAAAGCTGGTGTTTCCCAAAATACAGGATGAGAGTGAGGCTAAGAAATCTGATCAAGATCATGCCTTTACTACCACTCACAACTGCGAAGACTGAGGGTACACACTGGTGCAATACAATCATTGCAAAACTGCAGGGTTCACACTTAAGGGAAGTCTAGCAGTTACATCTAGCATTCTGGTAAAGGCCCAGTTCTAGTGATAATTAGAGAGGTGCTTCCAACTCTCCAGCTAAAGGTTTATCTAGGACAAATAAAGCTTAGCATTGGCTGCATTTTCAGTTAGTATTGAAAGCAATACTTGGTCAGTAGAGAAACGCTGTACTCCTCTAAGCAAATGCCTCTTGCATTTTCACTTGATTCTTTCTTTGATAAGGTTCCAAAATACCTTTACCAGACAACACTGAATTGAGCCATTTCTGCAAACACCTGAAGATTATATACATGCCTGAAGGGTGCTACTGGTGAGAACGGAAGCAACACTGTGGATCAGTGCCTCAGTTCAGTCTTCTGGCAGCTTTGGTTTACTGGACTGGAAGTGAAGTGCAGTCTTTAGCGGTGTAGGTGTCACAAAAATGTCCTGCTATACTTGCCTGTAGCTGAAAGAAGGCAGTTGCCACATTTCTTGCTCATTTCCCTTGGGATCCACTGAGGGACAGAGAAGGTCCGCTTTGCAGACATATGGTTCTGGTGGGAAATTTATCTCTGCACCAGAAAAGGCACAACATTCCTTCTGCTGCTCTGCATAAAATGAAAATCCTGTAAGAATTTAAATGGGCATTTTGTTCATTTGGCTCTCTAAAAGGTGGACATACAGGACCACCAGGGGAGGGGAAAAATATTAATTAAAAAAAAAAAAAAGTTCTTTAAAGTAAAAAAAAGCCTCTCCAAAACAAGCAAAGCAAAAATTGAGGGAGTAATCCATCCACAAGACAGACAGAGTCTAGGGAAATGGTGTGGTATAAATGCTGTTTTGCATTTGTCATTGTCTACTGGGAGAGATGTGTAACCTTACAAAACTGAAACAAAGTAACATGAGTAATAGGACAACAACTATGCCATCTCAGCCAAAAGGGTGACGTAAAGTAGTTTTGTATTATTTATACTTTCAATATTTCAATAGTTGCGTGGCTACTATTGTCTTCAGTGGAGTTTGTAACACATCTAGAATTTTATTTCAACATTTAAACTTCTGATCTATACATCAGTTAGGTGACCAGATTTCTTTAGTTCTGATTTAATACATAAGGTTTTTTGCAATGTTGCAAACATAAAAATTATGAAGAACATTAAATGTTATGTATAAATGTGAAATTGATTAAATACTCTCACACACAGTAATGGGTAGTTGCAAGTGGGGGTGAATTAAATTTCTTGAGTAATGCAAGCTGAGTACTAGGAAAGACATCTAGTTCAGCACAGGACATGATGATTTATAAGATAATGACAATATCTACTCTACAGGGAAACCTATAAATGATAGCAGTGTTAACTCAGAGCAGCCTGACAATTGCATGTTCCCTGGTGGCTGGGCTTCCGGGAACCCTTCAGTGGTCATAACAGCTAAAAAAATCCCTGGAGATCAAAACAGTTTATGCCAGTCTGCAAAAAAACTCTTTGATGAGTAAGGCTGTGAAGACCAGTTTCCCTAAATAAGCAGGCTTAAGAGCCTACAAGGCTGATGGGAAATATTACTTTAATAATTTGGGATGATGGCTACCTGTGATGTTCTTGTCCAACACCTATGTTGTACGTACAAAAGTTTCATAAGACTAAGTGCAAAAGTATATGAAAATTGCTGTATTAAATCTGAAGTTACTGCAGATAAACTGCATTTTTCCAAAACAAAGCAGAAGTCTTGCTGTAAAAGTCATCAGCTCCAGTCACATCAACATAAACAAAGATATTATGGCACAACTGCTGCTCACTCCAGCCAGGAACTAGCTGCCTTTGAACTTGCTGAAGTGCATCCATAGACAGACGTAAGTGAAATAACTCCCTTGCCCTCTGACACTTCAAAAACTTCCCTGCTCTACTGGTACAAACTAAAGACCTTCTGAGGAAGTTTTTCTTATCCTTTAATTTTTTTAACTCTAAATGGGGGTTAAAACTTTCAGGAGATTTCGTTTGGAGGTAGAGTCTTTGCCATTCTCTCACATTTCAGAATATTGCCCTTATCACTACTATTTTAGGGATCACTTTTTTGAGCTTCTCAACTCAATTTTAATACTTTATTTTTCTTTACTTTGGTTAAAAATTTCATCCCAACAAGCCATAGACATAAAATAATTCCAAACAATGTTTTTCCTCACAAAAGTTTCTACTTTTGCAATTTGTTGTGCCAGAACAACAACAGTAGGGGAGCTGAAGAATTTCTGAGCAGTCCAACTTTTAAGAGCTTCCTCCCTAAGAATTAAAGCATCATTAATCGTCTTCTCCATAATAAATGTCTGCTCAACACACTGTCTACGTAAGTTATATTATGTTAGAATATAATATAAACACTGTTTATTCCTTATATATTATTCCTATATAAATCTGTTCTAAAGCCTGATGTCACTTATATTTATTACTGAATTATCAGAACTAACTGAAATTAATTTTAACATATATCTGAGGCATGGAACTGAGATGCTATCAATTTGTAGGAAAAGCTTTTCATATTTTCTGTATTTTCAGGGAAGTAAAAACTGAGCAGTGTTCTATATTTTTGAAATTAATCTCATCCACAAAACTATTCACCACATTGCTCTGATTAGAATTGATCATACCTTTTCAGCTTTTAGAGCATAATTCAAAACATATTTCTGTGTTTCGTATACAACTATGTTTCTCCATTGCATTACCCAATTAAACAATGTAAATAAAAGTTTTCATAAAATTGCACAATGTTTAGTCATTGTTATACAAAATAATTCATGAATTTTTTTTGTACATTATCCATAGAAAGTTTCCATAAAATAATTCAAAATATTTAATTGCTAAAATCTGATGTTTACTTTTTCTCTTTTCATGACTTATCCCAGAAGACAGGCAGACAATGTTAACTATGCAGTTAGAACCTCCTTTTCCCCCCCTCCTTTTCTTACAATCTAGTAACTAGTAATTTTCAAAGATGATACAGTTCAGAAATTGCTACTTACAAAAGCCATACAGTTAAAAATTACGTTAACCTAGGTGCCATGTTCCTCTTCTGGAGGAAGTTCTAGTTCAGTAATCTCTGTATTTGTTGGTAAGACCAGGCTGTCTGCAATAAAACTGTATACACAAACACCACAATTTACCATTAAATGAAGAGTCCCCTGTTCTCATGGAAGAAACAGTTCATCCTCACCACTTTTTCATGAATCATAGGAAAGAAACTGTGATTGTTTAGAACTAGATGAATACGTCCAGTGGACAATAAAACTCACAGATTTTAAATGAGACCTGATTAATTTTTTATTCAAAATTTAGAATTTATAAAAACTAGTATCCCTAAATCCAGACTGTGCATATTGACTGCATTACAACTGCTCTAATAAGAATTCCTCATCTCCATGAGTGGTGTTTAAGTCCTGTAGTTAAAAGATAAGACCCCAAATTTTTGAAAGAAAAAAACTCTAGTCTTGTCCACCTTTATTGTACAAATTTAAGGACCTTTCCTTATTTATTTGCTTCTTTCATAGGCATAACAATCTCTTTGAAGTTCATTTCAATAACAGAAGCAATTAAATTGCAATTTCAGCAGACACTTTGAAATAACAGCTATTTTATTTAGAGTAATATTCATCAAACTATACCCAAACAACTTTTGCACACTGTGACAGGACAATTGCAGCTCATCCACTTGATTTGTAGCAACATAGGTTTGACCTACAGGTCTGCTTCTAACTGTTGAGAGGTCGTTCTGCAGGAAGATTCTGCATCCTAAGCTTCGCATCATATATTAAATACACCACATAATGCTGTATGTATAAAAGGAAATATGTCCTTCTCAAACAGATCCTTGCAACAGATCCTTTTATCAGGAATTGGAAGAATAGACTGCCATTATTTTATCTTGCATAACTATAAAAGCTTACAAAAGTCTATAAAACTGTCCATCTCACAGACCATAATTATGCATTGTCCTGTATCCCCTCACACTTGCCCATCCCCCCTCCCTCACCAATTTCTATCAACTATCTTTAAATTTTTGCTGACTTCATTATATTCCTCATAAAGCAAGGAAAACTTTGCAAAGTGCTCCAAGGCCCTAACTCCAAAAAGCCATTAAGAAGGTGGAAGTGCTGCCTGTACAAGCAGTTCTGCTTAGCAACTGCACAAGCAAAGTGCTCCACCTGTAGCTGAGAAACCCCTGCTGATGGGGATCTGAGAGATCTCCCTGGGTGTGCCCCGACCACCAGGCACAGTGTCTTCAGTAGGCAGACATAACCCCAATAAGCTGCACCACTTGCAGCCATGGGTCTCCCCACTTCCTCTCTATCCTGTTCTGATAAGAGTGACAGCAGTCATATTTCTATCTATCCATCACACTCTTGCAGACCCACCTAATGTATACAGAGGGCAGAGGACCCATGTGCTGTTTGATTTATAGTCCACCTGGGATGCAGTCTACTACTGCTGCCTAGTGCAGTCTCACTGGAAAAATACTTACTGGTAATCAAGGCGAGGTATCCAGTTCACTCTTGCTCGGCTGTAAAGTATCTTTGCATTAACTCAACTTTGTATTGTGCTGTGCCAGTGTTTTCATGAGCATTTCACATACTTAAATGCTTTGCAAGATCAGAAAGTAAACTGTTCAATATGATAGTGCATATTTTTTCACTATTTGCCCTCTTTGTTCACAGAACTTTTTCCCCCCGTTTTTCTAGTACATTAATCAGATTTCTTTCCTCTCTTACTCTCTACAGTTCTCAAAGCATTTTTCCTTTCAGTATAATCCAAATATGTGTAAAGATTTTCCTATTTACCAGCAGTGCACATTTGTAGAATTCCAAAGATGCCACTTGAACCAGTGCCTCAAGGGAGGTAGTTACAGTTCCAAACAGCCAGCACAACTCGGTGCTATCAGCTGATGGCACAAAGTCCACTTCCCAGGCTGAAGTACAAAGCAGGGTTCAGCCTGAGCACTCCATTTACACTGCACAGAAAGCAATTCCTGAAGCTGAAGTGGGAGGACAGCCAGGGCACCTGGGCTCTTCTTTACCAAACAAGGCCTCCAAGGGCCACCAGTTCCGAGAAACCAATATTAACTCTTCAGTGGTCTGTGTAACTACTACTGTATTCACAAGTATTTCTATTTATTCTGCCTTCCATTCTTTTTAACAGGGACCTTACCCAAAAGCAAACACTCACTGGTATTTTTTATTGGTCACACTAATCCAACAATGCATTTGCTACTTCAGATGGTAGGGAACTGATGGAAGCATTCTAAGAGACGCAAGTGGTGGTGGTAAATGACCCATGATTCAGACCCATATAAAAGAGTAGACAGCACGATGGCTCTGTAAACACTGATCTTAGTACTTTTCTTCAGGTGTTTGTTTTGCCAATCCTTAACATCCACTGGACTGACTATGTGACCAACACGTCTGTCCTTGAACAGGCAGCGGTCACGAGCATTGAGGCCATGCTGCTGAGAACACAGCTGCGCTGGGCAGGGCACGTCTCCAGGATGCAGGACCATCACCTTCCTAAGACTGTGCTCTATGCGGAACTTGCCACTGGCTGCTGCAAGAGAGAAGGCCCGAAGAGGAGATACAAGGACTGCCTGAAACAATCCCTCAGCCTTGGCCATATTGATCACCACCATTGGTCTACCCTGGCCTCCAATCGGGAGGCCTGGAGACACACCATCTATAACGCTGCTGCTGCTTTTGAGAACACACACAGGATCACTCTCGAGGAGAAAAGACAATGCAGAAAGAATCGTGTCTCGTTGATATCACCTGGGGAGTCTTTCTGCTGTGCAACTGGACCTGTCTATCTCGCATTGGCCTTTTTAGCCATCAGCACACTTGTAGCAAGCGTGGGTAGAGCCCCTCTCAAATCTTCGTTCGCGAAGCCTAGCCATGATGATGGTAGGGAACTACACTTTCCTTCTTAAAATCACACACAGTTTCATTTTGCTACATACATTCAACAATTATCCTCATGTACCTTTTAATTAGACCATCAATCACTCCTATTGAAATAAAAATCACTAGGTCTGTTTGGTATTGCTTTTTGGTCTTGCAGGTTAGGCTGGAAGAGAGTTCATTATTATGCTCACTGTTTCATACTTTGTGTCTCTCAGATCCTTCACAAAAACAAACCAAAACAAACAACGCTCCCTCCCCCCAAGTAATTTTATCATCTGACTTTTTCCTATTGCTCCCTAATTTTTTTGTCAAAGATGGCATGAATGCAACTAGAGGTGAGGCTTTCAGAATTGTTTTACCTATCATCACATACTAGCTACTTGGCTCATTTTTTTTTGTTTAGAATTCTATCTGTCCCTGGAGGTATTTATCCAAAACTCATTACCATGAGATATTGGAGACTTTGTGCATCCAAAGCAGCTGCAGAATTTATGACCACTAAGAAAAAACAATCACAGACACAAAGGTGAGTATCATCCATACATTTTACAAATCTGTCAGTTGTGAAAAAGCACCGCCATGTGTGAAAACAACATAAATCTGTACTTTAGTTATTCACGGAAGCAACTGCCAGAAATAATCTGAATCCAAGTAGTGCTATCCTAACTGAAATGACAAATTAATTTTATTATTTCAGCTTCTATGTCCTTCATTCACAGGTATAAATAATAAAATTTGCAATAATATGTAATATGTTTTTCTGATTTTCCTTTTACTTTATTTTCATCATAATAAAATAATAAGCTGATCCACAGATATTTAAAATAACAGTCCAACTGCTGCTATCCATTTGCACTAGCAGAAATGCATTTGTTTGAAACCATAGATGATTATTACCAATACTACTATCCTCATTGCACTTCTGCAGGGCTTTGAAGGTCCTAGATTTCTTTGTAATACTTATTCATAATGAAATTCTGCAAAGTCTTGAATAATTTGAGGGGGGGAAATGATCTTAAACCTGCATCTTCAAGCATTTGCTTCTTAATTAACAATGCCCGGGAAGAAGGAAAGCTTTATAACAGGATTCTGTCCCCATTCTGTGCATCCCCGTGGCAATATACATTGCTTTCCATATCTTTTCCTAATGAATTTATGAGCACATTTGATTCTCTCTGGCATCAAAATCTAACAAAGAAAGAGGAGTAAAGCCAAATACCCCAGAAGATGGCAGATTTGAGCTCAGCCAACAGGCTTAAAAAAAGCCTTCTGAGTTATTCTGCTTTCAGCCTGTACTTTCCAATTGCACTGCAAACTCTGTATTTAAGGAGATACACATCTGCCACCATTGGCAAAATTTACTCTCTGTACATAAAATACACACTTATAAAAAAATTTTACCAAAACATCTGTTCAAAAGGGGCAACTATTTGATACCATCTGTGTTCAGCCATAATCCCAATATAGGTGCTTTAACAGAGGTAGATACTGGAATTGCATTAGTTATAAGCAGTGGACAAAATTCAGATGCAAGTATGTATCTTATTGTTATATACAGTGTTATATGGCAATAATTCTACCTCTCTCGCTGACAGGAACATTCACACAGAAACTGATACAAATAAAAGCAGCAGAGTCCTGAACTTGTTTACTTCTAATTTACTGCAGATATGTGTACATTTCCCAGACATTATAATACATTGGCTTACTCTCTGCCTAACTTTGACAAAATGGTGCAATCCTAAAAAATTAAACCCTGTCATGAAATACATCATAAATATATATTGAGTCTGCATACCCTAACAACTGCTGAATGGTATCAATGGTAGCAAAACCTCTTATTGTGCAAACTGCACAACTTAAATCTACTTGGAATGCTATGGATAGTAATGTTATTAGAATTGTAAGAAATAAATTAGAAAACTAAGCTCAATCAAAAGGCTTTAGGAGTTTCACCACCATCATGTTTCTTTGTTTGTGAATAACTTAATTTTAAGAAAGTCATAAGTGAAGATTCCTTACTTGTATTGGTACAATTACACATGTTCAAAGATGACCAAGATGATATGATACCTTAACATTTAATGAAAGGCTCTACTGCGATTTCCGAAGCTATGCATTATGTCAAGGTGGAATTTGTTTTTCTGTATTTCATTACACAGCTGCTAAATTTTACCTAAAGAAGAAAATTGCGTTCCATGACCAGGAATGAAAGACTATGGAAATGGTCTGAGTAAGTATATATATACTCTGCAAGGCAGCAAATACATGTTTCTTTATGACTAAAAAAATTTTGGGATTAATTGCAGCAAATGTAATCTCATATCCAATTAATAAATTCACTCACCATGATTCCAGTAAGTAAACAGACTCCTTTCCCACAGTATGTATTAGGTACCATATCCCCATATCCAATGGATAGAAAAGTTATTGAAATCAACCACATTGCCCCAAGGAAGTTGCTAGTAACATCCTGTTGATCGTGGTATCTGAAAAGCAGAAAAAAATCGATTTCTTTATCATGAAAACAATTATTAAACTTTTGTGCTGCCAGAAAAAAACTGCATTAACTGGTTGGTTATATGATCATTCTTGTATTCTATCTCCTTTTTAAAAACAGCTATAAGGAATTAAATAAAACTCAAATGCAATTACATCAGCAGTAAAAAATCAGAAGGTAAAAAATAGAACCAGTAGTAGAGATACTTGTGATGGTTTATAATTCTGTATTTGGTTACTCTCCTTAAAAAAGCTGAAACCCTTTTTAATAGAATGTCTTCATCAGGAGTACAGGTCCTGCTAAGACTCTTCAGCAGCATAAGACACCAGTCTACTACAGTTGCAGTTTGAGGCTAATACAAAAGGGAGAGAAGGTTGAGTGTATAAGCAGACAGCAGAGCACATCTTCATTTCCTTGGCCTAAATGCAAGTCTATGATCAGAAGTCTAATCATGAGGTATCATGTAAATGCTGACTTAGACAACTTATGGCATACCCTCTCCATCTACATGTTCAAAATAAATAGAAAAATACTGTATTTTTTATACTATTGTATTTCTCATCATCAAAAGATCTTTACCTTAAATATAGCAAAACCACTCTTTTGTGTTAAGTCACCTATTAAATGAAATTTCATTATGTGCTATTTGCCATCTTAGTTTCATTATTATAGTTGAATATGTTCATTTGTCACTTCAAAGAAAAAAAGTTCAGATTAATAATCTTGTCTTCACATGACATACATACTTAATAGATTGTGAAGATATAAGGACACATTTTAAGTCCAAAAACCTGTTGTCAGCACTAACTCTGTGAGGAGGAAAAGTGCCTAACAGGCTAAGATAGGTGGAATTTTGCTCCTTGGACAGAGCAGCTCTCCCACAGAGACTTTCTGTGGCAGCCACTGCAGACTCAAGGTTGCAATCACCCCTGCAGCTGCTGTGAAGCTTCAGGTTAACTACAAGCTGTTAAATTCCCCAGGGGTATTACTTTAGCCATTTCTTAAATCCGTGTCTTACAGTGGGTCACAGAGAGTCATTAACAAATTAGTTCACAAATCCGTAAACAATCCGCTTTCCACAACTGAAATAATTGCTTATTTTCCTTCTTTCTGGACCGCAGTCTCTGTGACAGAGCAAGAATGCAGAACGAGCACACAGGCTCTCTCAAGAAATTCCTTATTCTCTCATTTGTAAGATATTTACTGTAAAAGTCTGCAAAACTCTGCTTTCAAAGTCCCACCTATGCCTTGATAATTACAAAACGTTAAGAACTGTTTGACTACCAGGGACCACAGCAATCACTCCAAACAAGTCTGTTCCATATTTCACCTGTACTTTTATCTCTCCTGGTCTCAGTGTTGTCTCTCACATACGTTATACAAGCTTCTGAAGATTTTTTTTTCTGCCTAGAACAAAACCTAGAACAATGTTGAAGAAGCCCACATTTGGGCTCCTAAAGATGACAATGACACAAACAATGACAACTACAACAGCATCAAGACAAGTAAAAAAAACAACAGCAATTTTGACTTAGCTTATGACAAAAAACAATTAGACATTGAGCTTTTTCCAGTGTGCACTCAATACTATGGATTTTAGTCTCCACTTAACAAACTTAGCAAATAACAGCTGTGAAATATATGGATACAGGGAGAGAAACACAGTCATCCCATCCAGAAGGCAAGAAGAAAGCCTATTTACCTAATCGTGCTACTCCCTACACAGTATCATGCAAGTGATATGACCCATAGGGTCTGGATAAGCTTCACAGAAGGGCACTAAAGCCACAATACATTCTAAAGCTAGCAACTTAAATACTAGTAAATGCTCACATACATTTCTTTAATGCCTCTCTTTGGATTTTGAACCCAGCCATTTTCATACTTCAGATAAGAAAACTGGTTCTCCTGTGAAGATGAAAATGCAATGCAATGCTTTTGATTTTTTCCACATTTTGTCCAAACAGTTACATCATTACAAAATTTCAGCCCTCCACAGTGATAACATCTTAATAAATGATAGACATCTTGATATGATTGAAAACAAAACATTCAAAGAGAGCTCACTGAGTTACAGAAATAAACACCAGTTTCACACAAAGAATGCCAAAACGTCTCTCTTAAGCCTTGAACAATACAAGGAAAACATAATTGAGTATTTATTCAGTTATTCTCCTTTACCCATTTCAGAAAACACAAAAGCCAACATACACAAAGATTCTTTAACAATGGTGACATAGGGTTAAATTTTAAAAAGCACATCAAAAGTTTTTTAAAGTTTCCTTGGAAACACAGGGACAATTAAGGTTCCCTAGATAAGCTGTTTGTTAAAGCCATCTGCATCCATATTGGGTACCACACTTCAAAGACCTGTTCAAATGTTTTCATCTTGTTAGCTCTGGCCTAATGGATTTCCTACTCTAAGTACTTCACCTGGTTGTGACTTCAAGGTTCTAGTTCAGCAATCAAATGTCGTATGCTTATTTTAAAAATCAGCAATACTTATGAATTACTTTACTATGACTCAGAAACACTCCCTATTGCCTCAACTGCTCAAGCACGACAAAGTATGCAAATTATCTAATTTGCCTAATTTAATTTTTCAACAAAACCTAAAAACTTTCTCTTGCAACTGTACAGGGAAAGTTGAAGGGGAGACTTCTCATGTTAAAAATCTGTAAGCAAAATAGAGACAACCTAAAAGGGTGTCACTATTCTGAGAATCCCATAATTTCTTTGCCAGATTTACAGGAAGGTGGTTTGCTTTTGTCTTGCATTTTTTTGTAACCTCAGTCATGATTTTTGAATCTCTGTGGTTAGCAACTCTGATACATGTTTACACCATTCTCAATTTCATAAGATTATAACTGTGCCAGCATATATTTCCAAGTGCTCTACTATGTCACTAGGCACCACTACCACTTGGGATTCAAGCTTGAATGAGAGAAGCCAGGGCAGTCTTCTGCAACCCTATGTCCATGAGCAGGTAGAAAAAGCAGGAAAAGCAATTTCTTTAAAAAGTAATAATTACAGCATCTTGTTTGTATAGTCATGGAAATGGTTAAAAATCAACATCGGAGGCATATAAGTTGCTCTGTTTTGAGGAGGGGGAAAGAAATCAATCCAATTGTCTTTTATTACTTGCTTTCAAAGTTATCCCACCACTAAAGACTGAACTCCTCCATTTATACAGGGAATAGTAAAATGGACAGAGCAAAAGTTAAACTTTCCCATGTTTTTCTATAATTGCAGCTCTAATGTGTGGCACTGAAGTCACCGGAGGACCTGGAAAATGTCATTCCTACCACTGTATCTTCACTTTTGAGACTGTCCCCAGTAGAGCCAACTGCAATGGACACTATCATGAGGAGAAAAGCCATCCAAACCAACAGCTGGAGCAGAGCTGTCTCACTCACTGTCAGTAATCATATGCCACTGCAAACATCTCCAAATTCCAGCTGGACTGTGAAAGGCAGCTTGGATGTAACATGCTTCAGAATTCAATTGTAGCTTTTCTAAACTATCCATTCATTCTGTATCTGAGAGTTCTGAGATTTGACAGGAAAACACTGTACCATAAACAGATCGGAAACCCAAAAGCTCAGGAACTAAGGAAAAAGAAACAAAAATTTGCTTTCAGTGACACAAAACAAAATCCCGTCATTACCAAACAAATTCCAAACCAGAAGATTTGTTGTCACTAATTTTTATTCTGATGAGGGTTTTTATTTTCATTAAGATTTGGATTTTTAAAACTAGAGTCACTACAATTATATTGATTTAAATATTTAAAGTCCACTATTCTTAGACAATAAAAGCTTGCAATAAAAATACAGTGAGTCACTTAAAGATAAGAGCTACTATTTAACTGTTAAAACTGCAGCTACAGACTTACATGCCAGCAGAAATAAGGGTCATTTAAAAAAAAAAAAAATGTATTCCCCCAAAGTAGAAAAACCATTAGCTGAAGTCACACAGGCATAAGAATTATTTATCACATTCCTTTTCTAATAGGAAATATGCTAGCAGGCAGGTGGTGCTGCAGCTGGACCACACTATTCACCAGGCAATCATCATCCTGTGAAACACCACTATCCAGTTCTCACCAACTATCATATGTAAGTTCTGACACTACTGTAATTTAAACCAAAAATAGCTGAATGATTATATTTGTGCAAAAATAGCATGGCTCGATTCCTTCTTATGCCAAACTGAGTGGGAGTTTTACAACTCATCTCAGAAAAAATAAATATATTCCTCAGCTGACAATACTGCAGTAGCTTTGGTTGTCAAAGAAGTGTTTCAATTTCTTCATCAAATAGCAGTCCTTTCCTTCTGGTATCACTACTGGTATCATGATTTTCAGTACTGCTTCCCTTCAGAACCATGTTCATATGTGATGATGTTTCATTTACTTTGGTAGAATATCATCTTTCTAGCTGCACACAATGACCAAACATTCACATTTTGACATCTAAAACACATTCATCTTAAAAAATGATGAATAAGAAGAAGTCAATTAGCATCAATCCACACTTAGCAGCTTCATTTCAGTTTGTCTTGCCTCCATGGACAGCTTCTGATTATTCTGCCATCTTTGGTTTTGCTTTCTTGAACAACTCAAGGAAAGAACTAAAAAGTGGTTGAAAAGATGACCCTTTTCTTAGGAAATAGAATGGACTGCTTTTACCATAATAATTAAGAAATTCCTGGCCTGTACTGGAATGGCAATCCAGGCTGAGTTTTGCTTTGTCAAACCTTAAAAACTTCTAGACCAGTAACAGCTGGAAACAGGCTCAGCCCATTAAACCAGAAATTTACAAAGATGCTGTTGAGACACTGATTGATCTAACCAGCTATTAGAGCTCCCCCACAGTATCAGGCCATTGTGTTATGAAATGCCTTTTTAATCTTTAGTTAGATGGTAGGTACTGGCAGCTTTTTAGCTGTTAATACAGTGATGATAACAGACAGGGTCTTTTTATTACTTTTTACTTTCTCCTGTTTAAAAGAAAAGAAAAAAAAAAAAAAAAAAGAAAACCTGAGCAGCACTTGGAAAGAACAGTGGGGCTGACTCTAAGTATGACGGTAGAATTTTTGCCTGCCTTGTCAGGTTTAGGATCAGAAAGGCAGCTTGAAGAAATGCACACTTGTCCCAGTCTTTTTATAAAACATCTGTTGACGTCCCCCAAATATTTATGAACATGAGCAAAAATGGTCTTGTCACAAAAACTGCTTCATGAAAGTACAGAACGCCACAAAAAAAAAATTACTGGATTTCAAACAGAACAACTCACACCAATAAGCAGTTGTGAACTCAACCAAAGTAATGGATGAGAGTAAGCTCTCTGGGTTGCTTCTACCATAGTCAAAAATGTTCATAATTATTCTGCTAAAAGTATTTGCTGGTTATTTATAGAAAGACAAAAATACCCCAAGGAATATGAAGCATCATTACATCATTAGCATAAGTTACTATATTAGCTAAGATGGATGAAAAAATAATCTAAAAGAAAAGAGGACACAGTAGAGAGAAGTCTCACAAATCAGAAGGGTGAGATGGCCTGTTTTAAGAAATTTTATCATTATTCTTGAATATAAATTGCAGTTTAAACATAAGGGGGAAGACATAAAATGACTAAAACCCCTAGCTGTTGTCATACTCACGTGTCAGTGCTTTGGGCAATGAGTAACCAGTAGTGAAATAAGGAATTAATTGTTGTTTTTTCAAAGGGTGTCAAGCTAATCTTTGTCCTTCACTGGTGGAGGTCTTGCTTTGTCTTCCTGGTCTGTAGAGAGCTGACGATCTGCTAAATCTTTATATTTGTCTGCAGCCATAGTAGACTGAAAGTATACTTCATCTTTGCAAAAGAAACCGATCAGCTACAAGCACAAAGTTGCTGAAGCTTCTTAGAAGTACCTGACTTTTTTGGAGTTTTTTTAACTTGCATTCAGTAATAGTTTGGGTGTTAAGGAGGATATGTTGAATCAATTCTATGAGTACTGGCAAACTTGGAAAACTTTACATTTGTTGCAGATAGCAATCCACTAAAAAGAAAAGCAGCAAAGATAGAATAATGCAGTATAAATGTACAAAAAAGTAATTCTATTAATAAAGTGAGAGCTACTGCTTCAGAAGGTCTTAGACTATATGAAAACACTAATATGTCTTCTTGAAGTTTTCAGAGAGTTTGTTTAAGGAGAATTTTTTCTTGCCTAAGTTAAGATACACACCCAGCATACAGAATATTCTTACTTCCTACTGTGTTCTTTTCATCAGTTTCAAGCTATTTTGTTTCTGCAGTGGCATAACTGAAGTAAAATTGACAACAATAGGACCAGGAGTTCTGGCAGAGTCTTTTGGGGGTTTAGGGACTGTTTGTTTTTTTTGGGTTTTTGTTAGTTTGTTTGTTGTTTTGTTTCGGGTTGTTTTTTCATCCCCCACTCCATCCCTCCCCCCCCCCCATTGATCCTTCAAAATGTTCCCATTTAGTGCTTGCATGATTATTCATTTCAAAATCTTACTTTGACTTTGCCTTTATCTCACATTTCAGATGTCAATAAAGCTTTTCTGTGATGAATATTGTTATGTATCTCAAGAAGCATCCTAATAAAATTTATAAGCTTATGAAACTCAAAAAAAAAGTAAAAAGTTATCATTCTACTCTTCAACATGTAGAAATATAATGAAATGTTTGTTTGGGAACTAAAACTTAACTATAACACATATAGGTGTTATAACTATATAACACACCAAGGTGCTTGTTGTGACTCAGTAAAAGAACGAATAATGCTAAAGATCTCAGAAACTTGTAAAAAAGGCCTAAACAAATCCTTAACTCCTAGAGACCTGCATAAGCTCTGCCTGCAGCAGGGTTTTTTAAACACATAATTTGACTGTTTTGAAAAACAATCAGGTTCACTGTGCCCAAACATGGCTTATTTTAATAAACTGTACATAAGAGAAATGGAATAGAAAGTAAGGTCAGTAGGAATACCTTTGTGTCTCCTAGAGATGAAAGCTATGACTAACGGTAGCAGCTGTCATGAAGGTTACATAACTGATTCTTCCCATTTCAAAAATCATGTATTAATCACTCTTTGTGCAAAATTTTGCTTAATTTCTAAGTATTTGGACTACACGTTGTGTTAAATTCAGATCATCTTTCAGATAGATCTATCTTCCTCAGGCTGTAGAGCAGGCTCAGGAACTCAGCTTTTCTCAGTTATTTGTTTACATTTGATAACATTCTGTCACCAATAAAGAGTTCTCATGTTTCAAAGGGTTGTCTTTGGATTTTAAAAACTCACCTCTCTAGCCTTTTCCAACTCCTATATACGTGTCCAGACTTCATGGTCACACAGCTCAATGCTTCATACAGCTCAGATGTTAAGGGGCAAACTCGGACTCTACTGGTTGTTGTTAGTTGCTGGATCAGGAGTACCAATCAGCACCAAAACAGTATGGTCTGGAACAACTTTTATTCACGAACTTTGGCGCACATATTACAATGTACTCCACAAGTCCACGATCGTATATGACTTCTTAGTCTTCACAAAAAAACCACAGTAGTACCGTTTTCAATGCAAAGGGGAACTCTGCTCCAGGTTCATGTTGCTCACAGCACAAAATACATTATTGTCATATCATTTTTGGCCTCATTCTTTGGAAATGAAATATCACATTTTAATTTTTTATAGCTCTCTGACAGACTCCCTGCACGAAGTTAGGATCTTTGTTACAGCTTATCATTTTGGTGGTCTTCACCTTCTGGGCTCTCAGCTCCATACTTCACAGTCTGATTGGTCTACATGCTCAAAGCTCCAACTAAAACCCAATGAACTCAAAGTCCTCTATAATAACATGCAAGGTTTAAAAATAAATCTCTTAAATTAGACATCGAAAAATTGCATAACACCAAAATTCTTCATTTTGCCAAAAACAGCAGCACGTCCTGAAGCAGCAAAATAGCCTCCAAAATGCCTCGGTATCCACACGTGAAGCAAGGAGGAAAAATTTTTAGTGAACAAGCAATCGATCAGGCTTTCCACAAGGCCGAGGACAAAGAACTGTTGACACCCTTTTGTCACTTTAGCAGCTTAATGAGAGGAGCATTGACCATGGGGAGTGAACTTGCTTTAAGGCTCTTCTCAAGCACAAACCCAAATTACAACAGCATCTTCATCTCACCATTCCAACTGTTAGGATACAGGCTGTCAAAGTATCTCAAAATACATTTCTGAAGCTATCTGAACTTTAAATTAAATTCAAAATGGAGAGAGTGTGACTCTTTAATCCAGTGGAGAGAGATACTGTCTGAAAGGTTTAGGATAGGAGCTGGAAAAGGGAACTTGTCCTTGACAAACCACTTTTGAGTAAACATTAACTCTGATTTCAAAGCAAAATTCAAGAAGTAATCCAGAAAGGACTTAGACTACAAACACATTGACTATTCGAAACAATATGAAATATCCAAGAGCTGCTCTTTCTGTAGTTCTGTATATCATCTTTATCAAAAGTGGTTCTGCAAAAGAAGCTACTATAAATACACATTTAATATACTTTTAATATAGATTAATATGAAAGAAATAAGCAAGCTTGAGGGAAAATATCTATTTTTCAGCACTTTTTAATCTTATTTTAAAGATATATTGATGAGTGTATATTTCCTTTCTGCAGCCATTAATTTTTACACAGCCTAATCTCTGAAATTTGTCAATACAATAAGAAGGAATTTTATTTTTAAGGTTTGCTTTAATTTTTCAAAGTATGCAACAGCACTGGTTAAGGCTGTGTTATGAAAGAAATATGAATCATTAAAAATCAAAGTGATTCTTAATGAACTCTACAGTGAATCATTCATTATATTCACCAGCAAGTAATTCTACCCCTTCTAAAATTTTCACTTATCTTGCATTTTGCATATCTGGAGATACACTGTTACTATTTTATACAGAAACCCCCTGGAGAAAGAGAAGATTTGGGGTTTGGTTTGGTTTGGTTTGGGTTTTTTTTTTAGTGGAGATGATCAGAATCAAACGATATTTAAAGAATCTGAAGTAATTTGCTGAAGAAAACTTCAGAAATAGAAGCTCTAGAAATTAGAAATAGAATTAATCATTATACAATTCAAATAAAGCCCACCTTTTTTTTTTTTTTCTTACATAAATCATCAGAATTAGGTAAAAGTTAGCCTTTTAGTGGGTGGAGAAAAAAAGAGGAGGGGAAATTATACAGCAAAGATTATGCTGAATTCTTCAGGAAGACTTTCTGACAAACGGAACACTCAAGTTATTTTTCTCTTATAGAACTAATCTCATTTATCATCATGAAAATTACTATTTTTAAATATCTTGGTTTTAAATATCTTTAAAAATCAGCAGAAGCTGATGTATTGCCTTGTACAAAAAGGAATGAAGTACAAGTTCATGGCCATAACACCTCCTCTCTTTTTTTTTTTTGGTCAAATTTTCATGAGGATATCAGCAATTTTACCAACACAAGCATATTCTTTCATGTAATGGACTGGAAACAGAGGACAAAAATAAAATAAATTAAAAATATAATTTTAAAAAAAGCCTAAGCCAATTTCCTTTCCCTTGGAAATAAAATAACAAGTAAGTCCTGGATAAATTGGAGAATAAAGCTGGTTTATATAGCACAGCAGCTTTTAAGTAAACATTTTTAAAAATCTAGACAGAATTTACTAAGTTTGAATCAGAGCAGAAGCCTGTGGTCAGTGTAAAAGATTTCACTGACTGTCTAAGATTTGGAGTATCCTCACACTCTGAATAATGAACACTGCTGGAGTAATCTGCTTAACTTAAATCGGCTAAAGTGAACTTGTTCCTTGAATATATTTTAATTTCCTTTATTAAAAGGAAGGACTGTATTTAGAGTTTAACTTCTTTAAGTCACACTGCTTGAAACTAGATAGATTTTACTGACTATTTATACAGACAATTCCAAACCCAAAGTCTGTGTACTTTTGAGAGTCAGTTGAAAGTTGTACCAAATCTCACTAACTGTTTATTAATGAAGTACTGGGCCCAGTCAGTACATTTAAAGTTATGAAACATAAAGTATAAAAATATAACTACATATTGCCATATGGCAAATGAAACAAGGAAATCACTTGTAACATAAATATTTTCCACTTTTTATGTATGAAACTTCAGCATGAGCTTGTCAATATTTAGGGGAAAAAAAGGATTCTCCCTTTTTAAATTTTGTTCTTTTCATCAAACTTATCAGAAGGCTAGGAAAATACTTCAGGGTACATTATTGTGCCTAATCTAGAGATGTAATTTGCAGTGATTGAGAAAGGCTAGCAACATGGAAGACATTTTTGTGACTCTGTGTTGCAGAACATCTTACGATGGGGTGAGTGTGTACATAGATTAACTATGAGATGGATTTCTGTCACAAGTTTCTCAAGCCAAATGCAGTTGAGGTAATACCATTGTTTCAGAAAGGCTTTCAAAAATAGTATGCATATCATGCTTAACTCTGGTGATTATAATAGAGGAATATCATCCTCATTTGCTTGACCTCTGCAGTGGCACATTCAAAGACAGATGTATTGCCCAGCTAAATGTACCCGAAAAGAAAATGCTTAAGAGACCTCCACCATAATAACCTAAATATGCTAGATGCAATTAACGGTTTTCTTTACTCTGTTTAAGGCCTTGGCATGTTATCATCAAATTCTGTAATAACGTGAATGTGAGATTCCACGAAGTCTGAATCTCGTACTTGCTTCCCTATTCTCTCATTAAGAAAATGAAAATCAGGTTTTTTGATTTTGATAATTTTGCATTTCAATAATTTTCAATTTATTTACTCTTTGCTTTCAGAACAGAGGCAACTTGAGTAGGGATCATTCTGATTTAATGAAAAATATTTACCAAACAAAAAGGAACTTATTTTCTCTAAAGACCATGAACAGAAGGGGATACTTTCTACTGATAAATTAATTTTTACCAAAACCAATTTTTACCAAAACCATTTAGTTGCCTAACATCTGTGCCTTTGGTTGAAACTTTCTGACTGAAATCTATTGATTTCAGTGAAGCACTGAAGAAAGAATGAAATTCTGTGTTCTGCAGGTATTGAACAGATGACATTTACATCAGGAAAGAGCAGTTACATATTGCCACTCTATTTTGCAATGGAGAGGAGAAGTCTGGATAGTGTGGCAACCGAATTTATGTTTTGCACTACCTACTTGAAACATGTTTTGAAATCGGTATGTTAAAAGTGTTGGAAAAATCCTTTAATATACCAGAAATTATCTACTGCCCATTGTTTACACTACTGGCAAAGTCTATGTGAATCATACAGTGGATATGTGAGTTATCTATGTGACTTTCACACTTAAACTCAGTTCTTTGGTCAAGAGTTAGGTAGGCAAGCACATAATGAGGGGTCAAGCTTAACTAAGGATGTGCAGAATGGGAACATTTGAATTTGGGTCCGCTGTCTGTAACTATACCAGCTTGCTATGAAAACTAGATTTAATTTTAACTAACTGCTCTTTTTTTCAGACTGTGGAATGGTTCATAAAGACTGTCAACATAATTAGTACTAAATTGCAACAAGGAGTACAGGCAGGAAGAAGAAATGTTAAACAAACTTGAAATCTAATTTACAGTGCTCTCTTGGCCCTAGAACTGAGATGAGTTCACAGGTGTGACAAACACAGGAAGTATAATAGGCATGAGCAGATCTAGTTCTAGAAAGAAGAATGTTGCCCTTAGGAAGCTATTAATCCTTCTCCTTTCACTTATTTGGCACAGCAGGCTTTCTGCAAGACTTTACATTTACAACACAAACTCAATCCAATTGAGGCATTTTTAAGAACTCCAAACGTGACTGGAGAGCTACAACTGTTCTGGTATCTTAACTGTTTCAGCTGTTCTGCTTCATAAACAGTATCTGAAATTACAGTTTGGGAGCATCACAGAAGACATCAAAAAGGGAATATTTGTTTTGGGTATTTTTCCCCTCATTTTAAATGAGTAATGGAAACCAGTTTACAGGTCAAAGACATCTTATTCCATCAGCAAAAATCCATGACATTAAAGAATAAACAAGTTTGAGACCTCAGCAGAAAATGTTTGGTTTGGAAAACAAAGAATAAAACTAGACACTGAACTGAAGATGTTTGTCTCATTCTAGTGGAGTACAGGCCACTTTATATGTAAATTATATCTTTGCAGATACAAAATTTTCATTATAAAAATTTATAAACAAGTATATGAGATATATATATATGTACATATGTATACACTGAAAAGTTTTCCTATAAGAGTTTGACTACATTTGAGTGTTACCTCTTAGAGAACTCAAGAAATTATGTGACTAAAAGTAAAATTATCTTTCACCTTTAAAAGAAAAAAAATCTTGCTTTTCTTTAGATTTCACCCTCTGAGTTTCAGAAATCAGTTCAGAAACCCCCCAAAGGGAAAGAGGAGAGAGAATTCCAAGTATGTGGATTAAAAATCCCTGGAAAATGAGATCTACAGTCTTGCTTTTCCATGCATCCAGCTTCAGTCAATTTCTCCTTTAGGTTATGGAGTTGTGAGTGAAGAAGTATGTGCGGAGCTGCGTACAGCAACACAGACCTCTGCAGGGAATGGCTTAGGTTTTTTGAATGTCTTTCCCAAAAGCATGTGAAAGGAAAATGTAAGTATGCAGAAATAAGAACATTTTCACACCTCTCACCTTGTTCCTCAAAGTGAGTATAGCTAGATTGCATCTCTACCTGTACAATAATTTGAAACAACACAAAAGCATCAAATCTGTGAACACAGTTTAATAAAACTTTTGTTCCCTAAGTTCAAACCATTTTGTTATTCAGAATAAAGATATCACACCAAACAATAGCAGTAAACATAACTCTCTCCATAAAATAGACATAAAGAACTTAAAGAATAAAGAATCTTTGGTCAAAGGTCACAAGAAATCTGTAGGATGGATTCTCTGTTTCATGCTCTCTATTTCCAACAAACAAAACATCTTCTATATCATTAAATAATGCAATTTGCCACTAAAATTTGCATTGTTTAATGATTTTATAAATTATTTGCATATAGTTAGCATACTTTTGTTGGTACACTAAACAGTTCAGTGTTCTATACTATCAAGAATGCTACATCCACTCACCTCAATAACAGCAAAGTGTTAGGGTTGTTCCTACTAAAACTGTGCTAACATTACTCTAGTCTATACTTTTATTTTCCTCTGGAAAAAGTGAAAATGAACTGATAGAAGGTGTAGTGGAAGTAACTGTGTCTCCAGCACACACACTGGAACATCAGAACACAGCATCTGCTTCTTGGCCTGCTATCTGTGCTAGAACTCATTTTCTAAAAATCAAGCAATATCACACTCCTTGACATCAGAAATACAATCACTGAAGGACAACAGTGTCCTGCTGTGGTACACTGATTGCATCAGCAGGTCTTCTGCCTCCCAGCACACAAAGAACGAGGAAGGCAACACCGGTGTGATCTGCTTGCAAGGAGCAAATACCACTCTTAAAGCAGTATTACCGAGAATTACCATATGCAACCTCTGTTAAATGCTTGTAGGCTTAGGAAAGGAAGAAAATTAATGCTGCAGATATTACTGAGAGCTGACAAGTATCGTTGGTGTTCAATTAACTAAATGTAACATATAATTTCCCTTTGAAAATGTTGGAAAAAATCAACTGTGAAAGACTGCAATTTAACATCAACGTTTAAACAGTCGGGGTTACAATTTTAGAAGCTCATTAGTCTGAAGGTGTATGATGATATTCTGAAAAGATGAATGACTAAAAACAGAGTTAAAAGGAAAAGATATTTGGGCATGAATACTTGATCTGAAATCTCTGTTCAATTCCAGGCAATGTTGCATCTCTAATTTCCGATTGTGAGCAGCTTTGCCAGTTACATCCATTGCATTCTTTATGAAATAATAAGAGGTCACCTTTTACTTAAGGAATTAGAACATTCAGTATCTTCTTTCTGAAATGCAGTGAAAAGATAAACTGTTTTTATTAGAAAGCTATCACTTAATATAAATAATTTGCACAGTTTTTTCCCACCCAAATGCATGTAGTCCAACCCCTGGTCTGACACTAAGGTCAGAAAGAAAAACATTCCAGACAATTCTCAGGTCAGGGCAACTAAACTAGAGTGTCTACAAAGTGGTAAATTTAGGCTATTCAATAACAACAAAGAAAACAGTGACTGAAGGACATGTGACAAAGATTAATGTCATCCCTCTACCCACCAAAAGTAAGCCTGAAGCTTGATAGTGCACTTTCCAAACAGCACCTGCACCAGAATAAACTCAACAGTCTCCTATCCCACTGAAAGCCCAGCAGTTGGTGTGCCGTGTGTTACAAACCAATGTTTTAGTTTTTCCCTCAGATGTACTAGAGACAACTACTGAATTCAAAACAAAGCCACTGATCCTTCTGACATGACTAATTATAACCAAAATACCTTCCATACTCTGCCATACTTTTTGCCAGAGCTGACCAAGGGAGTAGCATCTTCCCTTTAGAATTCATGTCCTATATCCATCCTATACCTGAGGGAGGCAACAGCAGTAGAAAACAAGCCAAAAAAGTAAAACACACTCAGCCAAAATCCTCTTCTTTCCTCAATCACTATTAAGTTGCAACGAGACTAAGATATTGTTTCTTCCTTCTACAAAAAATTCTTCTGTTTAAGATTTTTATAGCAGCTAAGGCAACAATAAATTTTGAGTATTTGATGTTTCATTTCATTTAAAAACATCCAGACCATATGGGACAGCTAAAACAAATGAAACTATGGGCAGTAAAGCATTACCGGCTCATAGCTCTTTCCGTAAGCAAAGGTAAAGTACTTCTGCTAGGTCTCTCTCCCATGTTTATTAGAAGGATTATAGACTTCAAAGATAATAATTAGGCACTGGTTAAAGTCTTATGAAAAATGATACTTTCATATCACAGAACTGTTAACTCCTCAATAATTTACCCAGTTATTCAATCAGTACCCAGTCTGGAACATAGACTTTCACAGCACAAGCTAACTA
The DNA here is from genome assembly GCF_003031625.1 of Empidonax traillii. NCBI lineage: Eukaryota > Metazoa > Chordata > Aves > Passeriformes > Tyrannidae > Empidonax > Empidonax traillii. Next base: position 921,955 of record NW_020955196.1, read on the forward strand.
GTCTAGGTGAGCACGAGATCACCAAGTTACAGTTCAACCGCACAGGTTTTGACAGCTGAGTCCCAAACTTTTACAGATTTTTAGTCACATCTCTGCTTAACTAATTGCTCTACTATGCAATGACAGAAGCACATTACTTTGAAACTGTGTCCTTTTTGTCTTAGTCTGCCTTTGATCCTGTAAAGAAACACATAGTCAAAGATACCAGGGTGAAATATAAGCAAGGTTCAGCTACTGTGCTCAAGCAGCAAGATGTAAATGTTTAACCATGTTCCAAAATGGATATGCATAAACAAGCAGTGCCTTGGATAATACTCACTAAATTCTGCTTCAACTAAAAGGAACTTCTATCCTTCTTCTTGAGAGGTATGGTCTGTAGCTCAAGGACTGGAAGTCATTCCCAATGAGGAAAGGTATAAAAGCACTAAAAAAAACCCTAAATAACCAAACAAAACCAAATACCAAACAAAAACAAAACAAAAAACCCCCAACAACAGAACAGAAGACCAGTTAGGCTGGTTGGTCTGACTGGGGCCAGGGAGGATCTTCCATCTCTCAATACCACAGCAGCACGGCAAGAGGTGGCAACACAGCAGCACAAAGGGAGCCACACCTTCACTGCCAGCTCACTCCTGCATGGCCAGCAAAGTCTCTTTTGGTGTCTTACTGGGATGGTAAGTGTCCTAATGTTTAGTCTAGTAATTCACTAAATTCCGGTTTAGCTTTTGGGTGGTTTACTTACTAGTAAGTAATAACTGTTTTGCTCTTTCAAGCTGCACACACCCTGCTTATAGAGTCCCTTTTGAAGATGCCTGAATTATCTGCCCCAAAAAAAAGGATTACAGCATTACAGATAAGGAATTTGAAGAATAAATGTAGGAAGTGAAAACTCCTGAACTGTAGAGACGGGTCTAGAAAAGCTAGACTTTAGTATCCCACTCTTATGTACAATCCTAATCTTTGAAAGATTAAGTTCATTTATTCAGACTTAAACACAACTCTCAATTCCTAGGTTTTTAAAACCTTTCTGCTTTGACTCCAGTGTTGCTTAAAACTCAAAATATTTTTAATGCAGCCAGTCGAATGAGACAAAACAAATACTATGGAACTACATTTGTATCTACTAAAGTTTATCATTTTTAAGAATATTCTTTAACATGATCATGGCCTGTTTTATTACGCTATTGTAACAAAATAAGCACTGGTGAACAATACATCATTTCACTCCTAAAGCAGGGACACACAGTCTTGCAGCTCTGGCATACCCACGATATTAATTCCATTCACTTTATATTAAGTGAATAATTTGTTTACATATCCAGGCAATCACGTTTATCATAGAACATCACACGAACATTAATATTAATAAAAATCTTCTGTTCTACGGCTACAGATTTAATAATTCTGTCATGTTTATGTATTATAATATGTTCTATTGCTTCAAAGACAGCATACATTGGTTTTTACTGCTGTTTTTAACCTTTTAAGTAGTCTTTTGCAAGTCAAAGTTACCAGTATTAAGTGAATTAATGGGTTGAATAAAACTTTTGAAAACAAACAACCCTTCCCCCCAAAAACCAGCTGTGTTATTCATAGTTATTGAGATATTCTTCTCCCTTTTTTCTTTTCTCTCACACAGAAGTACACTCAGATAGACATTCCAAGGTCATGATAACATCGATTTTCATGCACACTCGTGCCAGTAAGAGTGCTGCAGATTCTTTTCTGCCATGCATCCCTATTTCCTAGTATTGTAAAATCGATTTTCAGAGCTGTATACAATTACTGATACTGATACTTAAGTTTTTACCCAAAGCTCATCCCAACAACTTGGCATGATTTGCATGATTACACAGGCAGGATGCAACCATTTTAGCTCCATTATCAAAGGCCTTTAAGCCAATGCAAGACCACTGGCTTCCACAGATTCTGCACTAGGTTTCAAACCAGGCTGTAGCCCCATGCCACTGTCACCCTGTATTACTGCATGTGTTCTTATACTATTTAGGTAGCTGCTACCCTGGAACGTTTGCAGTACTTTTTCCCTTCATTGCACCTTCCCCGTGATTAGGGATTGGTCTCTTTTGCTGTCCAGCTTGGCAGCAGAAGATGCACTTAAGCCCTGCATCACAAACACCCTACAAGAAAGTACAGTACAGAGACTTCTGTTCAGTGCCTGGCTTTTCCAGATTAGCCTGATGTAAGATTGTAGCACAGTGGTATGCACAGTGCCTGCACACACCTAACAGCTGATCAAGTTCACTGATCCTACTAGATGGTCCACTTTAAGGTCCCACTACCAAACTGACATGACTGATATATCTTCCCTCTGCAAGTAAACCTCAGAGGCTACCACCTCAGGCTGCTCCATTTGGGCAGTGAGTTGGCAGGGGAAACAAGCCAACTAGCAGGCCGTGATTCCTGCCTGAGCAATGCTCTCGGCACAAGCTGTCAGCGCAGTCAGCACTGATCAAAACTGAACAGTTCCTCTTAAACTGCTCTTTCAACACATGAAGGCATTCATCTTCCTTTACACAACACCAGTTTTCAGAAGTGTTTAGCTTTTTTCCTCACTAGAAATTATTACATTTATTAGTACTGCAGTATCACATATGTAAGTGCTATTCGTGGATAGCACTGTGCTAAGCAGTGTGCAAACACAATTCAAAGACAACCCCCAACACAGAAGCTTGCAACTTAAATAATCCAAGATGCTTGTCCAACTCACACTGGACTCTTAGCTTCAGTTTTCCATTAACATACTTCATTTCAGTAAATCACTCTTGCAGAAACCCATAGGAGTTCTGCTCATGGATTTCATTTACCACAGAATAAGGCTTAAAAAGAAATATTGGATATCAATCAGTTTTAGAGAAAAACAACTGCAAGTAGATTCATATTCTATTTTCTAATTCAGGAATGTTCTTGATCAGCCTATTATCTCTGAACTAGTATAACATCACTGTTTTTGAAAATAAAAATGTAGATGATACCACACACCAACACTTGCACACTTAAAATATGAATAAAGTGATGTATCGTGGTCCTAACTCCAAAATCAGTGAGCACTGCACAATGGAGAACAGTGAGATCCCAGGAACACAGACAGAGCCCACCGATACTGAGGAGGAAAAAGGAGAACAAATGCCTTTTAAAAACCAAATGCACTCCTTCTGATTCAGCTGCCCAAATACATATGTCTAAAACACTCTACAAATGTTTGAATGCAGGGTATCCCACTGGGGGAAAATTGAGTAAATGTCTCTGGGAGGCTGAGTTGCCAGCTGGGGTTGAACCAGGACCATCAGTATAAATGAAATGAAAAAGAGTCTAGATTTAAGTCCAGAAATACCACTGAAGTTTTTCCAAAATACTAGTATCAGGATATGAGAATTCCTGGGGTTTTGAGCCAAAACAAGGAAGAGCCTCATCCCTTGCAATGAATTTAGAAGGCAAAATGTGCTTCCCTCTACCACTCTGACACTCTTCCTTTGACTAACAATCTTTTTTTAATATATAAAACCATTTAAAGAAGAAATACTAAGAGTGAGTTTCTTGGAACAGAAGGCAAGTGATAGACACAACCTTTGGCCTGACTCAGAGACAGCTGCATGCGACAAGCACACGCCTATCACAGTCTTCTGTAGGAGTTATCATGTCAAGGTAAGATTCCCTAATCCCTGCCATACACATCATTCCAGTTTGGTAGTACCTATTTCTGGGAGCATTAATTTCTTATAGTCAGCAAGACAGATCAAGTCATGCAGGTAGAACTGTGCCCTTTTCTACTACAACTAAGAGAAGGAAGATGCCATTTCTAACCTCAACATAACCTCAATAATGCCAAAGAAGGGATACATCCTCAATAATGCCCTAGTGATGGGACATTCTCCCTCACTGGTCATTGGTCTGCAGCATGATAAAAAGCTAGGGCTCTCTGTAACTGCTGTCGAACTCTGTCACAGACTTAAATATCAAATGTTTCCGTAGGGATTATGTTTTTTTGTACATAGTTGAAATGTACTGAAGGTGACACTATTTGGGATCGTACAAACAAGTAGTTCCAACATAAGGCTTTGTCAGCTCTGCATAAAAAAACAGTAACAAATTACCTGATAAAGACTAAAATAACCTATAAATATCTAAAGCTCTATGTGTGCTAAAGATCTGCTGTACTTCCCATATATAACTATATGCAAAAGTTGTAAGCATAAGTTGGCCACTAGTGTGATGTGTCTGCAATATTTATTACCAATTTTCTACAAATCACCTACTTTCTCAGGAACAGTAAAAATTGTAGTAAAAACTAAAGCTGATTTTGAACTCTTCAAGGAAAAAAACTACCCAAGCAAAAAAAAAATAAAATCTGAATGTACTGAGACAAGTTAAGAGGGGAAGGATCACAGAAAGGGAAAATAAAGAACATTTAAAATATTTAAAAAAACATCTTCTCATATTTCCCTCCACAAAACCACTAATTCCCTTAAACTGTGACATTCCACAACACTATCTATATGCTGTTATTTACCTTACAGATTTGAATTTTTAGCACAGAATTGTAAATTTCCAATATAAGCAATTCTTCAGTATCTAAGCTCAGAGTTCACTCAGCATATTGGCTATCAGCACTGAAGTGACAACCATGGACTAGACTTCTCACTGTGCCCTGCTCATCAGATCAAGAAGCAACAGAAAATCAATAGCAAAGCTTAAATCCACACTTCAGGGTGCATTTTTCAAACACATTAAACTATTGGAGCAACAAATTATATTTTGAGTGACAAGAAGTTGTTTTTTGCTTTTTCTAAGGACTGCTTTTGAAGAATTATGGGAAATAGTTTTGACACATTCCGAAATAAAATATTCTGACTTCTTTAAGGTTTTGATTAAAATTAGGGAATAAAAATAACTATCATGTTTAAAAATACAAGGATAAGAGATTTTAACTTCAGATCCAGTAAAGAAATAATGATTAAAAAAAATTCCATAAATTGCTTTCCTATCTGAAAGAATTTGGGCTGTGTACAATCACTCTTACTGACCAGACCAAACATTTTTCCCTGAATTATGTTTTATAGATTGAAGATTAATGAAAAAAAAAAAACAAGTTTTGTCTTTGAAAGCAAGAAAGTACTCCTCTGTAATTATTTTCACTCTCTTCAGACTTTTCTTTTTAGAGAAACAGTTCTGACTTTGCTCACCATTCTTGGAAATATACATGAGCTTTTCCACTTCATTCTGCTCTATAACTACTGTACATATAAATCCTTTGTAAAAAAGGTGGAATTTAACTTAAAAAAAAGTTTTCCTAGTCTAATTAGATGACCCTGAAAAACAGATATAAAATCTTTTTTTTCAGTAAGCAAGGAGATTTTTTTCACATTTTTTAACTTTTTGTCTTTTGTACTACTTTTCCCAGTGTTAGGTCTGCTATTTTTGGACTAGAGAACCACCAATCTACCTTGGATTGATACATTTTTGGAAGGAATGACTATATCCACTGACACTGCACCAGCTATTGCTACTTTATATATCTATAAGGCTAATTCTAATAACCCAAACAAACCTGAAGAGTACATTCTTACTTATAATCTCAAAATCATTTTGCTGAGAAACAACAAATAGCATAATAGCGTAACTTCAAAGGCAAGTAAAATATGAATTTAAAAGAACAGCAGTCAAACTCTACATGCATTAGAACAGGTGTACATAAAGTATTTTGTCTTCAAACAGAAGCACAACTTCTGTGACAGAGTCCCTTGTTGCCTTCATTGTTTGATAAAACAATAGGTTTTATGTCTATTGATAACAATTGGAACAAAAGTGCAACCACTTACATCTGGGTTTAGTTATTAATTGCTTTGAGACGTTGTAGTGGTTTTAATCGAGGCCTTCCTTGGTGACCAGGTTGTAACCAAGGAAGAGGCAGTATTCCCAGTATTCCATACGATTTTTATGTAAACTGGGGTATAAATAAGAAGGGAGGAGAGGCCTTCACTCTCTTCTCTTCCGCCGGAGTTCGGGAACAGTGGGTCCCTGCATTGGTCTCGCTTATCTAAGGCTGAGGCCTGCAGCATCCACCGACCTGCCACGTGGAGGCTTGGGGAGTGCTGGCCATGTCTGCCAATCCTGCTTTTCTAAGGGACGTGAGATTTGTTTTACTAGTTATTTTACTAGTTCTTTGCCCTGGGGAAGGGGGAAGGGGGTTAATTGCTGCTGAGGGTTTGGGTATTTGGCAGGGAGCCAGGTCTTAACCATCACAGACCATCACAACAATAGCCTAACATTTACAGTTAATCTATAATCAGTTTGCAAAACCAGGAAAACTAGTAGGCACAGAACCATCCATTCAAGGTGCAAGTCAAGATGATGATGGGTTATCATTGCTCATTGTTGTTTTGAACATTTAACAGATAACTTCTGTCACCACTGGAGAAACTTGATTGCAATTAGCACATTTAGTTTTAGTGAGCCAAGAGAAGGTAAAGAACCATGATAAACAGCCAGCACTGTCCATACACAAACACTATTTGATCCGTTGACAGTCATGAGATTGAAAAAAATAAAAATAATGTGTCATTGTTTCTGACCTTCTGAAGCTAAAAATAGGTTTAAAATTAAATATCGAGGCTTGGGTTGTTTTGTTTGGTGATGGTGGTGTTTGTTTATTTTGGTGGTGTTTTTTTTCAGCTAAGAACATGAATCTTCACAATAGCACTGTAGAGAATGCTAAAAGCAATTCCCACAGGAGTGTGGCCTTGGGAGTATGCATGCAGTGTACAGTGTCAAATAAGGTCCTCAAGACAAGCAAAGAACTGAAATACATATTGAGAGGAAATTAGATAGCTAAGAAACATTTTTTCCTGCATGAATTAACAACTGAAAGTGTCAGTGTATCTTAACGTTTGCCTCCCAGTTGTCATGTCTGACCTGCTTACTGGAAACTTTATGATGGCATCATATTTCCAACAAATAAGACAGATATTTATTTGTAAAAAACAAGGATGAGAAAAAAGCAGAAAAGGATTTCACCTTCACATATTGATGGATTTCTTTTTTCTGTGTTTTTTTTGTTTGAATTTGTTTTTTGTTAAAAGAAGGAAAGAATACAGAGCATAAGCTAACGAGAGGAAGAAATTGCTGACTAAACAAACCACTCAGTCTGATCTGACTTCATTGCCAGAAGTTAGAGAGAGGTACAAACAGAACCAAAGATTGTGCCAAAAACGTACTCTCTGCACAAGAAGAAAATCCAGTTCTGTTTTCAGTTCTGCTGCTGCAAATCCACAGTAACTCAGGGCATGTGATATGAGCTGCCTGGATGTACAACAGTGTATCGTGGAAACATGTAGTTCATATTGCCCTGATACACGGGCACATTATTGTCATGTATTCAGAAAACAAGGTTCTTTCTTCCTTTGCACAGAAAAAATAACAGATCAACAGGAGTGACTACCTTCCACCTAGAAAAGCAGTACACTTCTCACAGCAGAGACAGTCCTACAGAAGAGTGAAGCAAATTTGTCAGATTTTTCAATTACATAATGCTACACATATTAACTTTCTTTTCCTTAAGAAACCAAACTTTTCTGTTTTAACTGCTATGAACAACTGATGACCATGCACGGAGCTATTTTCAGCAACAAGATCTGTGTGGGAGACTGCAAAAAGTAAAATGCTTGCAGTGGTTAGATCTAACAAAAAATTCAGATTTTCATTATGAAGCCCATATATGACAGAAAACAATATTTTGATGCTGCCAATGAGAAGACAGATATTAAAACCTATGCAATTTAATATTCCCCTCAAAACAGAAATAAAAATTTGAGCAATAAACCAGCAAGAACTTCTGGCTTTGTGTATGCAACACTTCGTGCTTTCCCTACCTTTTCTTTACAGATTTCCTCAGTAAGATCACTCTGCAGCCCTAACAAACCTGTTTATACTCAGTTGACTGTCCACCACCATTATCTGTACCACATTCTGCCCTCACGGATGACCTTATACTGGTCCTGGAAAATACCTTGCTCACCAACCCAAAGTGTCACTTGCTATAATTAGCATTCTGGGAGCTAACAATACAGACATTAAGGCACTGAGAAAGACACATGTCCTGTCTTAGTTCAGTGTATATCAAGTGATCAGTCAGATGACCATTAAAGCGGTGAAGTCTTTATTCAGGCAGTCGACTTCTCTGGCTCAACCCATGACCTGTCTCTATGGGGTTGTCTTCAGAGAGATGGATAACAATGCTCTTTCATGTTACCTTCCTCACTATGAAAATCAGTGCTTCCAAATCTCCCTTCCTATTCCCAGGACAGCCTGCAATAAGGAAAGCCTGGCTTTGAATAGAAGAACAATCTCAAAATCAGGCTGTCATTCAGCAGCAACAGCTTTTGCTGAGCACACACAACTTCACAGTAACAAGTCACTGCCTACTTCAATTTCCCCCCTCACTGAGAACATGGAATAGAATGAGAATCTTTCCTATCCAATTTTCAAATCTCTCCTAGTCAATTTTCTATTGAAATTAAAAAATTCCAGTATTTTAGTCTATTAAATATTATCACCATCATCCTGTTCCAATTTGGATGGTCAGCTAAATGATTTAATACACCAAAGAAATATTAAAACCACTAGGGCAAACCTTTATGTAAAGCTTCTATAGAACAGAAACTTGCTGAGCTTGGTGCTAGAGTGATGTAGAGAAACATTTAACACCGTTAATTTCATTAATGTAAATCACCCCTCATCAAACCAAATTCCTAAAATCTGTTAAATGTATCAAAATTCATTATGTTTTTTTATATAGTGTCAAGCAGAACAGCAAATACTCCTTCGAATGATAACAATTATTTTCAGGATAATTTTGTTTACATGAAATAGTCTACTGCAAAAACAGCACCCAAAATCTTCTAATTAAAGCTAAGCAAAAGATCAACTTAAAAGCAGTTGAAAAAAATACACTTTATTTTTGTAAACTAAACATCTAACTACCAAGCAAATCAAAGCCATTAAGATCTTGGGAGACATCTTCTAAGGATATGATCTCTACACAGCATAGAAAAGACTGAGTGGCCATATTTGTCCTTTCTGATGATAATGGCTATTCCATCTGTCTCCAACTATGCAAAAAAAGGGGATGTTTACTTTCAATTGGCAAACTGTTAAGAGCATTCCAATGTGTGGCGTTTTCGAGTTTTCTTTGGAAAGCTTTTTTTTTTTAATTTACTTCTCTATGGGCCATGGATTTACATGTTTTTGATGGGCTAATTATTAACTGGTATCCATAGTCAGTATCATTCATTTGGCAAAACACAAACATATCCTCTTAAGGGAAAAATCTGAGTCAAAACATGCAAAATTGGCTGTGCAGCTATCATGAATGACATAAGTATCTAGTTCCCAAGACCAAAATACATGCCATTTTGTGGTTTTGAAACATAAAATTAACAATTACTTTTAAACACGAAGAAAAATAACCTTCGACTGGATTCCACTCACAGAAGGCTAGGGACATACTAATCTGATGCTCACTTCCATATTTAACTTGCTTTTAGTTGTTTTTTGTTTCAGTTCTAGAGGAGTCTATGGCTATCCAGCCTACTGTCCAAATCATTACAGTCACTTCAAAAACAGCAACTGCAAATTAAAATATGGAAAATCCATTACTAGTTTAGCAGAGAGTTGAAGAAAATTCAGCTTTCTGCAACCCTGAGCTCAGTTTACCTAACCAAATAAATAAACTTCTTCCCAGGATCATAGCGATGCAGAATGGTGTCACTTTCTACATATAAATAAACACACAACATTAAAACTTTATGAAAGTGTTGCCTTCATTCTCCCTGACTGGAAAATGGGTGAGGTGGTCTTTGTTTCTTTTATTTATTTTAAGTATTACTTATATACTACACCTTCTTCTCCAGCCGTCTTTATATAAGATAAATAAATATATTTTACAAATCTGTATCAGACAGAAGTTGATATTTTTCAGTAATTTTCCCTATGAGAGACAAGTTTTATAAGCTTATTTTGAATGACCATGTATTAAAAAGTTAGTAACACAGTAATTATTTAAGGCTGAATAATAACAACAACCATCACCACCAGTTACATGTAAAACTGTGATAGCAATGGATGCTTAAATCATTCAAAATCACTTAAAAAGTGACAGTCTGAGAAATGCCTGAGTAGACACTCAGGAATTCCTGAGCACTAATTCTGTTGAAAAAAACTGGTAGGAACAGAAGTGAAGAATATGAGACAAAGAGGAGAAGCTTTGCAGAATTCAATTACATCTGAAAAAAGAACATGCTCATTAAAACACAGCTGCTATAGATTGAGTAAAAATCAAGGGTGCTCCTCTGCTGCACTATAGGAATGTCTTGAAACTATGTTATTCTTAATATGGTGTTTTCAGAATACTCTTAAATTATTAGTCTTGCTGTAATATGATGAAAAGACACTGACATAAAGCATCTCCTGTAACAAACTACACTCCACAATTCTAGCAATTTTAACAATAAAACTACAATAACATGACTCGGTTTATAAGATCAAGTATTTTTCTTTTTAACAAGTTGAGAAGTAATGCAAGAAGTAAACTACAAAAGTGTAACATTTGGTGTGCAATTTAACTGCTGATTTAAATCAGCTCGTTGTCACAAGTAACTCCCCTAAACTGCTTCCAAAATGGGCAGACACAGAAAGGAACAGGAAAAATAAAACAGTAAACAACCAGCAGCAGAAATGCCTTAAACATGTGATGATCTTCCAGCTTTGATAAGGAAAATCCATTCCAGGATCCAAGAGCTGTCTCAGGCATTAAATCTTCCATAGAGAATCATCCTAATTATTTTAGAGTTAATATATCGCATATTCCTAAGCAATCTTAGGCAATCAGAAGCTCATTTCTTTTTTTTGTTAAAGCTATGTTTGGGAAATTCAATTTCAAGCTGCCAACACTGACAGCCATTTATTCTGCACCTACACTGAAGTCTGTGAGAAGGGGAGGTTGGAAAACTAGACGAAATGAATGCAAGTCTGACTCTCAAAATCACTTTTTCTGATTTTCAGAGGGGGAAAGAAAAAGATATATTACTGCAAGTATTGTGCCTGTTCTCCTTTACTGATCTTGCCAACTTCTCAAACGTATTTTGCACTTTTTTCTTAACAGCAAAATAAAACTCAAATTACACCCCCCAACCATTTTCCATTCTATCCTCACTAAATTTATATTACAAACAAAATAAATGAAAAATCATATCAATGCAAAATATCAACAATTACTCTTAAATACATTTTATGGCATCTCTACTGTTTTAAGTTTTATCAAAACACTGAAATCAAATAGTAATGCTACAGTAAACAGTGGAGCACAAACCTCTCTGCAGAAGTCCTTCAGACTAAAAGGCAAAGCACTCTTGACAATCTCTGTCAAAGAATATAACCCACCCATCACTCAAAATATCAAGGACTAGGAAGCCCCATTCTAATAAATATTTAGGTCCCACGAATTCAAAACTTAAGAGACAAAACAAGATAGAAAGAACTAAGCAAACAAAACAACCTTACCTTTCACAAGCTCGGACAGTCCATGCAGCAATTATCCATAATGAGATACTAAAAACCAACAGTACAGTTCCTGGACATATTGTCATTAGAGTCTTCATAACAAAACGGGTATTGAAGTTTATCTTATTTAATGCTCCAATGCTTCTAGATGAGGCATCAGTGAAAAGTTTGCTATGCAAAAGCATAACTCTGGCAATAAGATATAGTCTTAAGAACATTGGTATAGATAAAATAATATCCACATCAGCTGTTGTTGTGGATGGAGCGTAAGAAAAGGCGAGCCGGGCTGTCCATGTGAACGTATAATTCCCAGGTATGGGATGTATAGCACACACCAGTATTTCCAAGCAGATAAAGAAAATACGCTCATAAGTCATGGCTATTCTCCAGTCATCTGCTCCATTGTCCACCATGAACAACTGAAATAATAAAATATAAGGTTAACTTTAGTATATCATTAACAAAACTTGTTATAATTCCACTTTAAAATACCACAGTTTTCAGAGCTGCCAATGACCACTAAAAAAAGGAAAAAAGTACGCCATTTCAGAAAATGGCATTACTAAATCATTATGAAGAGAAAGATAACTCTGGTTAAGACAAAAACAATTTTATCAAGACCTATTTTTAAAACTGCATGTGACACTAATTTTTCATATATTATTTACTAAGAATTCTTCATATTTTGTTTAATTGTAATTTTTTATAAAATAAAATTCTGGACCAAATAAGTTTTGTCCATTCAAAATCAATTGTATAGTCTAAGTTCATAAAACTGAGATTTAAATGTTTTCAGAATGGATATCTAAAATAGAAATTAAAAATACTTCCTGAGATGCAATGTTAAGCCTGCACAACAGCATATCCATGTTTCAGCCAGGGTGATATTATAGCTTTTGTCTTTAAGGCACCAATACTGACCAATGTAAAATGTAAAACTACATAAGGAAGTGTGCAAAGATTCAAAATGATATCTCATCATGAAAATATGAAAAGTAATGTCCCACAAATATCAGAGCAGCCCAGGCAGCCAGGGGATGTCCATTAGTAGCTCAAAATTAAATGCACATGTTGGTTGTTGCACAATCAAGGCCTTCAGCTTGCCACCCAGGAATAAAGGTTCTAAAACATTTCACCCTGTTGAGTAAATTATGTTCCTGATGATTTACTAAATAAATAGTTGATCAAACAATACCTGTCACTAATAGAGAGTTGAGGTATGCAAGAACCTGCAAATACACAACTTTTTAGAGAGGTACATAACCCATATGTACAAAGAGAATACAATCTCATTGACAGAAAAAGACCTTCTCCTCAACTATAGGCTGAATCTAAACAAGGCTGTTCAGTAAACAGTTAATAGGAAATAAGAATACTTTTGCAAGATTTTTAAAATTGGATTATTTCAAAATGATGGGTGAAAAGGCAAAGTACACAATGTGCTCCCTAATGTAAAAGTACTTTGAGCATACTAAACACTACATACACAGTGGAAAAGACACTCATCTGCACTGCTCTCTGCCCCTTTCCATCTTTCAGGAGTTTAAAAATACAAGCCTCATTCCTCCATATGTGTTTTTTAGCAATCAAAAACACACTCTATGTGCTCCTCAAAGTAAGTTCAATTTGTCTTTCATAAAACTGCTCTATTATAATTGTTTAGAGTAGTGATAACCTTATATTAACTTTATCATAGTTGAAGTGATACTAAAACAAATAAAGAAGTTAACCACAGTAAGGAACACAACAAACCAAAATAAATGTATGCCTTTGTGGACCTTTTTTTTATGTTCTTTCCCTTCATCTTACTATAGTCAGTTTCGGTGACAAGATTTTGGCACTGGGGGTGGCTGCAGGGGTGGTGTCAGCAAGAAGAGGTCAGGAGCTTCTCTACAATGTACCCAACGCAGGACATAGCTGAGTTCACCATTGAAGCTTGTGGTGCTTCCGTGAAAGCATATTTAAGAAAGCATATTTAAGAAAGGGCAAAACTCTGCCCAGGCAGCGAGCAGCGAGAGAAAAAAAGTGTGAGAAACAACCCCCAAAATGCCAAGGTCAGAGAAGAAAGGGAGGAGGTGCTCCAGGCACTGGAACAGAGACTTCCCTGCAGGCTTTGGAGAGGACCATGATAAAGGAGGCATTTTCCTGAAGCCCATGGAGAGGCCCACTCCATAGCAAGGTGGATATTTCCCAAAGGAACTGTCACCTCACCTGCACAGAGCCCACACTGCAGAAGATTGTCCTTACAAGAACTAATGCCCATGGAGGATTCATGCTGGAGCAGATTTACCCTGAAGGGCTGCAGACCATGGGGAGGACCCACACTGGACCACATGAAAAGCATGAGGAGAAAGGAGTGGCAAGGAGAAACTATCGTGGACAGACTCCCGTTCCCCATAACCCCTGTACTCATAGAGAAGTTAAAGGAGTTGGGAATGAAGATGTTCAGCTTGGAGAGAGTGGGGCAGGGCACAGTGGTTTAGTTTTTGCCATTATTCCTCCCCATTTTACTCTACTTTTAAATGTCAATAAATTAAAGTAATTCTCCCTAAGTTGTGACTGTTTTTCCAGTGCCAGTAATTGGTAAGGGATCTCCCCATTTTTATTTCAATTCACAAACTTTTTAATCTTATTTTCTCCCCTTGAAATTGAGGAGGGTTGAGGAAGAAGAGCAAAATAGCAGCTGGGTGGGGGTCTAGCCAAGGTCAAGCCACCACACTTACATACAGTTCCTACCTCCACTGCAATATTATTGAAGACAAAGACACTCAGTGTTGAATTAAGCTAAAGAAACACATTCAATGGACATAACACAAGCGCATACACTTTCTTCCACCTGTGGTCTCTCTGCAAACTTCGCATACTAGACACATGAATTGACACTGGAAGGCCAATTTATGTCTGTCTTACTTCCAAAACAGTGCTAGTTTACACTTACCAAATGCAGTATTTGGCATGAAGGGCCAAACTTTCAAAGTACTGTAAGGCTCCAGTGCATTTGATTCTTGTAATTAGCCCATAAATGCTGTCAGTCAGATCACAGAAGTGCTACATCAGTTACAAAGAGGTCCAGGTATTTAGAACACCCAGAATACAGATTGACTGAAAGCAGCTTGACTGAAAACGGGAGATAATATCAAATATCTGAAATGCTGTGTGGGTTTCCAGTGAAAAGAATAAATTAATAACAGATTTAAATATTTCAGTTCTAAGACACATATCAAATACATGTCAAACTGGCAGAGTTAAAGAGTTTTAAAATCTGCTGAGAAAAGCGATGGTCTTTTCTCCTCCCCTTTTACTTACCATCTTCATAGATTTAAAAAAGAATTCTATATGCAGAAAAGTCAATTCAAGAAAAATTACATCTTCAGTACTAGTTCAGTTTAAGGTGAGAATAGAAGAATGTTGAGTAAAACACAGGCATTAAAATTTGATCTTACAATTTTCACAGAAGAAAATGTTATTTTATCACTCAGTTTTTTAAAAACTTTGAGATGTCATTATGGAATATGTACTCGATAACTAATTCACCTGTCAGCAGAAGAAAACCCAGCATGCTACATGGAAAGAAATTTCTCTGTAGGGCTCAGTGGAAGGGTCATGCTTACAGACACAGAAGATCTTTATCAATCTCCCTTGGCCTTAGCTGAGCCAATTTCTTTTAAGGAAAATAATATTTTAAAGTGATAATATCTTCAGCTGTCATATAATGAGATTTAGGAGGTGAAAATATGAAAGACAGAAAATACCAGAAGTCACAAAGGACCCCAGATCCACTACAAAGATGTCTATTTCATAAACATATGGAACATTTTATTCCATATTTTTATTTCTTTAATATTTCAAAACCACATTTATGAGGTAGACTTCCTTACAATTCTTTGTGTCTAAGTTCAAACTATGATGGATATCAAACATTATAGAACATGTATGGGCCTTTAACACAGACTCTGAATAACAATTAAGTTCAGACATAAGAAAATGACACAGAAATTAGTACAGGATTTCATGTTCATTTTACATACTTTCAATTATGGAATCTTCTAAATGCAAGATTCCCTTTTAATTTGGAAGATACAGATATATTTGTGCATGCCTGTGTGCTTGGCTAAGTACATTCCCAGTTTGGAAAGTGAGGAACATAAACGAATAGAGAAGAGAAAGGACAGCTGAGCAGCCCAATTTAAAGGTTATTTACACACAGTCTTAGATGCTTTCAGTTAATCCTGTTTTAATAACCATGCATTAATTTCAAGATACTACTCCCCATTTGAATAGAGTATGATGTTAACAATAAAAAGAGAACATAATAAAAGAGTGAGACAACTTTTCCTATAGATTTGAGTTCTACACAGAGAATGACAAACTCCAGTCAAGGTTAAAGATGTTATGCCAATTCACAGCTTTCAAATTTCGTGGAATTATTCAGTATTAAAATCTAATGCAAGTACTTCATCAGTGTACTGCAAGGTTCTTCAAATACAGAACTTTCATATACCTTTACTAAGTCTGCACTCTGTATGAAAAATTCTAAAGTTATTTTCAGTTGGAATTATGTAATGTATGCATGTAATGTATGTAAGCAATCTATGTATGCATATATGCGTGTAATGCATGCATATTGTATGTAACTGTAAGACATAGAATCAATCTTTAACTTCAAATAAACTTGATATTTGTAATGTCACACATTAAAAGCATTAAATAAATATCATAGATTTTTATACAGGTAGGTGCACATTTCATGTAATACCATAGGAAAAAAAAGAGAAACATATTCAAAGCATACAGATTGAACTCTATGACAAATTAGATCAGAAACCCCACAAAGGACATAAACAAAAAGAGAGAAGTTAATTTTCTAAGTCATTAGTAAATAAAAACATTCATAGAAGGCTACCACAGTTTGTTAATGAATGCAAAGAACAAGGAAACTTGTTTGTTTTAAAAATGAGTTTACAGGTAAAACAACAAGTTTGAAAACTACTGCTACCCTGCTCTAATACTGTGAGGATACATTAGTACAGGAGTAAAAAGGAAACAATAAACAGTGATACAGCAGCATCAGCTGTAGTCCTGGAAGCATTCCTCGGAGAAATGGAAACAACTTTACTTAGAAGCAAATTGTTGCAATTGTTTAATTTAAGAATCAAAATTTGAAATCGTCAATACTGGAGTCACTTAAACCTTATAAAAGAACTGACGGGACTACAATTTGGAGTAGCAAAATACAGCGTCTGGGGCTGCTGACTTACCAAAACTTTTGAGTAGTCATTTTTCTATAGTTTGGAGTGCCCAAAATATCATTTACACAACTAAAAGAAAGCCATTGTGGTACACAGGGAGGAAGAAGATCCTGCTTTTGTCTCCCTACTCCAAACAGCCAAGTTATTGTCCCACAATACCCCATTAAGTAAAAATTATTTAAAAGCATATGGTGATGGGAGATTGGTATCTCAGGCCTTTAGCTCAGTTGCCTTTAACCAGAGGATGAAAATTACCCTCTTACATCATCAGAAGGCATGTAATCCAATGGTCTGTAAGTTACCTAAAGGCCTGTGCTTGTCTATGGAGAGCTTGCAAGAGTTCCTGGCAGCTGCTGTATTCGTCATCCTAAATACAATGCCACAGACCAGAGAACTTAGTGGGTTTAATACATATGTAAAGTCATGAGGCATCAAATGCCCCCTACATACAAAACCCAGAAGGAAAATAGTTGTGGGTTGGTTTTTTTTTTGTTTTTTTTCCACAAAATGATGTGAGGGATTAGCTACCTTGTATTTTCCAGAATGTTTCTCACATCCAGAGTTGAAGTCAAACTTTCTAGTAGGTCACTAGAAACTGATCAACAAGAACTTGTGGATACAGCTATCTGTTTAATGAAATATGCTTAGTTCATTCAAATGAGGAAGCTAGACTACTCTATTACTTATACAGGTACACGGGCGTACAAACACATATACCAACACAAACACATACTCCCAGTCATAAACATGCCAATTTAAACAGCAGATTGCAAAAGTATACTTGCATTATATACTTTTTAAAATTTAGCATCTCTTTGCAAAATTAGTTTTTCAAAATTATTAATATTTTACTATAAACACTGTGTACATCAATGCATGTAAAGCAAACTTCATGCTAATGTATCCTGGTGGCTAAAAAGGTTCAAAATACTTGTCTCAAATACTGCATTTAAACAATACTATCTCAAGAAGAGATATGTAAAAGAGGTTCAGAGCATTTATAGTCTTTGTGAACCATCTATTCAGAAGTGTAGTACCAAAAATTTCACATTAAAATACATCTAAACTACACATCTTGGTTACTCTGACAAGTCACTCATAACCATTTCAAAAAACAGATATGTGTTAAATAATCCTCTTAACAGGTTTGTCTGTCTTTGTCCCTCAGAACACTATAATATATATATATAAAAAATTGAGACTTTTTAAAAAGAAAGGAATTTATGATCAAATAAACTAACATAGCATTAAAATCTGCATGAGCCCACACAGTTGAATTCTGCCTACCCATATCTCCCTTCTGGTTTAAACCACATATTGACAGTATTTTTTCTGTAGCTTTTTCTCTCTAAAGATATTCAGAAGAATCCCTCAATATTCTTAAATGGCACTGGCCAGCTATACTCTTCATCTCAAACAACTACGGGCTTTGAGCTTAACCCCTTGACAGCCTACTATGTCAAATGACCATTATAGCAATCAGCAATTGCTAGGACATACGTAATTTCATTTCATATAGGTCTGTCCACGTATATATATACGTGCTCCAGGGACCTAAAGAAGGTGAGATGCTCCTGATACCATTAACTTTCAATGCTGGTTATAGTACTATAAACTGAAATCCAAGGACTACAAAGAGGGAAAAAGAAAAGACATTCCAACATATTAGGATTTGTTTGCAAATGCTATGGAGAAGAACTCCCTGAGATAATTATAGATTGAACTAGGAAATCATTACAGGCTTGTAAGTATATTAAAAAAAAAAAAAAAGTCAAAATAATTAGATAATGAGCTTACTAAGAGTTGATTGTAAACAAAATTAATATAAAACCAATTTTTCTTTTCACTTTTATTATTAAAAAGGTATTTCACAAGATGATCTCCTAGTGCAATTCAGTTTGGACTCTTGCTTGAATAATCACAGCTGAGCTTCCTCAAATCTGTAATCAACAGAGAGATATTTAGTTATAGGAATTTTTAGGAACCTTTAAATAAATCAGATCTCCATAAATAAAAGTCCACCACTCTGGGTTTCTATATTCATTTGAGATATTCAACAGAATAACCAGTAAGTGACTCAAACTGACTGAATCAGGATTTTCTACTCAGTCAATGTCTATGAAAGGTATTTCTTAATTTTAAAAATACTCCTAATTTAACAGCTATTTCATTATATCATATCCTACCCACTCCAGTTGCTTAAAATATGATGAGAATAAGCTCCTTAAGTTACCACACGTAGAAGGCCTCCATGCAGCATCAGCAGTTCCCAAACGTTTTGTGCCTGGGGTTGACAGTCAATAATGTTCTCCACACAGATTACTTAATAAAGCTCTGAATATAACTTAAGTGCAAGAAGAATAACAGAGAAGGAACAAAACTGGTGGGAATGGTGATATACCTGAAGGCTGTGCTGCCATTCAGCAGGACCTTGATAGGCTGGAGAGCTGGGTGGAGAGAAACCTAATGATGTTCATAAAGGCAAGTGTAGGGTCCTGTACCTGAGGAGAAATAATCCCAAGTACCAATACAGGTTTAGGGCTGACCAACTGGACAGCAGCTCTGCGAAGGACATGGGAATCTTGGTGGATGACAAGTTGGCCAAGAGGTAGCAGTGTGGCCTTGCAGCCAGAAGGGCCAATGGGATCCTGGGGTGCATCGGGAACAGTGTGGCCAGTAGGTCAAGGGAGGTGATCCTCCTGTTCTGTTTGGCCCTAGTGAGGCCACATCTGGAGTACTGTGTTCCATTCTGGTCTTCAAAGTTCAAGAAATACAAAGATCTATTGGAGAGAGTCCAGCAGAGACCACAGAGATGATGAGGGGTCTGGGGCAATCTCCCTTATGAGGAGGGACTGTGGGAGCTGGGTCTGTTTAGTCTGGAGAATAGAGGGAATCTCATCAATACGTATCTCAGAGGTGGATGTCGAGAGGATAGTGCCAGACTCTTTTCAGTGGTGCCCAGTGACAGGACAAGGAGTAACAGCCATAAGCTAAAACACAGCAAGTTCCACCTCAACATGAGGAAGAACTACTTTACACTGGGGGTGGCAGAGCACTGGAACAAGCTGCCTAGGAGTCTCCCTCTCTGGAGACATTCAAAACCCACCTGAACATGTTCCTGTGTCACATGCTCTAGGTGATCCTGCCTTGGCAAGGGGATCTCCAGAGGTGTCTTGCAACTCTCCCTATTCTGTGATTCTCAGATTCTGTGATTTGAGATAGTTCTCCTGCATAAATATACGATCTGGGAAAACAGGACCAGTTCACTAAAATAGCATTCACTTTTTTCATGCTATTTATTATTCTGTCATTTAAAAAGCAGGGTAGGAAAAACAAAGGAAATAAAACGAATATGTATTGTTACTACATAACAGATATAGTTACTGAACAATGCAATTAGTGATCCAAAGCAATCCAAAAGAGCACTTCATACAACTGATCCCTGAGATGGAAAAGATACATAGTTTTCAATATCAGCTTTCACCTCCCTCTTCCCCCTCCCTCATCTTTCCCCCACCCCCGCCCCCCCCCAGCATCTCCCTCCTCCCCCTCCCAAGAACCTAAGGAGTGAGCCAGGTTCTTGGGATGTAGCCAGCCCTCGGGAAACATTTCAGCATGTAACCTAAACTAGCCACACCACAACTTGTTCAGAGAGTTCAGCTTCCACCAGCTGCAAACCCAACTACCCTCTGCATTTGCTGGCCTCATCTGGCTCACTCTCCCTGCTAAAAGAGTGCACCAGAACATTAACTATTTACTACATCTAAAAGGGAAAGTTGCAAACAAATAGTAAATGCAGTTCTTAGGTCCACTTTCACAGATATAAACAAATGACCACACTGAACAAAACACCATGCTAATACAATAATCTCTAACACCACCACCAACAAAAAAAATGTTCAAAAATTTCTTCAGGTCTTTTAGGTCTGCTTCAACTACTACACTGAATGTGTAGTGGCATGAGAATGGAAACACTGATTTCAAAGTAAGGGATGATTTTAGTTTTGCACTGAAGCAGCAGTTCCAAAACTTCATATATAAAGAATATAGCACATCTGCCTATAAAATAACTGCTGTTTTGTAGAACTAATTTTTAGAATGTATTTACTAAGAAACACAGTGGTCTGTGTTACGTTTTCCTCCATTTTAAGTACCTCAGAAATAAAGTAACTCTGATACTATATTCTTGCAGGAACAAAATTCACTGCGGAGAACCATCTACATTCCAATATATTTATAGTGTTAATTTTAAATAATTATTTTACAATCCTTCATTTAGGATTTGTTTTTCTTCATTCAGTACTAAAAATAATTTGTTCTACAGATCACTGCACAAAGAAACACCATGTCCCAAAACAGCTGCCATCTGCCACTGCGAGAAACATC
Organism: Empidonax traillii; assembly: GCF_003031625.1. Taxonomy (NCBI): domain Eukaryota; kingdom Metazoa; phylum Chordata; class Aves; order Passeriformes; family Tyrannidae; genus Empidonax; species Empidonax traillii. Next base: position 943,164 of record NW_020955196.1, read on the forward strand.
TCACTCTCTTCAGGGATGCTCAATTTCATTACTCCTAAGAACACTGGAATCAATTAAAAAGAAGGATCTATTTTCTGAAGAATTGGCAATATTTTTGCAAGGGAAACAGAATTTAAAGGAAGAAACACTGAATGTGAGGCTAGATAAGATACCTCATTCATTCTGCCAAAGGAGTACAACAGTGACTCTAAACTAAGGAATTTGTTTTTAAGGAATGACTGGTACCAAAACATCACATACACAAGAATCTGTCTTCTCAGTTCCTTCTCTAGTGTTTACTTGTGACATAAATACTTCAGGGATTTTAGTAAGTTTGAATGTTGGGGGGTTTGTTTGTTTGTTTTGGGTTTTTGTTTGTGTTTGGGGGATTTTTTTTTTAAACTGATTAAATTTTATTTGAATGACAGTGGGTGAGTACACATCAACATCATAGGAATTATAAACTCCCCGTAGAGTGTTCTTACTGTGTCAGAAACAGTTTAACCAGGAACTTCATTTAAGTGTATGTTCAAAACAATACAGAAATACAAAAATCTAAGTATTTGTTGTCCTGGAGCATAATCATTTAAATAAGGGAAAGTGTATTGTGCAGAAGGAAAAGCAGAATGGATTTAGAAGTACTTGTGTATTTAAAAATCCTGATAAACATAGTTACACACTAATGCCAAGTATTTTGAGATATTCAGTCTTATTCAACCTAAATGATTCTGTAATTCGTGCAAGAAATGCCGCTGTGATTCATCCTGGCAAGTAAAATTGTGAGGGGGCAACAACAAAGCAGCCAGGGATGTAATACCTTTTATTCATGAAGGCCTAAAGTGGGATTCTGGCTAAACCATATAGCAGATAAAGTCTTCAAACTGCTTCAAAGATTAAGTTAAAGTACCTTTAAGAAGGGTAGCTTTCAACATGAGGTTAATAAACATAGGTATGAGTTTATTTACAGGTATTTACCTGTATTTCTTTATAGGTAAATACTGTTTTACTTGATTATTACTAATTATGACTGTAGGTGCTTCCCCAGGAAAAAAAAGTCTTAGCATATGTCTTAGCACACAAAGTTCTTTTTGCTGCCCATTAATTATTTGAATATTACAAGTTCATCAAATCTGTTGAGTTTATAGCAGCTATAAGGTAAAAGATGCTCCATCTGCAAAGCTACTGGGTTTTTTAAGATATCTGGCATAAAAATGGTAATTAATATTGCATCAGAAATACCATAAGAATAATTTTGATTAATCCTTTATTAAGCTTAGATGCTATCAGTGAATGCTCAGGATCGTTATTTATAGTAATTTTTATTATTTTTTGAAGTAGGAGATAATTTATTTTGTGCTGTCTAGCCACACCTGGACATTCAGTGTTTCTCCAGGTTCTCAGACTGAAATTAGAGTTCTATGTATGTGAATTTTATGGACGCAACAGTGCAGAATGAATTAAAGACATGCCTCATTCTCTGGCTGCAACAGATCATATTCTTAAAAGCATAAAAACCTTCACAAAACAAGAAATACTATTCATTGCTTAGAATGGATCTCAGTTTTGTTAAGTGGCTGAATATGAAAAATTGCTTCATAACATATTTTTCTAGTGAAAGACACTACCATGAGAGGTCAGGGGTAGGGCAGGTGTGAATGTCTCTGTACACCTGCAGCTACAGAAGCTGCAGAGCTATGAAAGCTAGAATAAACAATTTTAATAGGAATAAAATGCTTCATAAAGATTTCCAATAGTATCTCATTAGAACACTTTGTGGAGCACTGTATTCATTTTACATTGCAGTTTTTGGAACATCCGCTAAAGCAGGCATATAATTCTTGAAAATTATAGGCATAGCTGGATGGCAATTACAGTGTCTTATTTACATGACAAATGACTGATCTGAACATAAGACTATAAGATAGACAAGCCTAAGCTTCAAATCTAGTTACAAAGCCATCCCCAGATTACTTCCACAGCATTTCAACTCTTGGTCTCAGTATTCCTTTTTGTAAAAATACCATTTAAGTGACAGAAAAAATGTGAGGACTTGTCCAGGTAACTCCCTTTGACAATGAAAACTAGAATATAAATATTTCCTTTTTTCAGGCTATCTTACACCTACCCATCAAACCACAGAACTGATGTGAAACTGTTTACGGAAGATACACAGCTACATTCTGAAATACTACTGGCAACAGTACTTACTGTAGAATACAGATAATAAAGCTCAGGAAGCTCTTTATCCACAGCTGGCAATAAAATCTATGAATATGAGGCCATGTATATTTACTTTTCAATTATTTTTTATTTCAAATATGCTCTTTTACAAACAGTGGTTTTGTAAGAAGAGCATATGCACAGCCTTTTAACTCTCTATTTCTGATCCTGATGGCTCTTGCAGCATTCAGTAACTTCGTGACTGTGTTCAATTAGAATTCAATAAACAGTTGTATCCAATATATAGCTGTTGGTCAGCTATATAACACAGAACCCAGCTCTCCTCTATTCATCTGGAAAGCTGCACAGTATTAGCATGCACAGAAGTTTAGAAGCTGCCATTCGGACACAAAATGTCCTTGTTTTAATACAGTTCTTTAAAAAACCCAACCAAACAAACACAAAAGCCAGAGCATATTACCCTTAAAAAGACTAAGGGTGGTGACTTTAAAATATAAAGTTATTTGAGGCTCACCCTTTAGCTTCACTTTATATGGAATTAAGAGAGGTGTTTCCATCTGTCATGAAAAGGTTTAGTGTTTCCTTTAAAGGAATTTACTTCCAAAAGATCTGTCAGCCTCCACCAAAATGAAAGATAAAGAAACACCTTAGAAGATTCACATATTGCTTTTCTGAATTCACTCCTCTTCACTCCTTCATGAACTATCTAATATTCACATCCTTTAGCATTTAAAATGCCAACACAAAACAATGTTTATTAAGGACTGTTTTCGCACAGATGGAGAAGCACAATTGCGAAGACTGTTCAAGTTACAAATGTGTGACACCCTGCAACTATGAAAATATTTATGTATGATATTAACTGAACAATTCAGTTTGCAAAAGCCTGGGTTCACATAAGCCCTTTTAAAGCATAAAATGTTTGTTTCATCACTCCCTCTACAAAAGAATTATTTCTTAGCTGTAAAGTATGCTTTCATGAGAGTCTCTCCTGACCTTTTGACAAATAAAAGAAGAAATTTCTCAATGTGACTTTCATAAAATAACAGGACAAAGTAATTTTATACAATTTAATCAAAAATACACTGAGACATAGGTATTTCTAACATCACATTTTTTGAATGGAAGTTTTTCCATTCATGTTTTTCAATATAACGTAGTTTCTGTTATTAAACAAACAAACAAAAAATCCCATGCATGGAAAAAAGGTATATTAAATTCTATTGATGTGTAACATGATGTGTAACTTTTTTCCATACAACAGAGCTGTGGAAACTTTTTATAGTGACCAATATATCCAGCTTACCTGAAAGCTAATTACAAGATCAATTTCCAACTCTTCTTTTACAGTCAATTTATATTTAAAAAGCTTCATAGGCTCAGAGCAGTATTTCATCCTCTAATAAGGGAGTGTAACATCAACTTTCATCATCAAGGGGGGAAAACAATTGATTGAAGTTGCACAAAAGCTTCCACACAGCTTTTTAATTCTCCCAAGTCTTAAGCCGCAGCCATTCCTGTTCTGATCTTTGCTCAAAACATACAAGAAATATGTCTCAAATCAAACTCAAAGCCCAAGATACTTCATTTAGTAGATCACATATAAACCAGAACCAGAATCAAAAAGCTTTAATTTACACTTGTCAGTTTTGGTACATTTTTGCTTAAAACTCACGCAAAACAAAACTGCCGTCAAATACCTGATAGAATTTTCTAATCTGAAGAATCACAGTTGAAAGATCTGGCATGGACAACACTTTCACAGTAAGATGGGCATACAGAATGCCTCCAAGACTGCATTCAGTGATATCTTTTGATTTCACCTAAGCTACACAATTTATACAAATCCAGAATCTTACCTCTGGTTACAAATGTTCTCTCTCCTCTAACTTCTCACACTCCATAATGCACTACTATGTCTTAATAAACTCCCATCAGCCCTCATTAAAAAATGCTCAGAATCATGCCAGATATGAATAGATAACCCTAGGTATGGCCAGGCCAATCACTCAGTGTAACACCTCCTCCTACATTCTAATGAAGCCTGTTGGAAATGGACGCATAATACAAGTGTAACTAATGCCCCTTCTGAGACTGATCACTATTAAAGGATTTTCCAGCTTGTCTTCCATGCCATATGCATTAAAGTGCTGCAACTCAGAGACACTGGGCAGCTGTGACTTCACCTACATCAACAGGATCTACATATCAAAAATGTACTGAATAGAATCAAAACTAAGAATTTCCACAAAAACACTCTGAAGTGTTAATTTGACAGATATGGTGTTAATTTGACAAACATGTTGTCCTTGGATTCCTACATGATTTTCTGCATTTCATTACCCATAAGAAATGAAGGCCTGATGGGTAGAAGAGAATTTTTGAATCTGCACATAAAGTTATTGTATCCTGGATCAACTGCTACACAATAAGTCTTGCTGTTGCCTGATCCAAGGCCAATTAAAATAAATAGAAAAGAAAAGTCCTAATTTTCAAGAGACTTCAGATCAGGATAAACATCTTTTTAAGTTTATTTCTTGATTTTCATGAGTTTTTCACCAGACTTGCTCTCTGTGTTCTAACTCATTAATTTCTGCAGCAGCAGATCTATAGCCCGTGTGAGCAATCCCTGGTGCTTCAATATACCTAAGCAAATGTAAGTTGGACTTAGCACAGAGTCAACAGATTGCCAGCAAGACCGCTAATGAGATGCACGGGCACCACCCCAGTGAAGGCAAAACAATAACATAGATAGAAACAAATAATTTAGCCTTCAGAATACCCATAACTTCTTACGAAAAGAAACTGTAAGAGAGCTTAACTTTGGTTCATGAGTACAAAATTTTTACTGCAAAACTTTCCACTAATGCTAATAAAATAATGAAGTTCCCATAAACAGTGTTTAATACCATCATGCATTATGGGATTTATTTGCACAACAAACAGGTCAAGATATGTATTTATTACCATTCTTAGCTGTTAGCTGATACCACCTGTTCCATTTTTCAAGTTTCAGGCACAGTGAAAAGATGACTCTGATTCTTCAGAAAGACATTTGGGCTCTCAGCTGTGATAACTTTTTATAAAGGTAATGAAGACTGGAAGTGTTTCACACCAAGCCTATCAGTAGCACATTTTCCCACCACTTCAGTACCATCTAGGGATTGAAGGTGCTCTCTCCCTGGAGCCCTGGGAGGTTCTGCTGTGAAAGCAATAGCTCAACCTTAACCTTGGAGTTTGCAAGACTTTCCATAGGCATTCTACCTAAGTATGAACTAGCAGTATATTTTAGAAGTGGTTAGAAATTTCAACTGACATACAAGCAAACAAACAAACAAAATTTTTTCTATTCACTTCTAACAATACCAACAACTACCACGGTTCTGCATAAGTGACAACATCTGCATTAGGGAGAAGGAAAAGAGGCTCAGATACTGTCCAGGAGAGTACAGGTTAGCATTACTCAGGTTACTGTTATTCAGGACAGGCAGTATGTTCACTTACACAAGGGATACACTAAGCAATCCAGCATTAAAGGAGAAGTGTTCCAGATATATTCTTCCACTGACCACCATCTCTCAAGAAATATTAGCTGGAACGCTCAACAAAAGACGTTAAAGACCTCCTACTGGCAATGTCACAGAATTTTGATTTTAATCCTTTGCTCTGGGTAATACAAGAAAGTGCCAGTGAAACATCAGGGGTCCAGAGTTAAAAAAGCATTTCTACCTCCAACAGAACTAGAGACAGGCAGAGAGGTCCATTTTTTAATAAAAGTAGAAAAACTGTAGCTTTGTCATGTGAACTATCGGCCAAAACTTTCTTAAATTCAATTTTATTTATGGATCTAATAGCATATACCACTAGAGAAATGTGGAATGGAACAGTAAGTTCTCTGGATTTTACAATTTTAATTATGTTACATTCTTCCTCTGCTTTAATTATGTAAACTATTATTAAGTAACAAACTGTTTATGCATGAATTGGATAATTTATACATCAAAAATTATTATGATAATTGGATCATGCTGTCTTTTTAGTTCTTCTCTCCTTCACCTCTTCAAACTTTCAACTGGAGTAACAGAAATATCTCTTCTTGGCTGGGATAAAGATGAATTACATTTTTCCCACTGATCTTTCAAAGCACTTCCTCTGAAGAAATGAATCAACAACCACACAAGCTTGGAGAGAGAACAATGCATATTTCATTATCTCCCAAGCGTGATGTTTCTAACAGCATTATAGGCACAACAACAAAGAGACGAAAAGAGAACACATATTTTGGGGTTGTCACTATCTTGAATTCCAGCGCTATTGCTGTTGTTCCTTAAGATTTTGTTTCTAGAAGGAGGAAGGACGTGAAGCAAACTTGCTTGTAATTTTTATCCTCTTTTCTGGGAACGGTAATGTAAGCTATGAATAAGCACTTCAACCCAACTGGTTTCATCTGACTTCTATCATATTCTTAACACTAACTTATATTTATTACTTCACAAGACTAGGTAACCTTCCTACAGTTGTGTAAACACTGCACTGGAGACATTGGTCTGCCAGATGCAGAGCTCTGTGCAAGTTCCAGAGAGCCCCTAAGCAGAACTGTGTAGCGAGCGGGTTTCGAAGGAGAGGCAGAGAGGGAGGGAGGGAGGGCTGTGCCGGCCGGGCAGGGCGCTCCGCGCGGAGCTGTCCGCGGTGCTGAACGGGCGGCGCGGAAACCGCCGGGACACGGGGAGCGCTCCAGCTCCTACACCGCACATCACCCGCGGGAAAGGGCGAAGAAGAAAACTCATTTGCTTCATGTCGCTATATCACTGTGGGCTTGGGAAGAATCTTAGCAAGCCTTTATAAACTTCCCCTCCTATGCCTTTAAAAAGCGTAGCAGGTCTGGGACAGGCAAACTTTGGAGTCTGGTTTAACTGACCAGCTGATTATTTTCAAAGCAAAACGTACAAGCCATGTCGTATCAATGGGAAGACTAAAGCCACCTCTATGCTGCTAGGCACTGCCCCACGGACATCTTTGCTGCATAACTGTTTGATGTCCCTACCAATAAATCATGGTCACAGACTACTGAAAAGAACCAAAAAGCTGATTTCCACTTGCCAGCATTTTAGGTCTCCATATTCATCCAGCAATCAGTAACAATTACTAAACATTCAGCTCTTTCCTAACATTTTTTTGCCTCATGCTTTGTAGAAAAATTTACTTATGCTTAGGCTGGTTTGCTGCCACCAGAGTATGAAAGTCACCACACTGCAAGCAAAATACAGCAATCCTCTTCTATGGAACAAATTCTCCTCCCTCAATGAATTCCTACTTATTTATGCAACAAAAAATGTTTAAATATGTTTCAGACAATAATCAGAAGACAAAAATCAGAAATTATTATTTGAACTGAAACAGGACTGACAAATAACTGGTGCAAATAGTCCTCCTGGACACAACCATCTCTGGGCTGTATTCTACAAACCTTATTCATTCTATTGCACACAGCAAGGTGTTTGCTTGAACTAAAGGCATGTCTGCCTTCAGAAAACAGTCAGCTTTAAAGGTTATTTAACAAACTTCACATTTTCAGATTTACACAGTATTTTCTTTTGCCTGGAGAAGATGATGTAAGCCACTAAGCCAAAGTATTATAAAGGTACTTCTTTTTTTCAGGTCTCAAATGTAACATAAATTTTATGACTGTCGGATATGGATATAGCTTTTGCTCTACATACACTTCACCTTATTTTTTAAAAGTCGAGTGTATGCAGAAAAACAGACTATGTGCAAATTCAAAAGTGAGCAGATACAGCAAAGGGAAGTATTATGCGCTTCCTTCTAACAAGCTCCTTGAAACAGAGAAATTCCTTTAATTTTTGACCTGAATGACAGAACCCCTTGAATCTGCAGCTCACTCTAGGTCCTGTCATGACTACTGCAGTTTTTGGTGTCTCTCATTCTAAAACACGCAGTATTGCTCTTTTACAGCCAGGTATACTTGTGTTGTGTACAGTCAGGCAGCACTGAAAACTACATTAATCGTGATTAAGTGACACGATTGTGTAGCTCCTTTCATGTAGTTACAGACATGATGAAGTTCTTTAAAATGGTCAGTTAAAAAAACCAAAGTGGAATGACAACTTTAAGTTTTTATTATTGTTTCTTTCTGATCCATAAGATATTTGATTCCTAAGATAATGAAAATTTGTAACTCTCTATCTGAACAAAAACAACAACGAATTGAATCTTGGAGTAACTACATAGTATAAGCTGATGCATAAAGGGACCTACAACTATTTGGTTATCTTCTAGAAAATTTTCAATTTAGGGTTTCTGGAAAATGCATAGACTAATTCAAACATTTACAGAGGGACTGTTTTCAGCTTTGCTCTTCATGCCTAAAGCACCACTTGTGGGATGATACACCAGAGAAGGCTCCCACACTGCAGCAGTGCTACTTATTTATTTTTATACACATAAAGAGACCTTTTCATGAGTACTCCTGTAGTTTATAAATATGCCCTCTATTTAAAACACTTCTTTATAGAGTAAAATATCATTAACAGCTTTCAGTATCTTTGATATTAATGCAGAGAAACTGGTTTTTGAGCCAGGAAAAGAAGTTTTGCATGTGCAAGGACTGCACAACAGGATCCAGTTTGGCAACATAATACTTTTTTAACATTACCCTAAGTAGGGGACTATGGTACCATTTCACATTGAAATTACAGCATTCATTTGCACAGAAGCAGGGTACTATACAATTCTTAATTTCTTTCTTTTTTTTTTTTTTTTACTGATTAGTACCAGAGCAAGTCTTCTTTGCCCTTGAAATCTGACATTTCAGTTTTCAGCTCGAAGAATCCCTAATCTAAAAAAGCAAAAGCACTGTATCTATAAGTAAGGTATTTTTCCCTTCGAAACCTTGAAATCTGTCTATTGTATGTTTCAGTTGAGCTGAAATACCAAATTTCAATGTCTTGGTCAAAAAAAACCCCCACAACTGAAATTAGAATTAAGTCACCTGGAGAGAACCTGTGACAACAGTATTTGTACAGTTCTACAGCTTTAATAATTATGTTCCTCTTACCTTTAGCCCTATCCTTCCTGACAGTTTTCTTTGGTCACATTCCTAAAGGTTCTGCACCATTAAATAAAACAAGTCAAACATCAGCCTTCCCTCTCCTCTTAAACAATCTCTTCGAGTACCCTCATTTCTGAGACAGCGCAGTGAAGATTACATACCGTGCACGCATTCACCATGCCGGCAAAAGAAAACGCACAGCATGAAACTGAGTCATTGGGAAATAAAAGACTGTTGCTGTACATCTGCTACAGGAGACAGCAGGCACATCACCTAGGAAGCAGGTTATAACCTCGAGGCTAAGCGATCCTATAGCATAACTGCAGGCGACAGTCCCTAGCAGGGAGAACTTCCAAGCAAGCAGAGCTTCCCTGGCTCGTATCCGCTGTATCTTGCCCTATCTCCAGGACTAAGGTCCATTCACCAATTTCGGCAGGCATGCACAGACCACTTATGCTTTCTGAACCAGTGGGACATGCCCAGTACTTACCACCACTGCACCCCTGGACAAACCGCCTCGCACACCCATCTAAGCCAGGAACGCTTCCTGATTCACTCAAGGAAACCTTACCTGGATTTCCCTTGCATGGTACACGATGATGAGACCAAGAAGGATAATCGTGGACAGGCTAATAAGGCATTTCAGAGCGAGGGAATACAGCGACTCCTGCAAGAGAAAGACATCGCCGTCCCTCAGAGACCCACGCGCGGGGGCCGCTCCGCCCCACGGCCACCTCTGCCCCGGGGACGGGACCGGCGGCACCCACGGCCCCACGGCGTCCGCACCGTCGGGCGGTGGGACCCGCTGCCGCCCGGGCTGGTACCTTGGTGTAGGCGCCCCAGGAGAGCTCTGTCTCGATGACCATGACGACGATGCCGAACATGCCGAAGATGAGCGCGTAGTCGCTGAGGCGCTTGCGCTTCTCGAAGAGCGCTCGGCGGTGTCCCAGCTTGTAGCCGATGTTCTGGTTCTTCTTCTTGCTGGACTTGCCGCCTCCGTTGTTGGTGCTGCCCGGGCCGGGACCGGGGCCGGTGGAGCTGTAGAGCGCCAGGTTGTTGGAGTTGTTGTGCTCGGGCTTGGAGACCACGATCTCCGGGGCGGCGGGGCTGCCGCCGGTGGCGGCGGCGGCGGCGGCGGGGCTGGCGAGCGGCGGCTGCAGCGGCTGCGACTCGGAGTCCAGGTCGTGCAGGTTCCTGCGGGACGAACTGAGGTTGCTGAGCGGCCGCATGACGCCGCCGTTGTACCTGCAGCTGCTCATGGCTATTTCGGTGAAGGGGTTGCTCTCCCGGCGCTGCTGCTGGTGATGGTGGTGGTGGTGATGATGGTGGTGGTGGTGGTGGGTGCTGCCGCTGCTGACACTGCTGCTGGGGCTGACTGCCTGCTGCTGCTGCAGGCTATGGCACTGGTGGTACTGGGAATACTGGTGAGGCTGCCTGAGCGCGCCGGCATGGCTGGAGGGGGTGAGCTCGCTGACGTTCAGCTGGCTGCCCTGCCGGGAGGACGCGGCGGAGGAGAGCGGCGAGGAGTGCGTCCGGAAGGCGCCCGAGAGGGGTGAGGAGGCGCGGAGCAGTAAGGGCAGGTTATCCCCCGCGGCTGCCGCAGCAGCCCCGTAGTAGGCGCAGTTGTTGCACTGGAGGCATGGGCTCTGCTGCTGCTGTTGGTGCTGCTGCTGCTGGAGGAGGCTCTGCTTGTCTTGGCCGTGCTGCTGGCAGTGCGGCGGCGCCGGCGCCGGCGGGCGCTGCTGCTGTTGCTGCTGCTGCTGTTGCTGCTGCTGCTGGTCGGGGCCGAAGCCCGCCGGGAAGTGGCGCGGCGCGTCCATGCCGGGGCCGTTAAAGCCGCAGGAGGACCGGGCGGTGGTGCACCGTGCGCAATGCGTGATGGGCGGCAGGGGAGCGTCCTGCTGCCGCCACGACGGGCCCATCCCGGCTCCCGTAGAATCCAGACGGCGTGTCCGATTGGTCGGGCGCACCAAAACAACGGGCATCACGTCACCTGCAGGGGCGGGACCGGCTGCGCGTGAGCGGCGCGGGGACCCCCCGCCCGCGGGGATCCCGCTGCCTGCTTCCCGCTTCCCTCTTCCCGCGGGGATTCCCGCTGCCCGATTCCCGCGGGAAAGGGCTGCCCGCCCTCTGCCCGCGGGGATCCCGCTTCCCGCGGGGAAGGGCTGCCCGCCCCCCGCCCGCGGGGATCCCGCTTCCCAAGGGTGAGGGCTTCCCGCGCCCCCGCCCGATGGGATCCCTCCCTCCCTCCCTCCCTTCCTCCCTCCCTCCCTCCCACAGGTAAGGGCTGCCTGCGCCCCCCACCCGCGGGGATCCCGCTTCCCGAGGGTAAGGGCTGCCCGCTTCCCGCCCGATGGGATCCCTCCCTCCCTCCCGTAGGTAAGGGCTGCCCGCCCCCCGCCCGCGGGGATCCCGCTTCCCGTGGGTAAGGGCTGCCTCCCCCCGCGCCGCGGGAACACGGGGCTTCCTGGGCTGGGGAGCGCGCTCGCTGCCGGGATCGCCCCCGCCCGTCGGGAAAGGGGCCCGGCCGCAGCTCTGCCCGGCTCTCCGCTCACATCTGCGCCGCCTCCGGAACATGGGCGCCGCTCCGCGCTCCGGAGCTGTCCAGCAGCGCCGCCGCCGCCGCCCTGCAAAACACAGCGCCAGGCTCGCCCCGCTCCGGCCGCTGTCGCGGCTGGAACGGTCCGCGGCCCCGCCGGGCAGCGAGAAACCTTTCCCGGCACATCCCGAGCCGGTCCCAGAGGACGCACGGCTTCGGCCGGCTGCTTCTCCCCTTCGCGGGAGAAGGGAGAGCCGCAGCCGGAGTGTGAGCGCCCGGGAGGGGCCGGGGGTGGTTTGAGGCTGTAGAGCCGCGCCGGCGGGTCGGTAGGAGCTCTCCCTTGGAACGGGATCGGGGTCACGAATTGTGTGCGTTGCCCTCCGGCTCCAGTTCCTGGGCATGCAGGCCCGGGATGCAGTCCATTTTGCCTCTTCCCTTCCTTTTCGTCCTAGATTCTCACTGAATAATCCATTCTTACAACTCCCTTTGGCAGAGCGATGTCTGCACCAGGTAATGTCTCTTCCCTGCATTTATTTAAGGGAGGATTTTTTTTAAGGGAAGAATGAGGATAACGGTAAGCGATTTACCTTGTTAACAGCTGTCACCTAGGCGAGATTATAACAGGGTGGTGTTTGGGGTTTTTTTGTGTGTTATTTTGTTTTGGGTTTTGTTTGTTTTGTTTCTGTTATTTTTGTTTGTTTCCCGACGCACTCAGTTGGGCAGCACTACTTTTGCAGCTTGGAAAATCAGCGGCAAAATTTGATAGCGTGGAAGGTTTCCTTACATCTTTAACTTCTCAGTAATGTTCAAGTTTAAATCCACTAAGCTTTTCTAAGATCTTTCTGTTCTCCCATGATATTCAATTTCCTTTGAAGCCCTTAAGTGACTTGTAGAAATATGAGTGAGGAACTGCCATTAACAAAGTTTTAACTATGCTGTATTATGAAACTTAGATGACTTAATTCCTAATCAAGGTGTACCTTTTTTTTTAAAGCAAGCGCACATAGCACCTACACAATCACACCACCCTCACTAATGCAGTGAATATCATGGTTTTACAATGCAGATAGATTATTTAGAGACTGACCAAAATTTAAACTTGTGATAATTCAAAATTTGTCTAATAACAAAGTTTTGAATAAAAATCTGCGCACACTTTATTGCATGAATGACAAAACACTTTCATTTTGAAATTACAAGAAGTGTATTTGGATGCTCATGGTTGTCCTCAGTTCCCCTGAGTACCAATGACCTAGCAAAAAAAGTGCTTTTATTTTTAGGAATGACCATGCTGTTTAGTACAGCTACAGATACTGCATTGTTTGTTTGAAAAAACACCGTACTGTTATTCCATCTCATTGGTTAGATTTTGCCTGTGTTTTCAAGCACACATGAAATGCATGGATTTTAGGAAATTAAAATCTCAGGGAACCTGGGCTTTTATCACTCTACATAAAAGCCATGCTGAAGTATGCTTTCAAAATATGAGTTTTGTGAACTCATAGAGATTAGATAGGCCTAAGTTTCGTTTTTCCTTTTCTGTTTGTGCTGTGTCCTTAATGTTTACTTAAAAATACTTTCCTTTAAGCTTTCTCTTTACCAGAAGATAAAGTCCTCTTGACCTAGTTTACTGTGGAAAGCTTTTTAAGAAATTTCTAAATCTCCATGTTTTATTTAGAAGTCACCAAGGCTCTGTCCTGTAACATCATCAATTCCGATCATTCAATCTTATACTAGAATTGTGAAGAAGGAAAAAAATATCTTATTAAAGGTATTGTTACACTAAAATATCAGATAGCTTAGTTCTATATGAGGATATCATTACATTTATTTTTCTCATTCATATGTAGAAGTCACAAGTCCCAATTTTAATACCTCTACTGCTGCTGTCCTGCTTATTTGTAGAAATGCAAGGACAGTGCTGTTACTACCCTTTAGATATTTAATCTTCTTGCTTAGTTGTTTCATTCTGTGAATAAACAAATGAATATTCCCATGTTTAACACAAGAGGTCATACTCATCACACAGCTTGTTATAAAACTGATCAGCTAGGATTTTGCTTCAGTTCCATTGTGCAGCCTGGGATATCTCATCACAATTTCAAGGTATAAATTAAGAATTGTTGAGAGTTTGCATTTTCAGAGCTAAAGAGGTAAACCTTCCTCTCTGTGACACTGATTAATGGGACAGAATAGAAAAATGCTATTTATTCTAACATCTCCCTTGTAAAATAATTCTGAAGTTCCCTCTAAAAAATGAGTGTGTTTTCAGAAATAAAATCTATTTTTCATGTGAACTGCATTGTTACAGTCTTTTGTACCACAAATTAATTAGCGTGGCAACTCAGAACTGCTAAATCATGCTAAACTGGTAACAGTGAACACCCGTGGAAGAAACATTATCTGGTTGGGGTTGGGAGCTTTGCTTTTGTTTCCGCTGGATGGAACTGCCCTTAGTGATTACTATAGGTCCTGCTTCTGCTTTGCCAAAAAGGTTGGTTTTGCACATAAGTGTTTGTGTGTCTACACGCATGTGCTCACACACCTTAATATAAAGTAAGGGAGAGACACTTAATGCAGATCTCACTTGATACTTATGCTCATTGGAGATATTTGAAAAACAGATTTTTTTTTTCCTAAACTCTTTAACTGCAAGAACAAGATAAATACTGTTGAGCAGTACTGAGCAAAACCGTACCAACAATGGGACAGCAAACACAACAGAAACACAAGAAAAACAGTATTTTTGAGAGTAAAAAAATCACTATGAAATATTTAAGTGACAGCTATTGGCTGTCATTTGAAAAACTCACATAGAAACATGTAATGGAGATACAAGACCTACAGGCTGCAGTAAAAGGTAGTAGAAAGCTACTTTTGCTGTTATCCTGTTGCCCCTACTGATGCCAGGCTCCTGTTAAAATAACTGAGAATTCTTCACTCATAAAAAGGTCAAAAAATATAGAAAGATAGGGAAAAAAAGGAATAGGGAAAAAATGCCAGGGAAATTCTATTCTCAAAGCATATGCTGCACAAGACCTAGGAGTTTTTAGATAACATTAAAGGAAAAAGCCTTGTCTGTTTCAAGAAAAAGCTATCAGGTACACAGCTCAGTGTATACACTGAAAGATGCCATTCAGTTAAAGCAGAGTCGCATTATTAAAAACAGTGGTAAAACCAGCAGCAAAAGGGTAACATAAGATCATTCAAGGGTATCCATGCAGCAATAAAAATGCACAGTGAGACCACACCAAATGACTGCGGTACAGCTGCCAAGAGGCTGGGGATGGAAACTAACCATAGGAGGCACACGTGTAAACTACCTTTTCCATACCATCTAACAGGCCTTATACACTCCAGATTCCTCTGACATTCAGCCCAGCAATTTCTGGTGTTGTGTAATTATATACTCTAACTGGAATCCTGCCCGTGCTGGACCTGTGCTCATTTCAAAGACCTTTTGATAATGTTCCGCCGTAGTGGGGAAAGGGGAATAAATACTGCGACTCCATGCAGATGGTACAGGTACATGTCAGGAAGATGCATGCTTTACTGCTTCTACTTTTGATTTTTTACAGTTTGACTAATCTGCACTTTTGTCAGCTTTTCCAGAAATAACACCTATGAAAATGCAGGTTCGCTCCAACTCAAAACCTTCGTCTATTATCTGGGATGTGTAGGATATGAAACATAAGGACACTGGATTGATGACAGCTCTAAAACAGTAACCAAACTTTTCAAAAGTGAGGATCTCTTCATTCATAGAGGTGCAGCTTCAGAAATATCTAGAATTGCCACCTGCATTTCCTCCAATCAAGGGGCATTAAGGAATGAGAAGTTTTGTGGGTTTTTTTGCTAAAAATAATTATTATATTTATATTATTATTATTATACACGTTGAAAATACTGAATGCAGTCCACAAAATAACTAGTAAAAGTATTTCTACACTTAATTTACTTTTTCATTTTTTCTGGATATTTTTATTGTACTTGGAGGTCACACAAACCTAATGACTTCCTTTCTTGCCTTTGCTTTTTTGTCATTGTCAAGGGATATTGCCACCTACAAAGAATTTCTTAGCTAACTAATTACATCAATATTGATACTGCTATGCCCAGCTGATACACCTGCTCCACAGGTGACTCTTACATTATGTTTAATCAGACTGCTTTTTATTATTCTCACATATTTGTGCAGTTTTGCAACAGAACTTAAACTCAGTACAACTACTGAGATGCTAACACCATGCAGTTTTTTTTGTTTCAGCCAACACAAGAGCACAGAGTGACTTTGAGTATGTGGAGGATTATCAAGAGTGAGAATGTACTTTTAACTGCAGAATGCAGTATTTGAAGAACTTTGACTTATTGCATTCAGTGAGACAGTGCTTACATTGAAAAAAGATTACTTTGGACATCTTGAAAAGTTAGTAGTGCACAAATTGAAGATGTTAGCAGTGCTTTTCTCTCAATAAAATATGTCATTTGTGATTTATGTACCAATTGATTCTAAATAATTAAATTTCATTTACCCATGTTTTAAAAAATAAGGTTTTTTTTCATTGGTACTTTATCATCAATGCTTTCATTTTATCATGAGAACAGAGTTACTATAGATTTGCACTACCATTGTTGTATTTGGAAAATTCAGTCTTGATTACTTAGTAACAAGGTCTCTTACTAGGCAAAATGTGAAAGATAGACTTTGCTTTTATCAGTTGACAAGTATTTAGTGTGTATCATGCTTTCAAATCTTAAATGCTTTGTAGATTTTTCCAGTCAGCAGCCCTCCCAATTGGAAACGTTATAAAATGTAAAGTTACTTCTTTAGTTTGTTTACCGGGAGCTTTTTTGTTTGTTTCTGCAGTCCTGATGCCCAGAAAGACACTACAATTTCCACAGCACATTCAAATCTCATGTCACAGAAGTCTGTTTGTTTGTTTGTTGCTGTCATCATCATACCTAAAGCTTTTTGGATGCATTCTTAATGCACACAAATGTCAATGTATGTTGTGGTCCTGCTTGCAGGACCTCCCTAAGAAGTCTGGAAAGTTTATGCACGTGCAGAACAAATGGAAACAGGGAAAATACAAAAAACAATGTTCAGTTTTGTGTTACCTGCTGTCCCACTTCCTACTCAGTATACAGTGAATTGTATTTGTATGGTTATTTTTCTAGTTTATGAGGTGGTTGACTGAAGAAACAAGTGTGGGAAGAGGAATAGGGAAAGTACTGACAGACCATCTCACTCCTTCCCATCCAGCTAGGCCTGTTTGTAGTACCTTCTCTTTCTCCCCTTCACGTTACCCCTCCTTCTCACCCCTCCCTGCTGCAGAGGAAACAATACACTTACTGTTACCTGACACCACCTCTGGGACAGATGGTAGAAGACAGGGAAGAATTTATCAAAGTAGGGAGTTGCTCAACAACTTGTGCTTCAGGTTGCAGCTCAGAAACCAAACAATTTCAAGTGATATTCCAGGAAGTGCTGGGAGGGGTTATAAAATTTTCATTCTCTGAAGTGTAATTCTTCTCTATATCATCCTTTATATTTCCATACTACTCAACCAAAAGTTAGCTGTGTGTTGGAGGAAAAGACTAGGCAGTTTTAATTATCAAAACTCTGTAAGGAGAAAAGGCTCAAGACTTTCCACATAGCCCATAAAGTCTTACCCTATTCAGAAACTTTTCTATTTATAATTAAAATTCATTCCTTCCAGATGGGTAAAAGATGTCTCTGCAACCTAATTTATGAGATTTGTAGCTCTTGCTTTAGCAAAGTGTCATCTAAAATATGTATAACACTGTAGACTACTTTAAACATTTAGGATAACCAGACCATTTCTCAACAGAGAAATTACTGTAAAAAAAAAATTATTATTCTCCACATCTTCACACATTCAGAATATATTCTACATTAGAGTAGCCTCAAGCAACAATGGGAAATATATGGACTTTGTTTTTTTTACCCTGACCAGCATTTTAGATTCTTTACATTTTCAGAAGATCAAAACTAAGTTTGAAATTGAAAAGATCTTCTCACTTTAAATATGAAATCTCTGCTGTAACTGTTATAAAGTATGTTGAGAAAGTTCTTTCTCAGAATAATTTTAATAATACTGAAAATTTATCAGTTTTCAAGCTGGTCTGCATAAAACTAGTTTTTCTGACCTACAAAAGCCTATCCTCTGGAGAAGAGAGCCTCCCACAGGACATAGTAGGAATACATAGTAGGAATACATTTTCCCATTTATGATCATTACTGCGGAATGATCAAGGCACATAGGTAAGAGATCTTCCTGTACTGTCTCAGGAAAGAGTAATACAGGTGACAGTGTTGAGAGCAAAAAGTCATCAAATTGTCATATACTACTTGGCTATGAAAATTCTTTTAAAGGACAGAATTCCAATATTCAGCAAGCCATATTTTCTGAAGGTTGGAGAGGCAACATCTACCTGCACCTCTATACCCCTCATTTCTAGGCACTTGATCCCCACTGCAGAGTTCAAGCATGTGGATTACATGGCAACCCAGTGTGCAGAGCGTGAGCTAGTCAGGAGTATGAACTGAGGAAGCCCAACACTTAACCAATTCAGAATGCTCTCCTGATGGGGTAGCAGCATAAGCGTTTTCCTTTGAATACCATCAGTCGTTGTGTTCTCCTCTTAAATGTAAGCTAAATGTGTCTGGGTGGGTGTTTATTTCTTCACATAAACACATTAAGGAAGAAAAAGTGATTTTCTTTTCTGCCATCCTGGATGAACTCACACATGTATTCCATCTCAGAAAGCAGGTCCTAAAAATAAAGTTGAATTGTAGCTGAGGTAAGGAACAACCAATCCCTCCCCTTACAATTGCCTACCCATGCAACTTGAGATGATTCATTGGGTTGTTAAGGAGGAGAGTACACAAGATACATAAATTTAGTCCAAAAAATTAGTCATTCTCATCAGCGTAGGAACAGAATACCCTCCTAGGAGGTGCAGTGAGGCCCTTTAAGAGTCCCATCTCCAAGAGCAGTGTGCAAATACTCACTGAACCCCTGCAAAATCTAGTGCTGTCCACTTTGGAGAAGCCACAGGAGTCAGTTAGCCATCTACAGACTCTCATGATCAGACTTCTACGTCTGCTTCAGTGCAGTAACAACATTTGAATACTCAGAGGAGCGCACACTTTGAACCACAGATCCTAAAGCTACTTTCAGAAGTGCCCTGAAGTCTTAAGGCTCATATAGTATTTGCCAGAAATATCTGACAATCTCCAAGTTTATTCTGACACTCAAGAACTGCTTATACTTTACACCAATCTGTAGTCGCTGTTAGTCTTGCCTAGCAAATTCAGCATTTCATCTCTCTTGTTATATATGTAAGAAAAGGAGGTTTCACTACAAGCCAGTGTCGTCATACTCGTCATTCAGCTTAAATACATCTGTCAGTTTTTATAAGTTTTTGTCCTGCTGCCCTTCACATGCACATGCTACGTAACTGATAGGACTGTCATTCCAAGGAGTGAAGCTGCTACATGGCTGCTAGTTTAAAATGATCTTAAGTATCTGCATGTGATCTTTACTAACTGTGGAAAGCCACTTCAGCTTTGGCAATTTCTCTCTCAACTTCACCAAGATTTTTATTATTTATGCTACATGAGCATGTTTTGCATAACAGAAAAAGAAAAAAGACTTTATTTTTGATGCAAATATCCACAGTTTTATTTATAATATGTGAAATGTGACATTAATTAAAAAAAAAAAGCCACATTATAAAAGGTTTGGCTATGTTTATTCAAGATAATAAATCAATAAAGCCCATTTCTTCTTTCTCAGACAATCAACTATTAATCAATGCTCCCATTTCACACCCTTTTCATGTTCCCTTCTGTGCATAAGGGGATTAGAACAGAAGGTTTTGCATATCTCCTTCTGAGGTCGTTAAATTTAATGTTAAACAGACAAAAAAACCCCAAAAAATCACGTAATGCATTTATGCCCTTGAAGTCTGGCAGCCAAGCCTTGAAGGTGAATCCTTTCTGCTCCTTCATTGATGAATAGCTATCTATCCAATGCAGAAAAATACCAAAAGGGTGGCAAAAGAATGACGGCTCAACACACTTTGTGCTGTCCTGTGGAACTAGATCTCCCAGATAGGTCCAGAAGATTGAAAGTTTGCAATGTACTGGGTGACTTAGTCTAGCAATACCATTACTGAATAAGGGAGAAAATAATGGCACTTACTATGAAATTTTGTGTTTATGTATTTTCCCTTTATTGCAAAAACTAAACCACTCTTCTTTTTTTTTTTTTTTTAAATATAGTGACATGATATTTACAGTTTCTGGTTTCATCAGAGATAAAGAAGAATTCCTAAATCTGTTTTAAAATGAACCTAAATTATCTAATTACTCTCTTGAAAAATAAATCACTCACATTTTACCCCTTGCAACCTTGTTCAACTATTTCGAGTGTAATGCTGTAATTTCTACAGGCAAGTATTTGTACAGACCAATTGTGTACACCAGCAAATGTTTGCTTATGTCTTTCTACAAAAGTATATCTTTGCAGGTGTAAACATATATTTTGTAGACATAGTCCAAATGTTTACTCTTGAAAACTGTCCTAGGAGGCAGTCAAAGATGTAATTGCAGATTCTAGGTGAGGATGATAAATCTACATCAGGTACTGGAAGCAAGAATAAAAAGACACGTAATTATAGATGTAATTTTCTAATGAAATGTGATTTACATTTGCAGAAAGGTGGCTGCTGGCTGTTAGGCACAAACTTGGTCAGTATGTTTGCACCTACATGTGTACTTATGTGACATCAGGGCTGCAAGCAGACTGGGAAGTTAGGTGCTAAAACACTGAAAGTGGTTGCACACTGGAGGGAAGAGTGTCACTTTTGTTTATTAAGAGGCAAAGTGTGACCTTGCATGAAAATACCCACTAGTATGCTCATAAACGATTTGTTTATAAGCAGCTAAAAGCCACTCAAGTGGATCAGTATTGCTTATTGGTCTCTGATCTGCAATATAAAAGCAACTCATGACAGCAGAGCTAGAAATGGAAACTAGACAGCAGTCACTGTGAAGGAGTACTGGAACTATGGCAGAAAGGTGGAAAGAATGGTAATCAAGGATAAAAAAAAGCTGCAATTCCAAAATAGATGTGACAGCAGATGTTAAAAAAAAAATATCTGAGACACGGGGATTGAAAAGTGTAATTACAAGAAGATGTGATGTTTTGACCAGAAATAAAATTTGCATACAAAAGAAATTGTCTATGTTTCATGTGTTACCATCACTGAATTTCTTAAAATGCAAGAATATCAGTAATTAAATGCCAGTGATAAATTCTGGGAACAGATTTTCTCCATGTGGAATACAAATACCATTTTGGCCTAAGTCCTGAACAACAAAAACAGTCTTACTGGTCTAAGGTTACTTGCTCTTTTAAGAACAGTCTTACTAGTGAGAAGATCTTGTAATTTTTACAGACTTGATCTAGGTCCTCAGCACATGGAGGAGATGGTTGACATGTCCTTCCTCTCATGTTCAGATACAGAAAGCAAATAAGGCCAGTAAGCATCAGGACTTCCCCTCCCTGTAATCTGTGGGGGAAAAGGAGTGCCCGGGCTCCAGTTTTAGGCAACTATCCCATCCCTGATGGGAGCTAATAAGAGATTTCATATATGGAGAGTGCTCAGGACTTGGCAATAGATACAGAGATAATCCCTCCCTGCTGCAAGTGTTTACAAGGGTAGGAAACAAGGAAATGCGTTCACTCTAACTTTAAATGATGAGGGGAACAGAAGGCTGATAATTGTGGCTGTATCAGTCCAGCTAGGAACCAGCATAGCTCTGCTGCTGGTAGGAGCCCCTTTCCAGCAGGCTGACAGGCTGAGCAGAGCTTTTGTGGTCTCAGCTGTGCCCTGCAGTAGTTTTGGCAGTGATGGCTATGATACAATAGGTTGGATCTCTCTTCCAATGTCTCTTATGTGAAACAATAGTTATAAATCTAAATTGATACCTCATCTGCCTTCTTATCTCCCTTATTCAGAGCTTAGACTTACTAAGATAGTAATCTGCAAAGCTTCACATTTTAGGAAAAAAAGAATCCTGTTATTTTGAATAATCTCATTTACAATATTTCATTTATTTGCTGCTAACTTTTCTGGTAAGAGAAAGAAAACACAAGTCCTGCTTCTTTTGTTCCTGTTGTATTTTATTTTTAGGCCCTCTCATTTAAAAAGGACTATTCTTATAACATTGTGTTTTACAAGAGAACACCACTCAAAAAAGCAAAGATAAGAAGTGCATGTAGTTTTTCTTTTCATAAGTGTTTTCTGTGCTTGGCCAATCAAAATTATCCCTTTCTTACCTATATTTAGAACTGAAGCACCCTTCTTGAAAGGGAATGTCCAGCACAGGATTTGAGAGAAGGCAGCTATTGCAGTGTTTTCAGAGTTACTGCATTATTCTTGTTATTCGTCATCCTATTACTTTTTTATGCATTTTATTTGTGACAGCGTTCTGAAGCTGTTCACTGAGATACCTGCAGTGATACGTAATATTTCTATGTCAGGTGACTTTGTAAAAGAAGATTAAAATTTGTTCATTTATTGCTACATTAAAGCAGAAGTTTCCTAAGGTTTCTAGTTTTTATGTTATTTGCTGTCAAGTTTATCTATAAAGTCCATACAAAGAATCTAATTATTAGTAATGGTGAACTCACTCCAACATCCTTTATCCTGTTAAGACATGTGCAAATACCATGCGCAAGATTAACCCAGTTTACTCTTCAAAAGGCTTATGAATGTTCAAGTTTTTCTAAATGTACTTGTCACAAAGCAATGTAGTCAAGGAGACAGATCTGTTTCTTCTATACCTGTGAAGAATATGACTCAGGCACCCAGCAAGTTATGTCAAAAGCTTGGAGGCGGTGTGACAGATCTTTTGGAACTTTTTGGCTGATATACTTTGCCAAACTGACAATTAGAACAAGTGCTTAGCAATTCTGAAAACTAAGTCAATTACTGTTATGCTAGCATATTTTGTACTCCTTCTTAATTCTAGTACAAGCTTTTATTTTTCCATACCAAGCAGAAGAAAGGTGCAAGTATTCCAGGCTTAAGGAATATAGTGTCATAGTGGCAGTGCAAGCAAACTCAGGTGATTCCTCTGTGTATAAAGAGCATTTCTTTTTCTAAAATAATATAAACGATATATTAACAGTAGATTACTGGAATAATGCTAATTCAGGAAGAAGAAAAATATATGAAAACAGACATTTGATTATAAAATCAGATGCACTGGAAAACTGGAGAGTACTTTCTCAGTAACAATATGACAGGGAACACAAGCAAGACATGTTAGAGGAGAAGAACTTTCAAGGACAAATTTGAAGAACTGCTTAATAATACTGAATTTTTCTAGCTGCTGTAGTACTCTTGTATTTCTGTGTAAAGAGGTTGCATAAATACATTTATTGCATGACGTTCATGAATGAAATAAGCAAGGAGATTGAAAGCATAAGACTATGTCTACTTCTTACACAAAGCAAATCTTTAATTTAGCTTTGTATAGTTGCCTGGCAATACAGCCCTCTAGGAATCTCCAAGAATAGACCTACTTTATAACAATGTTTTGTATAATTCTAGAAATTTCCTTTGCTAAAGTAATCTTTTTATGTCTACTTCACTGAAGAGAATCCTGTTCATTTTGAAAACTGAAAGAATATGAAAGAAGGAGATCACTGATGAATTCAAACAGTTATGACAACAATAGACATTTAACTCTAAATAAGCATTTAATAACAATGCGGAAACATTAATTGGCTGCTTGCATTTTTTCCATGCAGCTCTTGCATGTAAAAATAACATTTATTGCAATACTATTTCCAGTCCATCATGGAAGTAAATAATCTAGTAATTGTATCTTCCTCTGCTTGATGAGCTTTAATGTGCATGTCTTAGCTCAATGCTTGAGTCACTAACCTAGAGGGTTTTCTGAAATAAAAGTCTTAATAGAACAAACTTTAAACACTCATTAGTACAGGGTCTGGAATCCAGATTTCCAAGTCCCAGATGACTTCCTCAGCCATTAGTCTGCAAAGCTTTGCAGTGGCTATTTAATTATTCTGTTCAACAGTAAGAGTAATTGAAAAAACCTTACCCTATATTCTAGCAATTAGAGTCCTGCTCTGTGGGATTTAAAATTTTATCATGCAGATCTGTAGCACGGTCTCTCACAGGCTAGGCAACCCTTTTAACTCTTAAGATTATTTAATAAGCAAATTCGTTGGAACAGGTAGCAACACTTCTGTTTTGAAAAGAGCAGTGAGGGAAGGAGAGGAAATGCATAACAAGTTGCAAAAATGTCCAGTGGACTTGGCTGTGAGAGAGAGGTAGAAAAAATACTTAAGATCGGTTCTGGGCAGACATAGATATGAGCTGGGTACTTAGCTGATCATTACAAGTAAGATTTTAGTCCTGGGTATCCCCAAAACCAAGTGACTTGAGAATTTGGCTAATTAAAGGGAAAGCATCTTTATAACCAAGTAGTAGATATGATGGGGGGGCCTCAAAGCTTTCAGTCCTGGTCTTACATCTTTCACCAAGTCCTCCATAACGAAGAAATCCAGATGGACAATTTGAATACATATTCTATATTGATATTGCAATAGAAGAGGATATGGGAAAAACAACTAAAGGAGGAAACATCCACCAATATTTATACATGCGTTTCAAGATGAAATTGCTCAATTACTAACTGCAGAATACATAACCTATTACTTAAGACTACATCAATGTCAGACAGCTGGCAAATGGCCTATTTGGTACAAAGGTCCCTGGGAAGATAAGTGACACCACAGACCAGTAAACCTGACATTAGGTCTGCAAAACTGAGTTAGAACTATCATAAAAGATAGAATTAATGCACACTTGGATTTATATGATTCTGGGAAAGAGTCAGAGGTTTTTTTTCCCTCTTCAAGAGGGACCCCATCTAAATTCAATGGATTTCCTTGAAGAGGTCAATACAATGGTGTTAGTAAGGGAGAACCATTTAATACACTTGGAGTTTCAGAATATAGAAATGTACAAGACCCTGAAATAAAGTTAGTTGTGCAGTAAATAATCATTACTGGGTTTTAACCAGCCATGTAATTTTTCTTGAGCATTAAAATAGAATTTTTTATGGCAAGAGCATAAAAGTAAAATTTACTAAATCATTTACTGAGGCAAAATAGAAAGTAATTTCATCAAAGTATTTCAAACCCATTAATTATAACAGTGGGTTGTTTTTTTCTCTCTACATATACACTTTCAGATTATATTTGTAAGTACTAAGAGGATGCATACGATCATGTATGAAACAAATCTTACTGCTATTCAGTCAAGGCCCTACTGTAAATAAATAAAATGAAGCAAAAGGGTAGCTGAATATGAACACACTTTATAAAATGCAACACATTTTTCTTTTGCCTATTGTAAGGGTGTGAGGCATGTGGCAGAAATACCACTGCTAGATGGCTAGTTGACCTGTCAGTGGGCAAAGAAGAGACTCACCCAGCAAACCTTCCAGAGAACTAAATACTTAAAAAGCTTTTTTTGCTTTGACTTTAGAGGCCAAATATTCACATGACTGAGTGAGATGGATAATCAGAGCAAATAGATTTCGAAGTGAAACATAAATAGGTTTTTATCGAAAGTAGTAATTTCATCAGGCATGATACACAGAAAAGTTTCTCCTCTTCTTTAGTACAGTGTAATTTTAAGTCCTTTTCCTGCCACCCTGTGTGCCTATAGTAGCTTGAGTTTTATGTATAACTATATGCAATTACAGAGTGCCTTAATTAAAAAACAACGCAGTGGAGGTGGAGTGAGTAGGGTCCTTGAGCCACTTTTTAATTGACAGCTGGTCAGTAATTTTCATGCAACATTTTTCTTCAACCTACACAAGGTGCCTAACATTCTTCTGTCACAAGGAGAAAAAAAATAGTTTCAGATTTTAGGGTTTAATTACCATTACATTGCACTCTATCTCTGTTCTTCATTGAACTGAATTTAGGAAGCAGTTTTAGCTGGCAATATTGATTTCAGTTATATGAAAGGAGAAGATATAGAAGGATTATTGAAAGAGAAGAAAAAAGGAACAGTGTTGAGAAATGCTGATCTTATGAAAGGAGAAACACCTCTGTAGTGGAGATACTCACTTAATGAAAGACAAGTCAAATCCTCTTTGCATATTAATTTCTCCTTTGAATTCTTTTTCATCCAACAGGAGTAGCATTAGCAATCTACATAAAAATAGCTGTGCTTACCTTATAGCCTTGGAAATGTAAGAATAATAAAGGGGAACTCTAGAAACTGAACTTCAGTATTTGCAGCTGGACTATTTATATCAATCTGTAAATATATAGGACATTGTTTTGTACTCCCTTTGTTTTATTGTACTCCCTCACGTGGCCAAAGAGGAAAAAAAAATCTATTTTAGATTTATTACAGCTTTTGCACTATGCAGTATTGTGAAAAAGACATCTTTCTACTTCAAAACTGCTTCCCACGATATTTGTACTTTGCAAATGACTTACAAAAGCTTTGATTTTAAGTTGGGAGAGAGTAACTGAGAACTACTGAGTTGTCAGAGAGCTGAATAATTCTTCTAGATCTCTTCTTCATAAATTGAATTTAGATCTGGATAACAGAATATGGTGGGGGTATATGCATACTTTTTGTTCATTTGCTTAATTTATCAGTATGCTTCCTTGTAAGTGCCTTGCTAAAGAACCCAATTTTTTTCTGTAACTTTTAAAGCAGTAACTATTTTTTTTTTTTTTAGAAATGACTTTAAAATTCGGCTGTCTTAATTCTTGACACATATAGTTACCACTCTAAAAAGACTCTTGAACTTCAGAAGACACTGAGAATCCAGTCTCAAGTACCGTGCCTTGAAAATGTATGTGATCACCAAAAGTAGTGGTTCCAAAGTCATTTCAGGCTTGCAAAAGCCTTGAGCTTACTAACTGTCCTATCTAACTGCAGCAGATGCAAGGAGAAATATTAATTCCTCTATAATACTCCTATCAGAATCAGGTTTGAGCCTACTTTTTAGTTCTCTGAATTGTGTCGGCCTAATTTCTACTGAAAATCAAATATTTAGTAGAATCATATGCACATGAGAGTAAGTAAAGATACTAATTTCAATATATCCCGAATCAAACCTCTGTGTAATGTGATACCCACTACTCTACCCTCTCTGTTACTTAAAATTCTAAAGAACTATCCTCTGTTATTTAGAATACTACACCATGATGCCACTCTGATGCCACAGTTCTGAGGGTTGCAAAAACATAACTTTCAGGTAAGGGAACCAGTCTTAAGTATTTAGGCTCCCTGTGTAGATCCTGTTTTCCAAATAGGATCCAGAAGAATTAGCTAATAGGTAAACACAAGTGTAAAAATATACCTTATATGCATCCTACTCCCCAAGTTAGTAAGCAAAGACAAGAATCTCTCTCCAGTTCAGAGCCTGAAACCTTTCCTGAACACATGCCAGTATAGAAGCTAGCCAGAAACAAGAACATCATCTTCCCTTCTACATCATACTTTTGGGATTAGAAATTCATCTCCTACATTTTGGAAACCTTCCCGAACTAATGTTTTACTGTCTATATTTCTGTCCTGTCAAAGCACTGACAAAAGTCTTTGAGAAAGGAAATGATGAGGAGCATGACTATACAACCTATGCAGGATTCAGTGAGGCAGGGATTCCTGCTGTCCAAGACTCTTATACTTGTCCTATACCATCCAGAACATCATCTTCATCTTCTCTTCCACCTATGCACTGAAGGAAAGCAATGTCTGTGGTTACATTTCATGAAAACTCCAGATCTGTAGAATTTGCACAGTGTGTGTTGTATGAAAGCTTACCAGGCCTTTGTCTCAAAGAAGCTGATGTAACATCTAATTTCTGTGTCTAATTGACCCTGAGATTAGTTTAGTTGGTTAGAGCATAGTGCTAATAACACAAAATTGTGAGTTTGATCCCTGTATGTGCCATTCACTTAAGAGCTGGACTTGTTGATCTTTGTGGGTCCCTTCCAACTCAGTATATTCTGTGATTGATTATTGAATGCTTGGCAAAGACAAGACCAATGTTTTCTGGTGTAGGAAAGTTTTAGAGGCAAAAGCTAAAGCAAGTTTAGCAAAATCAGCAAAAGCTGATTGTGGGTTAAGGCCTGTAGATTAGCACTGAACAGATGCCTAGAGGACTCCCAGATGAAACTTACTGTTTGGGAATGCTTGTATTTTGTTTATGGCAAAATATCATGGACAAGGAGAAGAGGGGTTATAAAAATCTTCATTTGAGGTCTCTTATTTTTGATTCATTAATAAAAGCTTTAGGGTTTTGTAAAAATGTGTTTATTGGACTCAGATGAGATGGCTAACAGCAGCAATGATCTGTCTTTGTTCATGTGATATCCCCAGGGCTGAATTTGAAATGTTTATATGTATTTGGCTATATTCATCCTTCTAACTGCTTTTTTTTTTTCCTTATGAGAGTTGTGAGAGCTCTAGATCTGTTAATGTGATAGATACAAATAGGATAAGCAAAATTGTTGAGAGCGCATTGTTTTGACCTAGGAAGTACAAATTGCTTGTCCAGTGAGTTCAAATATGTCCTACAGCATTGTTTCTTGTACTTATGGTCTCAAGGTGCAAGAAGCAAGCCCAAGACTGTCTGGCCCTGTTAGTGCTAAAATGCCCTGGGTCTCACTGCTCTCCAAGGCTTATGTTTCAGTCCAGCATTGTCTTCCAATCACAATAGCTAGGCCACAGTTTCTAGGGAAAACAAAGTTCACTGGACCAGAACAAGTTGAGAATTTTGTGATGTTGTTTGTTAGTTTGTTTGTTTCTATAGAACAATTATAGAAAATGCATTTAAAATTTTCAGTAAATAATAATACCAACTTGAATACATATATTAACAATTACTGAAGCTTACTATACATATACACTAAATTATCAGCTGTAGAAATCACTTTTTTCCCTGTTGGTAATAGTTGATTTTTATTATCATTACCAAATTGTTAAAGTCTGTTTCCTGTTTTCTTTTCTGTATAGTTTTGGTGTCTTCTGCTGTTTAGTCGTAGATTTGCCACGACTACAGCTAGATGTGTATAAGTATGTGAAAGCCACAGAAAATGTTTACTTAGTGAAGCTTGATGAACAGAGGGAAGTATGTAAAAAGTTGCAACATCAGCTAGATATTTTGCGTATAAAAGAAGAAGGAAGAATTTGGAAGAAACAAATTACAGTACAGGTTAATAAAGCTGCATAACAAAGGCTAGAAATGCAGACATTCACAATGCATGAAAATGGCTGTTACATTGAAGTAATTTGGCTAGAGAAATTTTGCTAGACATTAAGACAGATATCAGTGAGGTGAAATTTCTCTTCTATATATGTTTTTGACTGAGAAAAGGTAACTTTGTTGTCTTTCAGATATTGTTTCTGTCTTCTACATTTTCTGGCATGCCCTCGTCAAGCTCAAGATGAAGAAATTGATTTATTCAGAAATCTGTTTTCCTGTGCTTCTTTAACCAATGATATCTCAATGCTCCTATCTGTTAGCAGTCTCCTAGAGAAACTCCAGCCCTAGCACACAGCCAGAACACAAGTTATCATATGTAGTTAAAATGGAAAACAAAAACTGTTTATCCCCTCTCTACTCCTTTCCTAGTATTTCTTTAACCTGACAGCTACAAAGAAAAGCAGTTATTACATCTCTTTTCAATGCATATTGAAGCACTTGTCTTTAAATCCTGACTCGCAATTCTCCTGTTCTGCCCATTGTTCCTTCTGGTGCAGTTCTGTCACAACAGTGCTCTGCAAAGGGACAGGTGGGCCTGAAGCAAGGACATGCAAGTACCTTCTGCAACTCCATGGAGTTTGCTTTGAACTGCATTGGTTTCAAAGCTTCAGTGTCCAAGCCGTTGAAACTTGTTGGTGGCTTTCAAGTAGGAAAATGATAGCAGAGCAGACAGGCACCAAGGGAGTCCAGTGCATACTGACAAGTTATTTATATTGGTAAAGCATAAAGTAATACAACTACCAAGAAGACAGGAAAGCAGACACTCCACTGAGATTTTATTATAGGACCAATCCTTACTTTAGGATGAGATGTATACCTGAATAACCTCTTTCCATTTCCCAAAATATATTTTTCTCCAACAACCCAGTATATCTCTTTGTTCCAAGTCTTTCTTGGAGCACATCTAATTGAGTTTTATGCGATAAGTCTCTGGAGGCTGTATTCATCAGGTTTATATAGCATAGTGACAAAGAACATTCTTCAACACTGTCTTTCTATCACAGAAAATTAGGATGAAATAGACTTCAAGATGTTATATAGTAAATTCTCTTAGTCAGTTCCCTTCTGGCATTCCTGACACCAGTTTCTCTCACCTAAAAGCTAAAAGTAAGGGAAAATACATTGCCCTCTTAAGGCAATCTCCTCGAGGGCTAAAAAAGTCTTAAAATGCTTTGTAGATAGGCATAATACAGTACATGCAAAATCTCTTACTTTAGGTATTGAATATCTCCTGATCTTTCCATAAATGTATTGCAGAAATGCAGTTCAGGTTGGAGCTGCCATGAACCAAATACAGAACTGATTTGAAAAGTCATAGTCAGTTCTTAGTTTCACCATCAAACTGTAAAAATATATCAAATGTGTTTTCACGAGTGATTCCGAACCCTTGAGTTAATATGTTTGCATGTATTGGAACTGGAAAAGATTGCATTCACTTTGGCAGAAAGAAAGCACGAAAAATTATCTTGACAAGTCAAGGAAATAATCTGTGCACAATATTACTTTTCTGTGGGAATAATCAACAGCAGAAGTTCAACTTGAAGAACATCTATGCAGCATCTTTGCAGGAAAGGAGCTGGGGAAAAAATGACTCATAGATCAAAGAGGTTCTAACAACTCATACTTTTTAAATATGGTATCATCTGAGGTATTAATAGGACCATCAGTAGTCAAACTGACTAAGGAACCCACATGAATAAAAGTCTTACTAATGGGAATACTCTGCTCCAAGCTCCACACTTTAGAAACTATTATATTAGTGGAAACCTTTCAGTGGAGACTAACAACAAATGCAAACAAAAACTACAGGGTGGTTGGGGGGGTTAGAGATGACAGGGGTATATACTTATTTTTGGGACTACACTTCAATGAGAAAATTAGTAGATATTTCCTTGTATCTCCTGGATTTAGGAGAAAAACAATAGTCCTCAATTACACATAGGTTAGATGTCTTTGCTGATGTGGATGGTTAACATTAAAATGTATTATGTAAGAAAGAATGTAGCATCTTCTGGAATAAAAGACTTTCCCCAGGAACCTTTCAAGAAGAGTTCCTGAGATTGGGGATGAACTAAATATTCTCAAAAGGTCCCTCCTAGCCATATTATTTGTTGTTCTGTCTATGAGAGCTCAGCTTTCATCTCCTGCTCTGAACTAGTTTTAGAAAAGCTCATGACATATTCTTAGTCACCCGTACATAATGGCTCGTCAGCTTAGATCATTCATTTCCTGCTGTGGACCTCATCTACATAATGCATGTCATTCTTACCATAGTCAATACTGCTCTCTCTCGCTGACCTGTCTAGTTTCACTATAAAAACCCTTATGTTTTCTAACCTACCTTGTGTTTGTCTCCCTGACACATTACTGGAGGGAAGATTCCTTCTGCAAACCCATAATTGTTTGTCTTTTAATTAAGATTTATTCAAAAAATATAAAGATCCAGTACTCTTCCAGCCATGGGTTTTTTTCATCAGCTGCCCTGTGGGAGAAACATAATTGAAAGTTCCATTTAACGGCACATGTGACACAGTTTTAAGTTCCATTTACAGGAACACAAAGACATATCGTTCTCTGTACCCAGTGTTTTGGGACTGGAGTTTTGCCAATGCCATGTGATGCAGATGTGAGCAACATTGTGTTCACATGCCTATTGGAGCACAACGTGCAGTGCAGCACAATGCCATGTTTCAGCTATTGTCTGCTGATGGCTATAATTCCTTGAGCCAAATGCATCAATGTCTCAGAACAATAGAGTTCTTTCTTTTTGATGTTTCTAATTTAAAGTAACAAGTAATTTTTGTTTATTTCAACTATACTTAGTTCTGGTAATAGAGTTGGACTGCTACCCACAGAAAACAAAGCTGTGTATTCATCCTTTCTTCTCTGCTAGTCCTGCAGAAAAGCTTAAAGTTGCAAATACTTTAAATATGATGTAGGAAATCAATTGGATTAAAAAAAACACTTAAATTCTCCTCTCTCCCTTCTATCATCACAAAATTATCTTCATTAACACTTTTTTTTTTTGTCCTCCTCCATAGGAAGTTCTGGTCCCAGTTTACAAGAATGATCCATACTTTGGTTGAGGGAATGCTACTGCTCACTACTGGCAAACTTCTCTCAAATCTCAGGCTTGTTGTCCTCTCTGAATTTCATAGCAATACCAGATACAGAAAATTCTCCAGTTACTTCTGAATATAAAATCTTACTTCTTTAGAAAAGCATTAAAAAATAAAGAAAATTAAATTCACACATCTGAAGTCAGCCTTCAACATGGAGATGCTTCATCAAGTCTGAAGTAACAGATGTCAGAGGACACATTACCTCAAGAAATCTGAGTGGATCATGATCTTACATGCACATCCCAAATTGTCCTAATTTACCAAATGAAAGAAACTTAACAGATCCCTAAATCAAGATGATGGGGTGGTACTAATGGCATAACTGTCCCTTTATACCTCCAGCTCACTAGAAACTGCAGCTGCCCAAAGAGGAGGTCCTGGTTGTAGCAACCCTGGTATGTATTTTCTCCATCCAGGACTGTGGTGTATCTCTCATATGTGAAAAGCATATACATCTATGAATTTATAAAAATGTGGAGATAGTTTAGTTATCATATGACATGTCAAAATCTGTTTCAAATTGTCCATATGAGACTCTAGTTTGTTTTCACTGCAGATTTTCAAAGATATATTTGCTCTGGAAGCACAACCCTCTCCAGGAGTTCTCTAAGACCCCTGCATATTTCTGAAGTGAGGCAAAGCTCACAGGTGAAGCAAGTGAGAAGCAGAGAGAAAAATATTTCCCTTTGAGGTACTCATGGGTTGCATATCTAGAAGAGATCAGCTCACTCTTCCCACGGGGTCTCCTGATCATAACCACAGAAGGAGAAAAGAAACAGACCTGCTATGGGGTCTTTCTCTCAGGTAGGTTGTTCTGCACAAGCATTGAAGAAAAGATAAAAACTCCTTGCACCAGACATTCTTGACCTCTAAATCCAGTTTGCTACGGTATTGCTTGGATGACAATTGCTTTAGAAAGATTCTAGTATATGTTAACACTCTGGGTAACCACTTATTCAGTAATTTGACACAAAGTCCTCAATATACGCCAGTGTTCCAGACCTTTTGTGACTCCTGCAAGCTGCATAATCTATGAACATGTTGGCACACAAAAGTGTATGATAATTAATAGATTCTTATCACAACGTGATACACATCATCAGATTTTTTCATTGTCTTTGATCCAACAGTCACTGGCAGTATTACAATGCAGAGTAACTACTTTATCATATTATTATCCTCCTATGCGTGGTAAAAATTTGCATAGCTGCAAAGCATTAATTTTGTTCACAGTTGGTCTTTTTGTATACTGATGTCTCACTTGAGCAGTTTAAAGCAAGAATTGAAATCTCTCTGCCAAAACTTTTCTTCATTAGTTTTCTACACCCTTGAGTCCTTGAATGACATTTTTGCTGCCTTGGAAATACTTCCTCTTTGTAATGAGCAGGAGGCACAGTTGCTTTTGGATTACAATTCCTCTCTTCCTTTTCTTTTTTTTTTTCTTTTTTACCAAAGTAGCCTTCCAGTACCTGAAGAGAACCTGCAAGATGGAGAGGGATTTTATACAAGAGCATGTAATGACAGGAAAAGGAGGAAGGGTTTCACACTAAGAGTAGGTTTAGATAAGACTTTAGGGAGAAATTCTTTACTGTGAGGGTGGTGAGGTTCTGAATCAGGTTGCCCAGAGATGTTGCAGATGTCCGATCCCTGGAAATGTTTAAGACCAGGTTGGATGGAGCTTTGAGCAATCCAGTCTAGTGAAAGGTGTCCCTATTCACAGCTGGAGGGTTGGAACTAGATGATCTTTAAGGTATCTTCCAACCCAAAGCGTTCTGAGATTCTATGATACCATCTTTTCAGTAATTAGAATATTTAAATTAATTATTTCCTACATCAGTCTGCAACCACCGTAGATATTGAAATGTCAGTATATCTTCATATCTTATAAAAGAAATTCCATATAAAAACAATCAGCAGTTGCAGCTTTTCTTCATAAGAGCCAAGTGCTTGATCTTTTACTACTATTCTGGAAAAAACACCTTCAGCCATAGGCCCTCTCCACACCCAAAATTAGAAGGAAAGCCCAAGAAAACTGTGTGATCATTTTGTATATCACAAAGAGTATTGGTTGTGCTCTTGCCTTAGATCTGTATGTTCTTTTAAGAAGACTGAGGCAGGGAGAACTCCCAAGAGCAGGGGGCAAAATACAAGGCTTTGTCTTCTACCAGGCCCAGCTCAAACTCATGTGCCATCTCAGGAGGGAGATGTTCCAGCAACAAAAGCATTTGGCTGGTAAGACAATAGCAGAATGTAAGTCTTATACCAACCCTTTTTACTTCTGTTTTTCCCTAATTTTATGGTTTGTGTTTTCTTTTTTTCAAAAGAATGACATTTCTAGTGTTTTCAGTGAAAAGCATGTTTTTTGGATTATAAAAATCTTTTGTTCTTCCAGTGGGAGTTCACCGTAAGGAGAACGCCTGAGCAGATCCATGTCAGAGCACCAGATTAGCCTTCCATCCAATTTGCTATAAAGCAATATCTCTTCATTTTTGGCAACAGTCATATGGTATTACCCCAGCACTTTACAACTTAATATAAAACACGAACCTCATATAGTGTCATGGTCACAAAACAATCTGAACATGGTGCACTGCAGATATTGCTCTTAAAACAGAACCGGTGCATGTTGTAAAACGAATAACTGATACATGTGATGTCTTTAAGCAGAATTCTCTGCATTTTAAGCAGAATGCTCTGTATCTTTAAGCTCTGAGTCTTTCAGCAGAATTCAACATCCCTGTCCCTTCTGACCTTTACCCCTCTTTTGAATATTAAAAGGTGTAATCAGGTGTGTTAGAGCAGGTGTTGTTCAGTGCTTACCTAAAGCTTTTGAATTTTATGTCCTTCTTGGCAATTGTTTAAGCCAGAGCTACAGATCACATCCTATTTGCCACTCAGCCCTGGGCAATGAGTGTCCTGAGTTTAACTTTGCTCAAAGCTGAGCAGGGAGCACCTCCCTAGATGACCACCAGAGACCCTCAAAGAGGCCCCTATGGGCGCAGTGACATGTTTTACATCAGGCTGCTCAAGCTAAACAGGGAGCCCCCAGTGGTCTAGGGGAAAAGGTGCTGCACTGTCACTGCAGAGACCCGGGTTCGATTCCCGGTCAGGGCCCCTCCCCGGGCAGATGGAGCTCGTTAGCCCTGTAAGGCAATCCATCTACGTCCTGAGGACCTCACTGCCACCGTCCAAGCTCGCTTGGCCCCGGCAGATGAACCTCAGGATTAAAGGGTGGGCTCAGTTCCGCGCACACTGTGTCTCACCTAAAAAATCCAATGCGCAGGCTGGAAGGTGTAAAGACCTTCCCCGGTTCTTTGTTCATGAAGACTGGCCATTACAAGCTAAACAATTATGCAATAGGTAGGTTGTAACTATATGTTAGATTGGGGTGGTTGTGTAGAATTCAATGCGTAAATTCTCTTGCTTTTTACTCCTTAGTGTGCTTAATTTGTGGAAAACTTCCTCCTTGCACCCTGTGCAGAATAACCAGTGTCTCCTTTCTACACTTTAACTCTTTCCATGTTTAGAGGATTCCTAAAATTGACAACACATCTGAATCTTACAAGCAAGAGCCTACTTACATATCACTCATGTTTTCATTCCAAATCTGGCCTGACAAACAACTGCATCTAATTCAAACAAGTTTAAAGAATGGAGAAAGAAACATCAGGGTAAAGATTTTATATTAGGATGAATTTCTTTACTGTGAGGGTGATGAGGCCCTGCAACAGGTTGTCCAGAGAACTTGTGGTTCTCCCATCCCTGGAGTTGTTTAAGGCCAGGTTAGATGAGGGAAACTGGTCACGTGAAATGTCTCCCTGCTCTTGGCAGGGGGGTTGAAACTAAATGTTCCTTAAGGTCCTTTTCAACCCAAATCATTTTATGATTCATTATAAGTCTGTGTTCAGCAGAGCTAGCAGGAAGTCACCCTGTTTTACTGGCATTTTCAAATTAACATCTGCTCCAAATCAGATCACAAAATGTTGATGTTTCCCACAGAGGGGAAAGCTCCCTCAAAAGCTTCAGAGGGAAAATTCTGAAAACATGCAAATTATAAAGGATTGCTAGGACATTCTTAGTCCAAGCAAAATATTTTTTTTTTATTTTGGTGATTGCTGTTATTGCATACAGAGGGAAAATTAGGCTTGTAGACCTGAAAACCATTTACCAATTTATCAAAATCAATATCTGAATAACAGCTTGGAAAAATCTTTCAGCCTTTTCTCATGCTTCTATCAAAGCAGGATGGTACCTGGAGACAGATGCTTACTGAGTTAGTTGCTGCAATGATATAAAATCATATTGCCGAAAGTGATTGTTCAGTTCCTAATCCAGAACCTGTGGGAATCATGCTTTGCCTTCTACTCAGAGACAGTTCAGCAACTTGGCAATGTTGATATGGTTCTCATTTTCCTAAGCATAATGATGAACACTGGAAAGGTTGTTTCCATCCATTTGTTTTATGTTCTGGAGATGAGACTGTAGCAAACAATCCAAGGAAAACAGTTTTTTGATCCACTGCATTTCTGAAGTGAACATCTAAGTTAGACTTGATAAATTTTTAGCTGTTTTAATTCTACCATCCAAATCATGAAAACACAAACACCTAGAGGAACTTTCAGCAGCATAATAGTGAAACATGTTTCAGACTAATTCCTTTGCTTTTCCTTTTTCCCCACAGACTGTTGTGAAGCCATGCACATGCACACAAGGTTGTGCTTAACATAAGTGCTGAAAGATATTGCATTAACTACAAATAAGACTCAAGACCAAACTTTCCAGTGTACAAACTGCTTTCTTCAGTGAACATTAAACAATGGGTTTGAAATAGCCAGAAGTCTGGATCTGAAGATTAATTGAACAAATAACAGCAGTCTTTGGCAGCCTAAAGCTAAAAAGCCATACAACCACCTTCTGTACTTGTTACATATAAGAGGATGTTTAATGTTTTCTAGGGGCACATGGCAGTGACGTGCACAGCTTATATCCCTTATAATTTTTCATTACTCTGAGCTCTTACCAGTAGCTCTGTACTACTTGATTTTACAGAAGGGGAGAACCAGCAAGGTAAACCCACTTCCCAGATGCTGCTCTCCAGCAGTGTAGCAGAGAATGGGGATAAGGAGATTTTATCCTCTTTAATTAAGGTGTTTAGGTGAAACAGCACAACAGTGTACAGACATCCACTTCCTATAGTGCCCTAGAGAGTGCTGAAGGACTATGGAAAATACTCTGTACACAAGGAACCCTAATCTCAACTCCTAATTTGACACCAGTGTTATCCTTTAAGCTTCCTTTTGAAATACCCAAGAAGGAGGAAATTATCAAACCTTAGAGAGCAATTGCACGGCTTTTGAGCAGTTTTAAATATATATCCATTCTCAAGTAGTAGGTTAACATGCTTTATATTTGGCTTTTAATTTTTTTGTTATGGTTTTCATTCCAAGATGATCCTAAAACATAGACTTCTTTAATTGTGAAAATTAAGTAAATAAGAAAAAAGACCATCCAGTCTAATCAACTAATCAACTCAAAATAGTAGCAATATGTGTATTCAGTAGCTAGCAAAAGTCTACTGACTTTTTTTCCTATAAACAGGAAAGAATCCAAGTTGATATGATGTCTGGCTTTATCTGATTACAGATATATTTGAGCCTATATTTGTTTAAGCTCTGGATTTGGCTTTTTTTGTTTGGTAGGATTTTTTGGTTTGTTTGGTTTTTTGAGGGGGTTATTTTAGCAACAAGTACGCAGAAATGTGACTATTCAAAAAGGCCTGGTAGGTTTTCTGTTTGTTCATTTTGTACGAGTTGTTTTTTTACTTAGAGCTTTATTTCCAGGATGGCAAAGCTGTGGTAGAGCCCAAAGCCTGCCATAGCCTGTCAGGCAGCACATCAGCTACCAAGACCACAAAGATGGCTGAAGGCACCCTGTGGAAAGAAGCCTTTTTCCAAGATAATTGCAAGACAACTGTCTGGATTTTTATTTGTATTTTAAAAATCACCAAGTTTCAGTAGCAAAACACATAAGAGAGAAAGACAGAGTCAAAATTTAGAAGTAGATCCCTTGCAGCCACAGTGTGAGCTGAAAGACATTCTAAGAGAGAACAGGAAGTTATGACTTGACAGAGAGAGAAAAAAAGTTCAGATAAATGCTTATAACATTGTGCGTGTTAATACCTAAGAAATCCTGCTATTGCTCATCAAACTCGCTTTGTCTTTTCTTCAGTTCAGAAAGCTGTATCTTTACTGAAGAACTAGATATATATTCAAGTGATGAGTACAGTGGAGCTCCTATCTTGGTCTAGGATAGTTTAGTGCTTCAAAAACATAACAGTAATAGTCATCATTATCATCATCTTTACAGATACTGTAGGATGCTAAGTGTAAAGGTTGTCAAGAGGTTAACATTACTACAGGAACTGATTTCTTGGTTAGTCACACATTTTATTTATCTATCTCACTTTGCACTTAAATAAGTTTTTTGGTGATTTTGTTTCAGGGCTACCTGATTTTCAGGGAAAGAAGCATTCAGTTTACTAGAAATGAACTTACTGCAGCAAGTAAAATGTGTTGTAGGGGTTTGGGGGTTTTTTTTTGTTGGGGGAGTTTTTTGTTTGTTGGTTGGCTGGTTTTTGTTTTGTGTTTTTTCTATAGTAACACATTAAATCAGTCTGCAGTATTTTCTGAGGAAATTTGGTTAGACTTGTAATTCCAACAGCCTGAAAGAGTCACAGAGCAATTAAATTTGCAAATCATTACAGCCCCTGCAAGGCTGTAATAGCCATAGTGCCTAGTCTGGTGCCTAATTAGCCTAGATATGGAAAATTTCCAATAGCTATTATTTCCTGTGGAAAGAATGGAGTTTTTCTCTTCTTACTGACCAAGAACTCTCAGTTTACTTTCAAAAATAAGGTAAATTAAAGTCTTCTCATGAATTGCATCAGAGAACAATAAAAACTCATGTAGATCCAGGATTAATTTTATATCAGAACACATATACATTCATCTGGAGAAGTTATGGCATTTGTCTGCAACACTGGAAAATCTCCAGGACTTGGTGGCAGTTGGTAGAGACTGCACCTGAACCAGAGTTAAATTTAGTTGCTAGGAGTTTCTCTTTCTATCAAGTTACCTACCCTACTGAGCTGTGCCACACAACTGTGGTAGAAACAGGAGGGTGTAATGAAAAGGCTTTGATTTCTTCCCAGTCTAAGTGCACTTTTATGTACAAATTCAGGGTTTTTTTCCAAATTGCTCAGAGAGTAAAATGTCCCATATATTTCTAGAAGGAAAAAAATGAGCCAGTACTCGGGAAGCATTTTTTTCAGTTTTTTCCAATTCACTAACAAAGAGATTGACAATGTTCAATATTTTTCAATAAGCCATTCCCCTTTCTCCTCTCTCATACAGTTAGCAAAAATAAATATATATTAAATATCTGTGTATATAATTAAAATATAATTATATATAATATCTAATCAAATATATAAACAAAGCTATATATTAAAATCAATGTTTCAGACTCCCTGTATGAACTTGATGATCTCAGTGGTCTCTTCCAACCCAGATAATTCTATGATTCTATGATTCTATGATTCTAAAATCAACAACACTACTATGTTTATACTTCATGTATGTCATAGATTTTAGGAATCCTAGAGGAAAAGAATCACTGGAAATTTTATTAACCTTTTATTGCTTAAAAATTGTTATAATATCTGCAACAGCCTCCCTATAAATGATGTTTTTTAACTCCCCACGTAAGTCTCAAGTCATACTCTGAGGTCTGCAATAAAACATACTAGTAAAGGGTGGGAACGTGACCCTTGTGAGGTATACATGTGTAAGAAAAGATATACTTGTTTTAGCTTCACACTCTCTGAAAAATGATTAATTGTTGTCACAGAAAAGTAAGACTCTTGTGTGTCCTTACATTACTACATTACTAACAAAAAAATGCAGGGTTCTTAAAATACAGGATCTGCATAATAGCAGATCCTCCACAGACTACACCTGCTACCATCTTGGAAACTGATAAGCACGAGATCCCTTGAGACTGAATTTGACAGTAAAACGTACCAAACTAAAGATAAGGAAACCCACAAAAGATTATTGAAAACCAAATATTAGTTCATACGCTGCAAAAGCAGGAGGGTAAGAATTTAAACTGTTCCCTTGGTGATTATCAGCTGCAATATCTATTAAAATCTGGCCTGAAGATTTAAGGCTTGATAGAGATTAGTTAATAAAACTTAGCCTCAGGCTGAAAGACGTAATTCCTCAACATTTCTACATACCTCTACCTTCCTATATTACAATTCTGTCCATGGGATATATAGTAGCTTTCAAGTATTTTGATTATTATAATCTTTCATTTAGGAAAAAAAATAATCAAATGAGAGGGTTTTTTTTCCACATAACTGATGAAATGCACCTACAGGAGGGTATGAGAGAAGTGGTGGAGATAACAGAGCCATTTAAGCTCAGAGGTACCTGAACATGAAGTGTCAGGAGGGAAACAGCAGGAAATCATACTTTTACTTTGAGTTCTAGTTTCTACTGTTTGTAATTGAAGAGTAATGTACGATAAAAGCAATTTACCAATGATAAAAACCAGTTCTATTTTAAAAATAAAAGACCAGTAATATTGTCTTGTCCTTAGTGACAGTAGCAAATTGGCAGGACTACAGTTTTCTAATATTCATGGTATAAAAATCCCAGATGGAGTGAGGGATAGGAATTGTATCTGCCCCTAGACTCACAGTTCAGAGAGAACTGATTACATCAAACACACGGTGTATACAGTAAATTTTGGCATCATCTTGATATTGTGGCAGATCTCAGTAAACATAGTGACAATTTTATTGAAGTATGGGATGCAGAATTAGAGAGTTGTATTCTGCATCCAAGTCCTGAACTATTAGCATATTTGAGGTGGAAGACGGTGCTTCATAGTACCTCTTATATTATCATACTTGCTATTAAAAAAAAAAAAATTCCATTGGCAAAGGACAGCATTGATTCTTTATCCTATCCAAAGTCCGCTCTCAGTGAAGGTGCCAGAAGAAGCAGAGGCCCATTATTCTCATGAGGGTAAATTTCCAATGATGTGCTCCTGAGTGAACACTTTTTTCATTTAACATAGGACCACCTTTTTGAAGGTAGTGATTTTTCCATATGTTTTGAGAAAGCGTGACAAAATCAGAAGTCACAGCAGTTTTGAGTTATGCCTCTTTCAGAAAAAAAAGAAATCACCATTAGCTCACAGAAAGTTTTACAATACAGATGCTTTTACTGGAGCTTTGACATCAGAGCTATGCCTCTGAATTGTAAACATAGCTGCTTTGGCCATCAGGAATTTGGTTCAAAAATAATAACACTTTTAAATAAAATAGTCATGAACTGTAATAGCCTGTGAATTACTGAAGTAGATGTAGATACAACTGGAATCCATTCTTTTACACATGCTCAGAAACCACAGCAACAGTAATTATTTTTCCTCAAATGCTTTTAAACTCATTCCAGCCATTGTTCAGTGATTTATAGGCTCTGCAAAAAAGCAGCTGGTGTTCTTTGACCATGTTTATTTTACCAACCAATTTTATTACACTGGTTTTTTATATCCTTTCTCCTACTTGTTGCATCAGCTCGTTTTCTCAGGTTATACTTGAATAATTCTCGTGGGCCAGGGTGATTTCTATGTTGTGTGTTGACGCTGCCCAACATAGGATGGCTGCACCCCTAGGGCTAAACACTAAACAAGGTTTTGGTGCCATTTGCTGTCTTCAGTCACTTGAGGTGTATTTTTTGCCTGGCTAAGAGACTCAGCAGACAAAAAAGCACACTTCACTTGGTGGATTTCAGAAAAAGGTGTCTAAGAAGCAGCAGAAATAGACTGAAAGATAGCTTTCCTCAGGAGGAAAAAAAAGGGGAAAGGACATGGGCAAAGCCAGGAAAACTGTTGACAATCCTCTCAATGGTGCAAGTAGTAGGAAGTGGTACTGAGGAGCCACAAACACGCATTTCAGTATTTGATCCTGATTCACTATTTAGGTGAATAGATAATAGAAGTCCACTAAGCCTCATGTCTATCATTCTAGTGAAAATGCTAGTCTCATCTCTAACTATTCTCATCTTTATAGTTCTAAGAACTCTC
Source organism: Empidonax traillii (assembly GCF_003031625.1). Lineage (NCBI taxonomy): Eukaryota > Metazoa > Chordata > Aves > Passeriformes > Tyrannidae > Empidonax > Empidonax traillii. Next base: position 985,583 of record NW_020955196.1, read on the forward strand.
TATCATTCTAGTGAAACTGATGTGAAAGTAGGTTCAAATGAACAGAAAAACTCATCCCAGACACCTAACTGGAGGCAACTCCATCCCTTGACTAAACAGACTGTCTTTGAATTGACAGAACTGAACTCACAGAAAACAAGTAGTGTGTACTAGGTATTAACACCACAATACTCTGTCCAAACAGTAAAAATCAGCAAATAATTTCTGGATTAAACAGTTTTTCCTAAGTAAAATATTTCTGAAAAAACAAACCATGACTTTTTGAAATGTCCCTCTATTCTTCAGCTCTCTTTTACTGTTACTTGTCAATGCAATTTAAGAATTGGTACACAAAGAGCAGCTGCTTCCTTTTTCTTAGTCTTAATGCAATTCATTTGCTTAAAAACAAACAAGCACTCAAACAAAAAACCCCAACACATCAGCTGTGATCAGTATTTGCACTACGCTTTCCTACTGGACACCTCAACCTGTAGAACCTCATTTTTCTGCTCTATGGTCTGTGTGTCAACTACATCACACCATCACGAAGAATTGCTGTTGTAGGGATCAGGTATTCCATCTCTACACACTAAATAAAGAAAAGGACCGAGTCTCTGTCGTTATTTAAAATATAAACTTTTCTTAAATTTCTGGATCAAATGAGCTGAATGTGTAAGTGGAATTATCCTGTGTCTGCTGAGGTACATGCTGTGACATTACTAGACCGTGAATAGACTACGAAGTACTTCAGTCCTCTGGCACTGCAGCTTGGAGATTGTCCCATCCACATATCTGACCTTGCAGAGTGTTGTTACATTGACCCATTAAGGGGCAATAAGTTCAAGGGGAAAAGTTTCGTAGTGGCAGCACAATAGTAAGGTGAGTGAGAAATGACAGAAGCAGCTACAGCAGCAACAGCTGCCCTCTGAGGAACAAAGTAAAGGATCACTGTTGTAAGCCAGAGCACATCGGCATGGGTATCCCACACATTCGGAGCCAAGATTAGATGGTACTTCCTGACAAATGTAGGAAGAGGAGGGAGATGCCAGATGGCAAACCTAACCAAGAGAAAGCACTGCAAAGCTACCCAAGTTTTCTCCAGCCAAGACACAAACTCTGATTGAGAGCTGCCTCTCTTTCCCCATTCTTTGGAGGATTTGAGTATTTTGATTACTTATTGATCAGACCCAGCATAACAAAGCCTCACTCTCAGTTTCTCAGAGACATGTCTAAAAACAAGAAGAAGAGTAACAAAGAACCTTATGGCTAAACAACTCTGGTAAGTGGAAATTAGTAAATATTATGTGGAATAAGTCACTAATAAAGCTTCAGGCAGGAAAGACTGAAACTACCATGATTTAAGCAGAGTACAAGCAGTAATACCAGGGATTAGTTGAGATTTAAACACACCCTTTCGAAGGTTCTCAGCACCCTGTCCAAGCCTAGTGAGTTCATGTCTGTGCACTCGCATACACAGAGCTGCTGTGCAACAGTTACTCTGGAGATACTCTACAGCAAATGGAGTATCTGCTGTAGACTGGGCATTAGAAGGAACAGCTTCATAGGAATGACCAGAACAGTTCTACTAGGGGGTACACTGTTACTTAGAATGCAAAGCAAAGTGGTGTGAGGTATGGAATCAAATCACTTCATGGGTAAAAGAAAGATTATTCATACCGAACTGCTTGATGAGAAAAGAAGTCCACCTGTTTCTTTTCTGGTTACTTTTGAGGAGACTGATGCAAAAAGCACCCAAAGATGTTTAAGCAAAGGAGGGATCCACACTGATGAATGTTGTCTGCACAGAAGTCTGGTGGCTGAAGACTGATAAAGTTTCAGAGCCTGCAGACTAAGGTGAAACTGAGCAGAGAGCTTCTGAATATTTTCTTCTAAAAAAAGCCAAGAACATACAGCTTTTTTTTAAACATGGTTTTCCTTGTGGAAAAAAGCATCACTACTGGACATTGTGAGGTTCTGTGGAGGTTTTAGGGTTTACTTCTGGTATGTGGCACAAAACTTAAATCAGTGAAAACTCCACAAAGAAAAGCAGAATGCACTAATGTAAAAATAAATGAGACCAAAATCTGTCCCATAAGCAGAGATGCTGTGAAGACTGGACACTCTTTGGCACATTATGTAACATATTGTAGCAAAACATTCAGTTGCTTCTAGAACTCTGAACATAGGAAAATAAAGTTATTTTTTTAAAAGATGAAACTATGTATTTTAAGAATTATGTGGAGTAAATTTTTGTCCATCTGACTACTTGTGTATGGAAACCTCTTATACAGGATAACACTGATTGGTTTCATCTTTTCTTTCAAAATGAATGTCCTTTAACTTTTTTCTGTGAAGGATACAGGGGTGGAATAAGAGGGAGATGAAAATTTAACAACAACTCTTTGAAATGGAAATCACCTAATAAATGATTATCAGTGAGAACAGTGGATTTATAGAATGCAATGGTACGTCATGGAAATAGTTATTGAAATGCTGATGCATGCAAGCTTCTCAAATAAATTTTTATTGCCACAGCATGTCCAACAGATCTTATCTTCCTTTACTTCACTTTCAAGTATGCCAACAGATGCTAAGATTGGCAATTTACTTGGTATATTCACAAAAAATTAATGACTTTGAAAGAATATGTAGGTGAAACAGCAGTTATGACTTCAGTAAACAGTAAAAACCTAATTTTTAAAACTTTTTCTTTGGACTTTGATTTGTAAAAATTTATAACAAGGTTTCTAAAGCAAAATTTTTTGGAGATTCTAGATTATGCTTGCACTTTAGGGTTTCAGATAAGGAGAAAATAAAGTGGAATCACTGGAGGAAAGAAGGAAGAAAGGCCTTGCAAGGAACTCTATCCTTTTAAGATCACTGTCAGACTTTGCAATATTATCCCTTTTCATATACAATGTTACCAGTGTGACCTATTTTTGTTATTAAAGTGTCTTACAATGATAGGAAGAGAAGAAATCCTAATAGCCAAAAGACAGTGTCAATTTCTAATTTATTGAACATTTTCTATGTTTGGCATTGAGTTCATATGCATTGCTCAGTCACCTATGTTAGTTCTGCCTTTGGGATTATGCATTTTTCTGATGTTTTGCCTAGACAATTTTAACTTATTCTTCCAATTACACCAATGCAATTCTCTAATTCCACTGCACCAAAATCAAATCTGGGTAACACTGGGCAGTAACATCAGGACTCGGTGCAGGCTGGAGGGTTGCTGGCAGCAGTGGAGAGGCCCCTGGGGTGTTGGAAGCAGCACATTGCCACCCACGGCCATACCACTGCCCCAGCCAGAGTGCCCAGGTGTTCTGCTGTATCACATGCCCTCTGTACACCTAGTTGTCACAAACACCCTCTGGGCCTTATGATACCTCTGATGGAGAGCAATGACTCATTCACAGTGATGTCAAGACGTGCAATGTCCCTTTCATCCCCATTAGCCCTTGCAGCCTACTTCAGAGGTATTTTATCTCAGAAATTACAGCAGGAGGAGAGGATCTTTCTAATAACCTAAGGAGAAAGTGTTAACAGAGTTGTCCTCCTACCACACCTTCTGATTTTGCACCCTTTATATGCCAAGCTGAAGGGTTTGCAGTACTGGAAGTTAGCACTTGTGGGCTTTGCAGAGGAGCTGAAACTGACACGAGTTTTCCCACTTAGCACCTTCAGAAGAAGGGAGAGAAGAGCCTATATGTGATATACAGACCACAGCTAGTCCATTCTGCCAGGTCTAATGGGAGTAATAGCAGAGAGAGAAATAATTTGGTTTGGAAGCATTCTAACAGCAATTGAGAGCACAGGTCCAAGTAGAGGCAGCTCCACACCAGGCTCCCAGATCATGGTCCCTGGACCAGGCACTGTGGAGTGAAGTGTTAATTTAAGAAGTGAACTATATTTCATATCTGTATGCCACTACGTCACTTCTTCAGTCATCTAAAACTATCTTTTCATATTCCTAAGACTGTCTTCCTGTATATTTAAGTTATCTATCCTTTATATCAAGAATGTTTTCTTAATCAGAAAGAAAAGCATTTCTAGCTAGCTAGCTAGTTAGCTAACTAGTTAGTTATCAAAGAATTTCTATTATTCCTCTTAAGTGAATTATAATGGATATTTTTTGACACAAGAAAACAAATAAACCCATTTTGGATAAAAGAAAAGCTTTACCTTTACTTACTTTCTCCTGCTGTGGTATGACAGATGTTTTCACAGCATTTCTGTTTCAGAAATTTGTTTTTATTTTCTATAAGTTAACCTTTCTTTGTTCCACTCACTCAGGTGCAGTGATAACTGAAGGTTCTGGTCATCTCTTTCCTACATGGAAAATCTTGCCTCACCCATGATATCTAGAGGGCATCCATTTAAGAGTTTTGAACTATTGATGAATAACTTCATCTTCCTGCAAAACTGCAACCGTGTTAATATCGAAGGTCTGTTCTGAAGCAGGAAAGTAAAAGGAATGTAAGAAGTTATTTCTTTGCTTATTTGTAGCTGAATGCCTAAACATCAGTACAGAAGTAAACACAATAAATAAAATCCTGGACTTCCTGATGCAAGGAGGACTTTGGCAAGTAAAACATTATGGAAACTATTTCATTCACTATCATTTTGAAATTCATATTTGAACACCCAGTCAAACTACTGCTCCAAGGTCTGAAATGTATTTGGTTCTACCAAAATCAAATCCCATCTTTGTGAAATAATTCTCCATGTTAAATACTTCCCCCTTTTTCTGTTTTTTTCAGAGTTACTTTTTTTTCTTAATTACAGCCAATATTTTTCTTTTAATCTATTTCAGAAATGTATTTTCAGAGGATCATTTATAAATATAGAAAAAGACTTTATCTACCTCAAGAAGATTGTCTTTGCTAAGATGATCCCCTTTCCCCTTAAACTCTCATGCAATCTGTTTCTTTATTTTCTGATAAGGAAGCAAATAATGCGATAGTATACCTTAAAACTGAGAAAAAATAATTCTACATAAAACCTTTTATTATGATGGTATTCTACTTTCATTAGACCAAGTGCAAGGTCCTTCACCTGTGTCCAGGCAACACCTGCATCTCCAGTGTCCATACAACCTGGGAGATGGATGAATTGAGATCAGAGAAGGACTTGGAATGAAAAACTGGACATGAGCTGGCAACATGCACATCCCAGAAAGCCAACCATATCCTGGGCTGTATCAAAAGAAACGCAGCCAGCAGGTCGAAGGAGGGCATTCTGACATTCTGACTCTCTACTTTCCTCCAGTGACACCCCCGCATGGAATGCTGTCCAGTGCTGGGATCCTCAGCACAGGAAAAACCTGCACCTGTCAGGTCAGGTCCAGAGGAGGGCCACAAAAATGATCAGAGGGCTGAAACACTCTTGCTAGGCTGAGAGTGAAGCTGTTCATCCTGGAGAAGACAGGGCTCCAGGGAAAACCTTATATTGCTGCCTTTCAAGAGGGCTTAAAGGAAAGGTAGAAAGAGATCTTTTATCATGGCCTGTAGAGGCAGGACAAGGGGCAATGGTTTTCCACTAAAAGAGGGTAGACTTAGATAGGATATATGGTATGCTTTTTGTGATGAGTGTGGTGAAGCATTGGAACAGATTACACAGAGAAACTGTGGATGCCCCGTGCCTGGAAGTGTTCAAGGTCAGGTTGAATAAGGCATTGAGCAACCCAGTCTAGTAAGGGATGTCCCTGCCTATGGCAGGAAGTTTGGATGACATGGGTTTTAAAAGTCAAATCATTCTGTGACTCTATTACTTCTTACTGATAGATTTAATTCATACAACAACATATTGCTTTCCTACACAGATCATTCTGCTTGAGGATTCAAAGAGGTGAGAGCCGAGATTGTGCATCTCATTCCACATCCATTTACTCTCCAACCCATATCTCCTCAGCCCTGGTACTTCCAATCCTTCTGTGTTATCTCAAAAGAGCTTCTATTCCAAGGCTGTCTCAAATGTCATTTCTTCTCTGCAACCCTGTTCTTCTCCTGGTCTTTCATTCCACCCCTTATTTCACTGCCTTTTCCTGGTAACCTTGATCACTTGCAATATTTCTCCCCTGCTCCATTAAAACTCTGTCCCACAAAGTTCTCAGCTTGCATGTCCAGCTTGGGGCATGATAAACACAGTTCAGTTCAGTCTGTATGAATGTATACACTGATAATACACTTAAATTAAAAGACCTTGTTGGATCTGACAATGGCAGTGAGTCCCTTGAAGACTTGTGTCCATCCTTCATGGAAACCACAAACAACTTATGAGAGTTTCTTAACTTTTGATAACCCTAATAAGAAATTCTGAGTGGGTTTTAAAGTTATTTCATCACCCATTCTGCTCACTGCAGACTGGTAGTTAAGAGCAGTTCCTTGAACCAACTACCTGATGAAGCTGGATATTACAGCTTATCATTCTCATCTAAAAGCTTTCAGGTGCCTTGAAATCTGCAGTGGAATATGAAGCAAAACAGAACTCTTTCCTCCTTTTTTGCAAATACTTGAAATAGAATCATAGAATCATAGAATCAGATGGGCTGGAAAGGACCTCTGAAGACAGTAAGTCTTCACGAAACCTTCATAAGGTGGTTATTTGTCCCTGTTTTAATTGATTTTTTTTTCCATTTATCCAAAGCAGGATGACCAATAATAAACATGAAATAGCTTTTAGACAGTTAATCTGCAGCAATACTAATTGTGGCATGAAAAAAATGTCAGGATTTACAAGCCTTTCATTTTTCTGTTTCTGTGGCCAGTAGATGGTTAAACTCTGGTATCAAAAGATGGTTAAATTGTGGTATCAAAAAGAGTCAGGACTTACAGCCCTTTGTTTTTCTGTTTGCATGTCAGATAATGGCACCTTAGTCCACTCCCAAATAACATATCAGAAAACAAATGACATCTTCATTTAGCATTTCTACAGTAAACTGATGAATTCTTGAAAAAAACCTCTGCCTTAATAGGTATATAAGTGATCATTAAAGTGAACTAGACGTGTTAAGTATTTCCACCTAAAGACATTTTCAACATCAGATTTTCTGTATTAGCAAATGCTGACTTTTTAATAAGATCATTGCTGCACTGTCTGGTGGTGCTACTTAGGTTTGCCTCCAGTTATAAACTCAGTAGGTTACAACACAGCCTGAGAGGCTGAGAAGAAAAACCACAAAAAAAACCCAAACAAAACAAAACAAAACAAAACAAAACAAAACAAAACAAAACAAAACAAAAACAAACAAAAAACCCCCCACACACAAAAAAAACAAAATGAAAAAGGGAAAATCCTCAGAGAGACAAAGGTATCAATAGTCTCATTAAAAATATCAAGTACAAACTAGAGGCTGAGGGAGCAACCAGCAAGACATAATTTCACAGTTTCATTTTATGCTGAAGGAAATACTATCATATCTCCAAATTTATTGCATTTAAGCCTTATATGTCTGGAGATTTCACTTGCAGAAATACAGAGCCATCACCTCAAGCCTGCAGCAGAGGAGTTCCAGTCTTGAAACACTCCTGTCAGTCTTCCATAATAGAAAGGAATGAGAACACAGATACTAACATTGCAGGCCAGGTGGGGAGTATGCTTTTGTAGAGAATTTCCCAATTGCCTTCACACACATTGGTTCATGCCATGGAGCAGGCTCAGACCACAACAGTTATATTCTTTCTGGATGACACTGGGAAGTTAAATGCTTTCTACAAACTTAACTAGTGCACTCCAACTGCTAGTGGGCATTCAGGTCAGAGATCAGAATAGCACTTTCTTTAAACAACTACACCTCCACCTATGAGTGTCCCTGGTGGTGCAGTGGCTAAACCACAGCGTTGTCAACGCTGAGATCTGGGTTCGATTCCCGGTCAGGGCCACTCCCCGGGCAGATGGAGCTCGCTAGCCCTGTAAGGCAATCCATCTACGTCCTGAGGACCTCGCTGCCACCGTCCAAGCGTGCTTGGCCCCGGCAGATAAACCTCAGGATTAAAGGGTGGGCTCAGTTCCGCGCACACTGTGTCTCACGTAAAAAATCCAATGCGCAGGCTGGAAGGTGTAAAGACCTTCCCCGGTTCTTCATTCACGACGAGACTGGCCATTATACACCTCCACCTCCAAAAAATGTCAGAGTGACACCAGTACCATAGCACTAACCCTACCAGCTTCTAACGGGTCACACTACTTGTTAGTATAGATACAGCTGAGGTGTAACATGACAGCAAACAAGTGCAACTCTGATGGCATAACTATAGCACTGATAATGTTTTCTTTGACTTTAAGCAATTTTCTGTTCCTCTTGAAAGTACTCAGAAATTTTAAAACCCAACTCATTAACGGAGATTCCTTACAGAAGGAAAATTGTCCTTGCAACTACACAGGTAGCAGTAACACTGAAGGATGGAAAGGTTACAGGAAATTAACATTATCATTGAACAACTCAGACTACTGTTTTGCCCAAACCACAAGGGCAGAGAGGGGACGGATAGGATAAACTGACTGTGAATACATTTAGACTGTAAATAAGAAAAAGACTTGCAGCTAAAAACGGAGATGGAAGTTGAAAACATCCCAATGGTTGCTGTTATCATTATTTCTAGCCAGTTCAGAGATGGAGCTTGATCAAAAATACCTCTCTGTGAGTGCAGCAGATTAGACTATGTGGATCAGTAAATCTCCTTCACTCTTACTTTCTAGTAAGTTCCTGTGATGGTTCGAACTTGGTTCCCTGCCAAATGTCCAACCCCCCAGTAGCAGCCCCTCTCTTCCCCCTTTCTACTTCCCCCAGGGCAAAGGAAAAAAACTATGCAAATTGAAGAACCCAAAAACCAAGCTAATTATATAAAAAATATATTTTATGTATATTACAGTTAAGATGCTATGTACACAGCAAATGGGAATCCAAACACCCCTGGAAGGGATAGGGAAAGGGGGAAAAAGGGACAAAAGGAAACAAGAAGGGACACCGAATAGATACGTGCAATCAAACCCAAGAACTAGTAAAATAACTAGTAAAACAAATCCCACCACGTCCTTAGAAAGCAGGATTGGCAGACACGGCCAGCACTCTCCAAGGCTCCATGTGGCAGGTCAGTGGATGCTGCAGGCCTCAGCCTTAGATAAGCGAGACCAATGCAGGGACCCACTGTTCCCAAACTTTGGCGGAAGAGAACGAAGGCCGCTCCTCCCTTCCTATTTATACCTCGATTTATGTAAAAATACATAACACTGCCCCTTCCTTGGTTACAAACTGGTAACCAGGGAAGGCCTAGATTAAAACCACGACAGCTCCCCAGATAGAGGTGTACTATACTATGCAATACAACAGTGGATGCTTATGTTAAAAGCTTCTCTAGTTTCTGTGGAAGATTTGCAACATGCTATTTTAGCAGCATGTATACACAGAAGATTACATGATTATCATTTTTAATATAGAAAGATACTAATTTTAATTAAAAACACTTCTAGTGCTGTGCATGCAGGCAGAAATTTGTGTATCTGTTGATGGTGAAGCCTTACAAAGATAGATGTAGGTGTTTGATAATTCATAATTTCCAACTGTATTCAAAGAGCTGAATAATGTTTTGCAAAAAGGAAAGCCTACACTATTTTCTTGTTTGAAATGCAGAGACAAATGAGAGGATCATGCTTCTTCACCCTTATTGCAAAATTAAAAATGTCCTACTCTGGAGATGGGAGTACAGTTCCCCTGGGATATGCAGGGCCCAACGCTGTCCTGTCCTAAGTTACAAACAAACCTATGAAGTCAGAAACCTCACTGTTATCCTCAAGTAGCATAACTTTCCACACACTTTTGCTTCTCTCTAGTTGATTACTTTTTAGTACATCTTTTATTGGTCGCCACCAAGCCTTTATCACAGTCTTTTCTTTTGTGGTGTCAGGCATTCAGCTTGACCAGTGCTGCATGTGAAATAGCTCCCTGTGCTGTTAATCAAGACACATGATGCAGCTGGATCATCAATTAGTAACCAAAAATGAAAGGCAGCAAGCTTATGATCACTGGGAAGAGAAGGTCTGACACACCAGAAGAGAGACTCCTGAACAAAATACACTAAAGATCATCATACATTCTATCATCTTAGTTTTGGCAAACTCCATCCATGAAAATGATTTATATTTGGGTTCATCCTGAAATACCAATTTCTGTTATTTTAATTGCCTCAAGGATGTATCTCCCTTTTTTCAAGAAGGGAACTGTTCTTAAACAAAAAACAAAACAAACCCAAACCCAAACCAAACAAAACCAACCAAGCAACAAACAAAACTAACAAAAATCCTCAAAACCCAACCAAATAATGAAAACCAAACAAAAAACCCCACTATATGAATGAAGTAAACTCATCTGTATAAATGCCAATCAGACTTCTTATTTAGAGAGCAAGCACTTTAACAGAAAATATCTTACTGACAAACATACCCAGCCACTGCTAAAGGAAGGAATATGAAAAGTGCTGGGAATGGGGAAAAGATGCCTCTTCAGACTTCAGCAAATCAGAGAGATTCTAATCAGCACTAGTTCTGCTAATGACACAATACATTTAATTGAAGCCAGTGCACAGATTGGGACCATATTCATCATTTATACCTCATAATAAACCAGGAAGATAAGTTGCAAAACAAAACTCAATGGAAACTTTATCTTATCTGTCAGTACAAGTCCAGAAGAATACCAAGTGATTTTGGTTCCAGGATGCCCTCAGATTCTACCATGATAGGCTCACACTGTTTAGGGCTGTCACCTAGGGCTGCCACAGGGACAATCCTTTCTCCATCCAGAGAAGACCCCTGAATACCCACATTAACAAAAAGTGTAGGGATAAACACTTTATTTCATTTTTGACACTAGATGTTTGAAGAACACAGCTCTAGGGAGTAGATAAATCTTCCCAGTTATATTCAGATGTGCCATTAAGAAGACTATCAAAAATAATTTCAGACTTAACTTTAGTTTAGCCATTCAGAAGTTACTTCTTAGAGACTTGGTTCTCCAATGGCATTCCCTCAGAGAAAAAATTACAAGACTAAGGACAGAGGGAGATATGTTGTCTTTCCTCCTTTTCTGCAACTGAGACTTTTATGAAATAAGTTTATGAGAAATGCTGGGTATACAGTGCTGTAGTTCTGGAAGCTTCTGCAGAGGACATTGAAACCAACAACATACAGCTCAGATGAATGTCTGAAAACTGAATATTGAAAATACTCTCTGTGTAGAGAGAGAGGTCAGAAAATTGCTAATGATACAACTTTCTGAAAAGCACTTGTCAGCCTCACTAATGATTGCTTAATGCAATGTCCCCCAGTGTGACAATAAATACATTTTCTGGGTTTCTTTCAAAGATGGTTGTGTAAAATAATATAAATGTATCAGGGCTGAGATTTGTTATCTGTGGCAGTGGTGCCCCCTATATGCCAAGACCTAAAATCAAAAGATCTGCCAAGTATCTCAGTGAAGTTTTTTACTTTCCCCTGCACTTTCTTCAGATCATTTCATTTCCAACGTCATTTCACCTGCACCTCAATGATTAAATATCATAGGCATTTTCAACTTTTCTGCCAAATTTGCCACTCCATTCAGCCAACTAGGTAAACTAACAACGCTAGCCAACACTATTTTACCTAGCCAACACTAGGTAAAATAACACCCTGAGCCTACAAGAAAGCTTTTCACATACCCATGCCATTGCTAAGGACAGCAAAAAGTAGAGAAAGTTGTGGTTACAATAGAAGAAGAATGTTTTGTCAAAAGGAGACCTGGAAAACTAATAAGTGACTGATTGAGACAGAACAAAGGAGGAACATGGAAAGTGATTTGAAATTCACCACACAGATGTGAAAGCTATCAAATTAGAAATAAAGAGAACAAGATCACTCCCCGGACAAGAAGCACAGGGAATAATTTCTCCAAAGAGACATCTGTAGTAAAGTCAGCAGGTTTCGACACAGGTATATGGGATTCTGTGATGTCAATGAAAGTTTTGACACTGAGATAAGAACGATATGAAATTCAGTGCCTGGAGGCCTGACATTCCTCTTAAGAGTGCCTGTTTACACAGTAATGAAATTTCCTTGCTAGAGCATTTTTGCTATTGCATTTTTCTGAGCCAGCAGCAGCAAGAACTCTGGTGAAAGCGAAATATCCTTTAGTCTAAATAATGTTAAAAGTATGTTTAAATGACAGGTCTTTACTCCACCATAATTTTAATTTTCATCAGCTGCAGCACTTAATAGTCATTTGCTTCCAGCAGTGAGCCAACACATCATTTTGGTGCCAGTTACCACATTTTCAAGGTAGTAAAAAAATGCCAAGAATTGCAATAGAAGGAAATGCATTTGTTTCCAGCTCACCTCTACCCTACAGGGGAAAGTCTTTATCTCTCCACTGGGAGAAAAGCCTAAGTTGTTGCTGTAATAAATATTAACTTACAAATTCTGGATAAATTTTAGTAGTTCAGATAAAATCATGATATTTGAATACTTCTATTGTCTCCGATTGTTTTAGTTTTAAGGATCTCTCTGTCCTATCCATGAGTCAAATTCCAGCAGTAACATGATTTCAATGTCCCTAATACTTCCTAGAAGTTGTAAGTTTTAAAGAAGTTGCATTTTGATTAGGTGTCTGCTACACCAGATATCCAGATTAGATACCTACAAGTTGGTTGCAGACACTGGTAGTGTGTCTAGGGAATGACCCATCAGTATTGTACACTTGGCTGTAATACTGTATGTGTTAATATTTCTACACTAAATTAGTTTTGCAGCTTGAGTCACTCATGAAATACCATTACCATTTGCTCTGGTGAAGGGGAAGCTGTAGCTGCAAGTATATGTGTGACAAATAACATGTGCAGCACATTCAGTATTGTTTTTTAAAATCACCAGATGTATTTCTAACAAAAAGAGACTTTGCAACTTTCAACAACTTCTTTCTAAAATTAGAAGATTTCCATTAAGAGAGATGGAAGTACCTGTGTATGTCAATAAAATTAAATAAATAAATTAATGAATTTAATACTGCCATTCAATTTCAATTGCAACAGTCATAGAATAAAAGAACACTGACCTGGGGCTGCTTGGGCTTTGCATATATTTTAGAAAAGAATGGAATCATAAATGGATGAGGAAGAATGAAGCAAAGTAAAAGCAGATACACGACTGTGTCAGGTGCAGGTGTCCAAATTGTGCAGTTAGGATATTTAAGAAAGGGCAAAAACACTAGAAGAGAGAAGGGGAGAGGAAAACAAAAAGGTATGTAAAATAGGATCGTGGACACTGAGGTATGAGGTGGAGAGGCAGGAGGAGGTGCCCCATGGCAGGGCAGATATACACTCTTCATCCCATGGAGAGGAACCCATGCTATAGCAGTTCACAAATGACTGTATTCCATGGGAAAAACACATGCTGGAGCAGGGGAAAGGTGTGAGAACAAAGCAGTGGCAGACAGGAGTTTTTATATACGGAAAGCAACACCCACTCGTCTGCCTGGACTGGATCATGGGGAAAAGAGAGGAGTAAAGCTGACCCTGGTAAAGATGTTAAGGGAAGATATGGTTTTAACATTTGTCTCTATTTCTCGTTTCTCACCATCCTACTCTGACTTTAACTTTCTGCAAGTCGAAAACATTTGGCTCAAGACAGCAGTTAAGTGATCTCCTTTTCCCCACCTTGACTTATGATCTTTCTCATCCTGTGTTCTCTCCTGCTATGGTGGGGCAGTGAGAGAGTGGCTGCACTCCAAAGGCAACACACCACAGTGACTTACCGAAGGTTACACAGCAACTCACAGTAGCAAAGCCAAGAACAGAAATTTTCTCTCTGGTTTCCCAGTCCAATATATGTTATTGTTAGCCAGCTCTCCAATCTCCCTCTGTATAGAGCTGTGGGAAGACAACCCACTTCATACAGACTTTCATAGGAAATATCAACAAGATACAGCAAGAAGCCAACAAGAGCACTGAGGCTGCGACTAATCCCTGTTCCCAGGCAGCCCAACAAACTTCAAAGGAAGCATTGCATTGGCATGCTGTAGCTGGGGCTTACAAGACCTTACAGTTATTTCAGTAAGTACTTTGGCACTGGCCACATCAGAAACATTTCATGCAAATAGCATCTGCAGAGTGTCAAGTCATGTCAGTATAATGTTACATTATTTTTATACTCAGATTTATAATCTGTAGCTTGCTCTAAAGACCTAGCTGTTGTAGAAGGCAAACCTTACGCAAGAGAGTAGGGAATTCTTTTATTTTCCTTTCTATTACAGTTTTAATATGCCTTCTAAACTATTACCAAATAATCACCTCTGACTTAAGATACAAAAATTTTTACCTTCTATGACATACAGTAGAAAAATAGTTTCAATCTGAATCAGAAGAGATAGAAAATTAATGTCAGCCAAAGTATATATGCATGTTTATGGTATATTTAAAGTAACTGTTATAGAATTTCACCCATATATTTAGAACAAGTGTTTTTGTGGAGAAAATCTCATATTTATACTGCATTTTGGAAAAGATGTCGCATTTATATTGGGGGAAAAAGTCCCCAAAACTACCTTTTTTTTTCCCCGTCTCTAGCAACTAGCCATATAAATTGCCTCTGTTCTGATTCAGTACACTGTCAATAACTCCCATAAAATACCTGAATTACCATCTGTATATATAGATACACACGGGGCTTCCAAAAGAACTAGTAAAAATCACATTGACGTGGACAGGTGTTCCGATCTAAAGGTATTTCTTTTTTGATCTGTATAAACTACCCACAAGGACAGTACATGAATCTACTGTGGCACTCAGCTGCAAATGATCAATGATCATGTTGATTGTCTAATAAATTTTCACATTTCCCTGCAAGCAGAGACAAAGCAAGTTACTCCAAATGTCACATAGTTTCATGATGTTTGTTTTAGTACTTGTGTTGTACCCTAAGATTAAGGCACAAATGCCTGCACATCTTTCCAAGGTGCATAAGAGATATAAATTTACATCATGGCAGACAAAAATGTAAAAAAGTGTATTTGTGGATTAAAGTTGCAAATTTATGACACAGATAAAAATAACCAGCTGTTTCAATACTTTTACCTCATGCATCTCTGGTTGTATGTCAGAACTTTCAAGGCTGCTTACAAAAATGGTATGTGTTACAGTAGTAGTAATACTTGACAAAATAGGAATTTTGCAGAAGTTTTCCTTTCCCCAAATAAAAATGGCCATTTAACTTTTCACAGAGGTATTTGTGTAACAATCACGTTCATTGCAAGGTTTTTACCAGCAGTATTCTTGATAAGCAGTATGCTGTGGTTTGCATCACACCAGACTGTGCCAGTAAAAAAGTAAAAGATAATAATGTATTTCTGTGGGTGGGTACTGGGATATGCAATCAGGACATGTAATCACTCTCACACATTAAATAAAATGCATGCTCAGCAGACTAACAACTACGAATGTAATCCTAAAACTTTGATCTTGTTCAAATCCTCAGGCTATAGAAAATCTTTGATTTTGTGCCTCTGTGTAAGACCTGCGAATTAGAATAGTCCATAGAAAAGTGGCGACAAAATCAAAGGAAATTTGGCTATGATAAGCTTGTGCTGAGTTTACAAAAGGGAGTGCATATTGAAGACTTAGATAATAGTGCTGCAGTATATTCTAATGTGTTGGAAAGTTCTAAGATCAGTAAACTTTTTACAGTAAAAGTAGAAGAAAAGGCGTCGACACAGAAGTCTGTAAGTAATCCAGTTATGGCAATCTCATCTGATTTTGAATTTAAAACAAACAATATTGGTTGCCCAAACACCACCAGTAAGAAAAGGTATATTGCTCTTTTCAATTTTGTTCATAGAAGTTTTTACCAGGTGATGTTTCATCTTGCTCTTCACAAGCAAAACTGGGGGGGGAAGGAAAGCTTTCAAAGCTTCTGTGATTGCTCTTTTGAGTAAAACATAAGTCACATGGAGGAACACAAAATAAAAGGCAACATTTCCGATCTGCCACTTGTGTTCCACCAAATTATACTGTGAATTCAGGTGTGACACTATTTCCAAGTACAGCTATAATTATAAAGGCACTGTGTTCATTATTTGGAAGTTAAGCAATATCTAAGGCTTATGGAGTGAAGGTGAACTAGTAAAGCTCAGAACAATGTTTTTATTTGTATTGAATAACACCCTACAATCCCTGCTCACCTCGACATAGAACAGAAACACATATTTGGCAAAGGAAATTCTTTCATTCCCAGTGAAAGCATGCTCAGATTAAATGACCATCAGCTATCTGAGTATCTGGAGAAGCTTAAAGAAAAATTGATTATCAATATTTAAAAAGGGTAAAGAAAGAACTAGGTGAGTATTATGCAATCTGGTTCTCTCTTGTTTGAAGCTTTTGCCTCAGAAATTATGCCACTTGTTAAGTGCTTCTAACTGCCATCTAACTGCTTCCCTAAGCATAAAGCACTTTCTCAGCTTACCTGTTACGTGTCTCTTTGTCAGCTCACAGGGTCCTGTTTTGGCACCTTCTCTTTCAGCGGTTGGGATCAGCAGGGCTGTCCCTGAAGGGTTCTTCTTGCTCCCAGGATGTGATAACTGACTGCAGGTTGTGACCTTCTCTACCACAGTTGTCTTATTTGTCTGCTCGTGTCACTGCAACAGTTCCTCGAGGAACTCTTATGTGAGAGACATAAGAGTTCACTCACTCACTCACTCACTCACTCACTCACTCACTCACTCACTCACTTTCCATTTCCAGCTGAGTCACTATCCTGTCACTCCCAGTTGCACACATTTAAGATGGGTAAAGCAGCAGGTGAAGAGGAAAACACATTTTGTATACAAGGCTTAAAGTATAAAAAGAAATATTAAGAGAGGCTTGCAAGACACAAAACAACTGCTTTTACAGTTACTTACTAAGAGGTACTGAGAGAAAAACAAGAGAGGAACATCTGTGCTTACAGGAGAGATATCTGACAGGAAAACAGCTTATTGAATAGGAGGAGATTGGCTATAGAAATATTTGCATGAGTGGCAGCCTGGAGTGCTGTTTTCCTATTGATTCCTTTTCTTTGTTCTGTGCACCTGGATACAAAAATAATGCAAAAGAGATGACGTCTATTTGCCTTCTAACCCAGCTATAAGAAACAAACTCTTCTAGGTATAATTTTGCTATGTTCTGTTCTACTGTATTTGAGGATTACTCTTTTATTTTACATGCCACAAAGCATATCAAGTTTTTAGTTATTTCAGTTTTACAAGAGAGGACATTATTTACCTTAAAAAATTTTCATTTTGCTTTGGGATAAAACTTTAACTTGCCTTTTGGTAATTCTGCTTTTCTGTCCCTTTCACTGGAGAAAGATCAACCAGAGAGGCACTGTGATGCTGAATATCAATATATATCAATATAGTAAAGGGCAGATTCTGTCCTTCTTTGTTACTCTTCACATACTAAGTGTTCTCACCGATTTTAGTGGGATTCCTTAATGGAAATTCATTTAGTGGATAGGTTGTGTGAGCAATGCAGACCCTGCCTGTAAGTAGTTATTTAAAGCTAAATGAAAATATTAGCTCAAGGTTCAGAGAGCAGTCTGCCATTTATCCCAAATTCAGCTGATTAAGCAGAAACACAATCTTCCTAAAATCAGCTATAGCTAAAAAGTAAGCAGAATGGACAAGTAAAGTAAGTTATCATTTTTATCATTAAAAAAATCAGTTCTTGACTTCCTCATCAAGTAAACAATACATGTTGTTCTGTATTTCACTGACTTTTGGAATTGCTCTTTTCACGTTAAAGTGCTTTGTGTGAAGTCAAATTCTGTCAAGTTTGTGCAAGATGGACTGCAATTACTTTTCCGATGAGACAATAGTCAAATTCCATATGGAAAAAAGTGTTAACAGAATAGTGCATAATGACTAAGCACTGGTAGTGGATCAAGGGTTGGACTTGATTATCTCAGATGTCCTTTCCAACTTGGCTGATTCTATGATTCTATGACTATTCAGGAATTCAGGAAGACAGCTAGGTCATGCAGAAAGAAAATCAGGGATGCAAAAGCGCAATTTGAAGTTAAGTTGGCCACTTCTGTTAAGGATAACAAAAAGTCCTATAAATACATTAATAACAGAAGGAGGGGCAAAGAAAAGCTCCATTCTTTGATGGACTTGGAGGGAAACATAGTTAATAGAGATGAGGAGAAGGCTGAGGTACTTGACACCTACTTTGCCTCAGTTTTTACCAGTAAGACAGGTGGCCCTCAAGGCAACTGGCCTCTGGAGCTGGTAGACAGAGATAGGAAACCAAATAGCCCCCTTGTATTCCGGGAGGAAATAGTT
>NW_020955196.1:1005077-1055568 GCF_003031625.1 Empidonax traillii
TGGGATGAAGTTCAACAAGGCCAAGTGCCGGGTCCTGCACTTTGGCCACAACAACCCCCTGCAGCGCTACAGGCTGGGCACAGAGTGGCTGGAGAGCAGCCAGGCAGAAAGGGACCTGGGGGTGCTGATTGACAGGAGGCTGAACATGAGCCAGCAGTGTGCCCAGGTGGCCAAGAAGGCCAATGGCATCCTGGCCTGGGTCAGGAACAGTGTGGCCAGCAGGAGCAGGGCAGTGATCCTTCCCCTGTACTCAGCACTGGTGAGGCCACACCTTGAGTATTTGTTCAGTTCTGGGCCCCTCAGTTCAGGAAGGACATTGAGGTGCTGGAGCGGGTCCAGAGAAGAGCAACGAGGCTGGTGAAGGGACTTGAGCACAAGTCCTATGAGGAGAGGCTGAGGGAGCTGGGGTTGTTTAGTCTGGAGAAGAGAAGGCTTAGAGGTGACCTCATCACTCTCTACAACTCCCTGAAAGGAGGTTATAGCCAGGTGGGGGTTGGTCTCTTCTCCCAGGCAACCAACAATAGGACAAGGGGACATGGGCTCAAGCTCTGCCAGGGGAGGTTTAGGTTAGATGTTAGGAAGAAATTCTTTACAGAGAGGGTAATCAGGTATTGGAATGGCCTACCCAGAGAGGTGGTGGATTCACCATCCCTGGAGGTTTTTAAAAAGAGATTGGATGTGGCCCTTAGTGCCATGCTATAGTAATTGGAGTTGGATCAGGGGTTGGACTTGATGATCTTGGAGGTCTTTTCCAACCCAATCTATTCTATGATTCTATGATTCTATTTCAAAAAGTCTCACAGACCTTTTTTTTAATTTTCAATAATCATAGGTTTTATTTCCTACAGTAATTCATAGGTACATTTCTCTTTGACTCCAGGTAATTTTCTGTAAACTTTTCGAACTCTTCATCTCTGTGAATAAATTTTTTCCAGCATGAGAAACAATTACTAATGTTTTAAGATCAGTTTTCTCTAACTTTTCATGTAGCTTTGCTTTTTTCTTAATTGCTTTCTACTACTGCCCTTTCAAAGGGTATTGAACATTCAGAAGGTGTTCAGTTTCATGTCTCAGCACACATCTTTGTCATCAAGCTGGATGGTGGCCTGCCACTGTTAAACTTGATGTAATTTTGAGGGGAGATGGGCATCACGGTTGATCACAGAATCTGCAAGTGCAAATAAGGAATGAATAATGTGGTTTAAATTTTACAATGTAGCTTAAAGCATTACATATTACAATGTAAAAATACTTTGGAAAAGACATCAGGAATAGGTAGTTCTTCAGGTACAAAGATTGACAAATAATAGCTTGGTATTTAGTCCAGAACTTCCAAGAGCTGAAGGGAGTATGATATAAAAGCATTAGTCAAAGTTGTGGTTTAACCTTACAGGGAGCTAAGCACCACACAGATGTCTGCTCACAGGGGGAGAACTGGAAAAAGAAAAAGGTAAAACTCATGGATTGAGATGAAGTTTAGCAGGACAGAAAAAGAAAGGAAAAATAATAATGAAGATAAAAAAATAAAACAAAACAGTGATGTGCAATATAATTGCTTTCTTCCTTCCTAACAATGTCTGTTCCTGAGCAGTGAGTTGCCACTCCTGGCCGATTCTCCTCATAATTTTAGTGTTCAGCATTACGTCATATGGTATGGAATATCCCTTTGGCCATTAGGAATCAGCTGTCCTGTCTGTGATCCCTCACAGCTTCTTGTGCACCTCTAGGCTTCTTGTTGGCAGGTCAGGAGAAGCTGAAAATCCCCTGACTTAGTGTAGGCACTGCTCAGCAACAACCAAAACATCACTGTGTTAGCAACGTTATACTAGCTCCCAAACACAGTGCTGCTCTAGTTACCAGGCAGTAAATTAACTCTATCCCAGCTGAAACCAGGGCACCCACATAAGCAATATGGTAAACAAGCTACCTAAAGAAGAATCCCAAATTATTTTATATAGAATGCAATACATGCAATGTTCCCTTGAAATTACATTGTCAAATAATGCACTGCATTTCCTTTAAGTGCTTTTGACTTCACAATTGTTTTCTAGGCAAAAGAACTTATTTTTTAAATAGTTATGAAGTGCCATTCTTCTAATTCTTTTTATATGGTGAGTGATGCACAGAAAGCAAAGTAGAATTGAAAAGGAATTGAAAGAAGTGGTAGGCTTACAGGAATAACTATTGTACTAATGGGAATTTCATAAGGAGACTGAGAAATGGGCAGAGAAAGGAACAAACAGCTTGAAAAATTACCTGGTTTTCTCTGCAAAATCCACGCTATCAGACTGCTTCAGAAAGCATATTGTCTGACCTGCCCAACTACATCAAGTCAAAAACACCCACAGTTAGAAAATGTCTCCTTCTATAAAATACCATTCATTTCTTGCAGAATGTGTTTGTTTCTTATTGTCCTTCCCTGCAGAAGACTTAGAGAATCATCACTGTTCCCTGCACAATGGTTTTTGTGCTTTAGACAGCACTACCCAAACATATTCTCACTGCTGTTCTCCTTGTAACTCTCTGCAGTGTTTTCCTTTCTTTAAAAAGAAGCACATCCTACAGCTGAGCTTGTGTAGCCCCCAAAAAAGCACCACTGTTATTTCCCCCAAATCCCTGTAACCCCAGCAGTGAAGTACCACAAAGGAGTGTTTACCTTTATGCTCACTTGACTGCCTTTAAAGTGTTTTCTGATAAGTGATTGAAATCTCTAATGGCAATATCTGTTTAAACGAGGTCTGTGAGAGATCAGCAAAAGCATCTCAAACCTTTTCAGTTTGACACTAACACATGACAGTCACTCAGAGAATAACTGTTTTTGAACTCACCATATTTAGGAAAAGTTTCATTACGTTATTGTAAATAGTGCCTTGCAGAATACTCTTAGACTCAGTATGAAGGCAGTACAAATCACATCTTACTTCACCTTCTCTCTCAGTAAGCCAGATGCTTTGAAAAAGAAGAAAATAATATTAAACTGTCAGATCTTAAAAATATTCCCTCTGGCCTTATTCTGTTGCTGATTTTTTAAATTGGCTGATGGAATTTGTTTATCACAAGGTTTACAAGTTTTAACAAATTGAATTAACTTTTTTGTCAGATTTTTCCAAGGATCAGAGTTAAGTTGATCAACCAGTATTTTTGTAGTTAGTCTTCCATAAAAGATTAAGTGTTATGTCACTGTTCTCATGAAACCTATTAGGTAACTAATTCTTGGTTACATAAGCAGTGAAAGAAAAGAATAGATCTTCCATGGGTAGTGACCTTCAGTTTCCTTTAGTGAGAAGAAACAAAGAAATACTGCAGGATTTCAGTTTTTGTGGGTAGTCATTATTTTACTGGTGATAGATAATATAGCTATGTGATTAAATAATGGACCATTTCTTCATTTGAGTTACCATAGCTATTAAACATATGAAAGCATATTAAATCCTGAAAAAAAGAAAAAATATCATCATCATCTGTGTTTAACTACACACACGTGTAGGACCATAAACAGAGGACACCAAGCTAATAAACTATGGTTTTGCACTTTCTACTCAGCAAGGTACAACGGACAGATTCCACACCTTCCTGGTAGGTACCAGGGAGAGATCATCTCTCCTGACCCCATGTTGCTCTGCTCCTTGCCTGCTTTGACTTTCCTGTGGGCCTCCACACCACCTACCCTCCCTGGCACTCCATGGGCTCCATGAGGCAGCTGCTGCTCTGCTTCCCTCTGGTTTCACCAGCTGCAGCATCTGGGCAAAGAAAAGGGGAACACCACAGCTGTCAGTGTGTTAAATACCAGCGCTTTTGGTAAGGAACCTGCTGGAAAGAGTGAGCTAGCAATAGCATGGCTCAAAACCTGATCCTTCCTCTTTCTTTGCCTTGATTTTTTTCTGATACTTTTCTGTTCTATAAGTGTAGTTTTTGAAAAGCTGTTTGTGAAACACTTTATTAGCAAATTGTAGAAATTTCTACATGTAAATTTTCTCTTCTATGGCTGAACTCAAGCTTTGCTAATATTAACTGTTCTTAACCAGACTTTAGACCAGCTAATCTGTTTTTTGTGTCATTCTTGGTTACTATGCTGTGGTATTTTTTCATCTCACTTAGGCTACATTCTAACTTATTTCTACCTCGCCCTGAATTTTCCTTAAGTGCTTCCTTTTCACCTTTATTGCTTTCCTTTTGTCTTTGGCCTTATTTGCACCTTTTAGTTTACTTCTAAATAAGTTGCTTTATTATTAACTCATATCCTGCATTTTGATTGTCAGCCTTGTCTTACCAAATAGTTTTCTTTACTTTACTTAAGTCAAGAATATCCTGGTGATAACATTAGTGTCAAAGGAACTGTTTTATTTATTGGTTCTATGAAACTAAATGCAGATAGAAACTGTAAGTTATTTAAAACTGCAGAGACCTATATTTAAATGAAAGTTAGCTAAACAAAGCAATCCCAAGTGTGCCAGATATGTAAGGGAGAAAGAAACTTTATCAAAATATGTTTTGTATTGAAACTCATTAACAGCAAAATAACACTTACAAAGAATTAAACTGGTTGTTCTCAGATACTGCATTTTTAAATTAAAGAGCTAGTAGAAATTTTCATGGACTGAATAAATAAACTAGAATGAGAAAATTATGTTTTTTCTCCTGTTGCAGAGGCTACAGTTTCAGAGGTGATGTAGGGCTGTAGCAAAATATTCTTTGAGTTAACCCATTATGCTTTCTTCTTAACCCACCTCTTTCCTTTTAATGTTCAGCCGCAAATGTGTTCTGAATGAATAAAGCTGAAATTAAAAGATGGGACTTATAAGCTTTGACAGATTGCTGTAAAATAAACTTCAACATCTTCAAAAGGTTTGTTTTTTGGTGTTTTTGTTTGGAGGGGGGGAGAGGAATGGTTGTAGACTTCTTTTTTGTTTGGTTTGGTTTGGTTGGGCAGGTTTTTTAAGGGTTTTGGTTTCTTGAGTTTTTTGTGGGGGTTTGGGTTTTTCCCCTCCAAAGAGTAAATAAAGAGTATATAACATGCCTCATGTTTCTACGAAGCCATCAGTATCTATACCTTTTAATTCTGGCCAATCAATTAAGTTTATCATTGAAAGAAGCTGAAAAAGTGCGTAAATAGTAATGATAGAAGTAAATGATTGACTGTGTTGAAAATCAAAGTAGTTTTTTCCATATATTTATGTAGTTAAGTTTCGTTTGCTGACAAAATAATTCTGTAGGGAATTGCCAACCACCCTTACAGCAGCTCATATACTGCCTAAAAAGGGAATATTGATTTAGATTTGTGAGGGAATTCTAGTTTATTTATTTGTTTACACATGATATACCATGGTAGTGATTAGATTATGGCTAGAGGCTCAAGGTCTTGTTATACCAACACCCTCAGAACTAACTAATTTGTCCTTCCGCTTGACAAAGACCCTGTTTGTCCACAGCGTCAAACTACTAGATTACCTTTCAGTGAACCCTGTCAGTCCCTCAGAAATGACACCCAGGAAGGCACTCCATCCTTCCACCGACTCCCAGTACCCTCCAAACCAGTAGTTTGCATAACCTGCATTCCCAGATGCTCCCTGAAAATATGACAAAACCTCCTACTGCATAGCCCAAATCATCACCATACTGTGTTGGACTCAGTTCATTTGAGATCTCATTCAAAATGCTTTTCCTTCCCCACTCCCAAGCCAGCATCTCTTAAAAAAGGGCACATTACACAAGTGAAAGATGAACTGTGCAAAACACCATGGTCGTCTCTGCATGACGTGAGAATATACATAGAGGTACAGCTTGGATAAAAACATGTGAAATGCATATAGACAATTCTCACTTTTGTGGTGGATAAGCTGGAAGATCCATAGATCACAGGCAAGTGCTGAATCAGACTGGATAATATTAAAGGACTACATGAAGTCCAAAAAGAGGAATCAGTGTCTAAGGATATGGGGAAACATACCCTGGTTCCCGAACAAAGTGTTCTTGTAAGGACTGAGCAGAGCCCAGGCTATTCTTGACCACATTACAGAATTTAACTAAATAATGGCAGTGCAGGTAAAAAAGAACCAAGTCCTAAGAGGCCTCACTAATTAGGATTTTAAATACTTGGCAGGAAGAGTACTGCCTGAGTAGCCTGTTTTTAATCCAAACTGCTGTGCATTAATTGGGAAAAATAAATCAACTTTACATTAAAAAGGGAAAAGATATCTCATTAGCTAGAAACACATGTTGACTAAGCCAATTTTCTTTCGGTAATGGGTATTTTGATAAGCATCTGACTCTAGCCACCAATCCCTGTTCCAGTGAAGAGGAGTGGGACCTGGACCACAACTGCATCCTGTTCTCACAGTCATTCCTGCTGCAGGAGTCAAGACTGCACTGCCTCAGAAGTGAACAGCATGTTGGCATGAGAAGCTAGAATTTGGTAAGATTAGAAAAATATTAGATCTCATGTGACGAGCAAGACCCAGATCTCACCTAGAGAACCTCACCAACTCCTGTGGTCTCTCCATCATTAATCCAAACAGTGGAGAGCAGAGAGGATCAGCAGTAGCTATAACCTGGGAGCAACAGCACCTTGCTGAGGAGTACCCAGTCCTTGTCAGATTGAAAAAAAGGTATGGGGCAACGCAAGGGATTTCTGGCCTGGAGAAGTTCCTATTGTTTTACCTACAGCCCCCTGGAATATTATTGCTGTCTGCTAACATCAAAATTAATCAGGAAATGCTCCTGTGGCACATCTACTGTGGGCACTGTTAGGTACTGGAAGTCCTAAGTACCAGGCATTATATGGAGTCACAGGGTGTGGATGTGCCCCAGTGTTAGGGAAAACACAGGAAAGCAGAAGGACATGCAACAGGAGTCATGGGCATGCTCTGACCTGGCCAGATTGCTGCTGGGGTATTCTGGAGGTGATAGCATGTTTTTTGACAAGAAATGTTTCTTGAGTTCTGCTAGCCTTAGTGGGACAATCTCTGGGAATGACAGAATGAAGCCATAAGACATAGCCAGAGACAGGACAAAATTGCTCATTAAAATTCTTATCTAATATGAAAAAACGCTTCAAGAAAATACTTATGAGTGTAATAAATCCCAGAAGGCAGATTAAAACAATGCAGAAATAAATTTATTTTAGATGAAAATAAGACAGGACATATAAAATTCACTATATATTACTGTGTTTTATATTAACCTATAAGGGAAAACAGTGGAGGTTTATTGACAAATGAATGAAAACATCACTGTTCAGTGATGAAAAGAAATTAAATTAAGCAAAAAATTCCATTCAGATAAACAAAAGAAAGGTAAAATTCTGAAAATATAATTAATATAATCCTGTAAAGTCGGATAAGAAGCAATGTAATGTAACTATCTAAATCCAGCAACACTTCTCCTAAAAGTAAGAGAAGAAAGCACAGATAAGCCAGGTATCAGAAGGCACAACTGACTTCACCTGACTGAGGGCAAAGACATATGTGAGGATAGCTTGGAATAAATTGGAACTCTTTAAATCAAGAAAGGAATAAGAATACATGTAAAAGCAGTGAAAGACTGAGATAAGACAAAGTCAAGTCTATTGCAAACCAGATAAAAATAAACATCTTCTTACAACTTGGGAGACATTTGGGACAACAGGACACATGACAGAAACATCCAAACAAAGAAAAAAAAAGAGGAAAGCAAACAAAACCCCCTGCACTTCATGAGACTTAGACAGACTTTGTTATGTAACTAATGAGAACATCCGTAGGCTTAATGTGAGGGGAGGAAAAAAAAAAAAAAAAAAGAGGTAGATGCAAACCCCTATTTTTCAAGGCAAGTGGTTATTCCAGTAACCATCTATTGAGTAATACCCAGCAATTTTCCCTAAAAAACTGATAGTAGCTGCTCAAAACCAGTACTAGATTTCACAAATTCTTCATCTAGTCCAGGATGGCAGTTTTAAGAGTAACCCTATTTATGTCCTGCTGTTTCTTGAATGCTATTCTGGTGTTTTTCTGAAACTCACCACTCTCAGCTGTTTATTCTGTTACCTTCTTCTTGGTTTTAGTTGGATTTGGTATCTTGTGGTATTTTCAGAGAAAAAAGAAAAGGCAACAGCTAATAAATTCTGTTTAAAACCAGTACTCACAAACACATAGTAATGTAGCAAAGCCAAAGGCATTGCAATACTTTTACCCACTGTATGTATATAAAGTTGAAATGTCTCAAATTTGGCAATTAAAAAAAAAAAAAAAGACAGGCAATATGGAAGTAGAGACAGAAATGAAAAAAACTCTATATACAGACTGTAAACTGTGGCAGCAGATGAATGGAAGCGCTGCCTCCTGTCCATGGTGAACTTAAAATATTTCCCATCATTTTTTTCTGAGGTATCAGTGCTTTTTTTTGGAGAGGAAGAAAAGCAGAAAACTGAAAATAAATATGAAAAGAACTGCCACAGCACAAGAGAATACATGAAATCAGAGAAAGTAATTGTGGGGTAGTTGCACCACTTATTGATGTTTCTTCACATTCATTCATCCTATTGCTCTATCATCTACACAGTCCTGGAGGAGGAATACTTTCACTACCAAAATTTTCTGGATTAGGTAACTCTTGATATTCTCTTTTGAAACTATCCCTCTGTGTCAGTATATATTTAGTTTGCAAGGTGGTTCAGATAGGAAATCTTTAGTACCCCTGACATGTGCCTTATCTGCATTGGAGAGAACACTGTAGTAAGTGTCCTTGCCCACAGCAGTAGGATTGGAACTAGATGATAGTTAAAGTTCCTCCCAACTCAAACCATCCTATGATTCTATGAAGTTCAAAATTACGTGTGAAGTGCAGAATTTTTATGTGTTTAACAGAAGATATAAAGTGTGAGCATATGGCTTCATTGCCCTTGACTAATATCAAACGTAGCTATCATTTATCCATTCTGATTTTGGCCAGTACTTTGTGAAAAGGAGCTACATTCCCAATCTTTCTGTCTGCTACCTTCAGCTGGGCCTTATCAAAAAAAAGCATGGGCCAGGACAGAGTGACCTCCTCAGGTACAAGGCTATTAATTTGTCTCTACAGGCTCTTATTTATATGTTCTCATAGCTTCCCAAAAAAAATAGATATTCTGGCCAATCTTAGCAATCTATCTAGTGTTCCTTTATTTTATCAGCAGAAAAGCTTTCTCACCACCTAATCTGAGTGTTCCTTGCCATAGACTTCCCTAGATGTTATCCTTTTGCGCTGCAGCTAAGAGGGCAGCAAAAGCAAAGGGAGAGCATTTGCAGTCAGACCCTTACCGCTCAGTTTTGTTTGAAGGAAACACAAAGTATAAGAAAGACAGTGACAGAAAACCTAATCTGATAAAAACTGACAGGCACAATAACAATGTGTCAAGAGGTGGGAAAGAATAGAAGCCTGAAATTTCCTGACTGCCACACAGACTCCCAGCTCAATCCCAACAGCACTGGACTGGTAGAAAGAACAGGCCAGAAAACCCATCTGTTTTAAAGCCCAGACATCCTCCCTGCTGAGGCACTGCTACCGCAAGACACTGTGCCAAGAAAGCTACCATGCAGGCAGGATATTTTCACATTCATGTAACAAACACCCTGCTGCCAGGGTTTAAGCAAGAAAAGCAGGAAAAGGCCCTGTCATCAACATCACTCCATCACATTCCCCTGACCACCTTCTACCTTCATCTCTCTGGGTATCATATCCTTATGTGTTTTCTTCTCCTAGCTGAGGATTGATAACTGATGCAAAAGAAGACCTCTGGCAGCTGAACTGAAGACCCTAAGTTGCTTTCTTGGAGAAACAGCACTGTGGGCAAATTTTTCTCAGAAGACAAATTAACTTTAGGAGATCATGACAACTTTTTACTGAAAAAGTAAGTAGCCACTATGTTCTCTGATGCCAGATTGAAAGTTGCACAGCCCTTGAACCAATGACAGCATTGCAAGAAAAGTATTTCTGAATGTCAGATGATGTTTATCACTTGATAGAAACCTTTGTCATACCTTATAACTGAGAAAGGAAACCTAAAACAAATACCTTTACCCTACACCATTTTCTTTATTTTCTTTTCAGTAGGAGAACAGGAAACACAGATTATGAGTTTCAATCGGTGAAATACTTCTATACGGCTGCAGTTACATAAAACAGAAATGATCCCCAACAAAAACAGTTGAATACTTCAACAGCAACAACCAAGAAAAATTTTCAGATTGTACCAGCCATTTTACCTAAGAGCAGTCATAATTCCTCCACCACCACTTTCCAACCTGCCTTTGTTGACCCCCAGAGTAATGACTTAGGTTTCACTGAATTCCTAGAACCTCTTAATAGGAATTTTCATACTTTGAGTAAAATACTTACTGCCGGTCCAGCATAGGTTCTAAGCATGCCATGAGTCTAAAGCATTAAGTTTATGTGCTTACATACAAAGAATTATAAAATGGTTTGAGTTAGAAAGGACCTTAAAGATCACCTAGTTCCAACCCCCCTACCATCAACTGAGCTTTAATTTTTCTGTACTGTTCAGAGAATTTAGGACATTCCATTGGGGCTCCATGATAAATTTGGGGCGGACAGATACTACTCCTTCTGACCAACCAAATATCTACCAGGAGAATAATAATACACTTCCTTATAATCCATATTAGAGGTCTCTAGTTTATGCTGGAGGCTCAGACTAAGCAGAAACACTTCAGTTCTGACTCATTTACAATTTCTTTGCTTAAGATTCTCGTTTGTATTTTCAAATATCTGTAACCTAAAAATTAAAATAATTTTCAAATTGTTTTGTGTTAAAAAATACACCAATTCTTCAGTGATCCATCCTGCATTTCTCATTATATTACTTACTATGCACAATCTTATATTAGCTGATCCAGCACTAGTAAAAAAAATAAACATGGGGTTCATATTCCCCAAAAAAGGAGGAAAAGGAGAGAATTTTTCAAAAGGGAACTACAACTGTAAATGTAGCAGGTGTTTTTATGAAGCATACAAAATGTGTTTCTACAGAAAATATTAATCCTATGCTCCTGAGCAGTTATTTCCCTAGAAGAAGGACACTCAAGAATATATCCTCGTGGCTATACTCCTGCACCATAGACTGTTATTATGGAGTTTGAATAGACATAGAGAGCTTAAGTCATTTGATGCAATTTTGTCTTTAATCAGAGTGATTAAACCTGATTTCAGTAGAAAGGAAATATCACAAGACAGAATAATAATAAACAGACTTTCACTATGTCAAGATGACCCTATAGAATGGTAAGTGTAATCTGAAAATCTGTTTCCTTTGTGTGAACAGCAACATACAGTTTAGCTAAAAAAGTTCAGCTGTAAGACAAATGGTTATAGACATAATAAATCATAGAATGGTTTTGGTTAGAAGGAACTTTAAAGATCTATTCCAATCCCCCTGCCATGGGAGGGATGCTAGTTAATGAAATCATGTGCTGGAGTTCAGGATTGAATGTGCCCTTTTTTTGTTGAGCTGTGAGGAGTTCTAAAAGCATAAATATCCACACTTCTCTTTAAGGAGGTCATCAGTACTCTTATTTCCTCTTTGCAACCATACCTAGAATAGATTGCAACCTTCTGAATATTTTTAACAGTCTCACCATTGGTGTCAGTAATTTCAGAACAGGTCAGGGCACCTAAGAGTTTTCCTACTCAGCTTCTAAATGCTGTTTACTTTATTTTCACTGGACTTGGTAAACGGATCAGTGAAACTTTAATCTGTACATGAATGTGCTAGTTATATTTCTATTCCCCTTGGTAAGGAGAAGTACATTGGAGAAATTTTCCAAGTACAAAACAATCCTAAAACAAAGAAATAAAATTCCTTATCAACTTAAAACATGCATAATAATTACAGATTTCAAAATGGATAAGGGGCTTAGAAATTAATTTTAAATTAGTTCTGATAACAAGAACACACTAAAGATTTTAAATAACTTTGTTAGTATTGTATAACTTTTTGAAGGTCAGAAAGCAATCTGTTCTCAAAACATTTAGGAGCTGCCAAAAATTACTTTGTCTCTAAATTAATTATATATTCAATCAAACAATTGTTGTCATGAGTATCATTACAGTCCGAATCTAAAACTGACATCAGTTTAACTCACAGATAGCTCTATTGTCTATCTTCATAGCTAATTTTATCCAGTTTTATCTAGGTGTGTTTCCCAGTGATTTCATTAACAACCGTCTCATTCCATATGTCATGTGGATCATAATAATGGAATAAATCTCATCTCACAGCTCTGCTGAAGAAGATAACATGAGAAGTATGGTGGGACAACAAAATGGAGCAAAATAGATTAAGCTGAAAAGGGAAGGGAAGGAGGATCAGTTGTTGTGTAGAAGTGTTTAATTCTTCCTTATTGCTCTACTGAAGATGTGGACTGCAGACAAGCTCACCACTTCAGCCACATCAGCCTCAGATGCCACATGTAGCTCCTTTCAACACAGTGTCAAGTGCCCATCTTGGTATTTTGCCTCAGTTTCTCAGTTTGTTTCTCAGATCTAAAGTAGATGCAAATTAGTTATTAAAATTCAAAATCAAGGAAAGACTCCAAGTTTAGTGGACTTGGTGCCTGTAAGGCATAACTTATTTTGTTCACATGATTCTTACCCCTCATTTAGGAGTACAGGAGGACACACTGAAGACCATACTGCACTGTGGTTAAGTGAAAGTTTATCCATGTGATCTGTTAACAAACTCAGATACTCAGATACAGAAATACCTTATTTTCATTAGATGTGCAAATGAATATGCATATATGTGAGGTAAAACACAAAAACACTTTGGGAAGGCTTTAAGACCCTGGATAACCATGCTAAGCTGACCTGGAGAACACTCTGATATCCATTTCACTGTTGTTTAGAAAGCAGCATTTCTAGTATATGTAGTCACCACACATGTATGCATGAACAAGTAGCTCTCCCTTCCCTCTCCAACAGATTTTACCTAGCAAAGTGCCATGCTGGAGTATCTTATAATGGAGATGACTGCCCTTCTTGGTACCTCAGCTGTCTGATAGCCTGATGTTGCATTCACTTGTTGGGCTTGTAGCCTGTGCCATATCAACAAACTTTCAGTAGAAGCTCTTAAATACAACCAATTATCAGAACCTTAGAAAAAAACCCTAAGTTTCCTTTACCTTCAGTCTTGATATCTGTAGGCACCGATTTTTATTAGCATACTCAAAATTTAGTGTGGGCAGAATTCAAGTTTCCTTATATTTTAAGGATCATCTGAATTAGGAATTTATGACAAATCTAGTCCCACTCTTTCCTTCAGTGGTGTTTATGCGATTTTCCTGTCTATAAGCAGGTGTTGTCACCAATAGTTATATCAAAGAGCTTTTTGAGTTTAATATTTGCAAGCTATTTCATTTTTGTTTTGTTAGCAGCTTCTCTTGTACATATTAATTACTGCAGACCTCTGCCAACATATATTGATATCCAAGTGCAGTCTCTTTCATCGGAAATGTCAAAGACTAAATTCAAATGAAGGATGACATTTCAGTTTGCATATTCCATGAATAATGGTTCCTCTTTACTTTGTAGAAGCTTTGGCTGAGGAAAAACATAATAATGGAAAAAGAAATAAATTAAAGAAAAAAAATCACTCTATTTTTTTATATAACTGCTGGGTCACCAAATTTTCTTTCCAGAGGTGAAAAGATCCTCCTATGATGAAAAACATAAGCAATCCAACCAAAATATTTCAAGATACACTGGCTTTACTTGCCAAATGCTAACAGAGAACTGTCAGAAAAATAATAAAAAATATCTCATACTTTTGCCTTTTTTTTTTTTTCCAGATTGCATGCTTGGTTATAATGCTTTAATAAGCACTTGCACTTCTCTTAGACAATGTTCACTGCTTTAGACTAAATTGCTCTCATTGGCAGATCTCTGCACACATGCCAGGAAGCAGTAAGAGCAGGCTGCTTGTCAAGGGAAGGCTGTTCTTCAAGGGAAAGTGAAACAGGGTCAACATCATAAGGGTGGCAGAGGCAGTGATTCCCTGAGAAGAGCCCAGGTCCACCACATGTGAATGAGGATATCAGTGTGGGGCAGGAACAGTGGCAGGGCTGACTGGGGGACCTGTGTCTGCCACACCAGCCCTGGTGATGAATCAGGTCCCAGGAAGCCAAGTCAGGCAGACAGAGTCAGGGCAGTATGGGATTGGACACAGCATACCTGTAATGTAGCTCAGGGAGAGACCAAGAGCAAGACCTCTGCTCAATAGCAAATCCTGAGAGAAGAAAAGGTGAGATCCCTGGGCAACACTTCCCACAGCTGCACAGTCATCCCATCAGAGCTATCTCTCTTCCCAGGGAGCTGAGCATCCAGTAGCAAGGAGAGGCTGCCAATACACTCATCTCTGACACTACAGTCAGGAAGAGGAAGTCACTAGGACTATATTTGGAGGGTAGAAGAAAGTCATAAAAATAAAATGATTATTCACAAACTTGAATTCACTAAATGAAGAATTTGTAGTTCATGGAAAATATTTCAGCGATCTTCAGGTTGAAGAGTACTGATAAGCACTAATCATGAGAGTACTGGACAGTCCTCTTTCTTCTGGTCTTCTTGATGGGTATATTGTAACCATACAGACTTCTTCACCATTTTTGGGAATTAAAAAATCAAGCTAAATCAAACATAAAAAAAGCAAAAACCAATAACAAACTATAAAAAGCCAAAAGTGAGCAGAACAAAAAACCAAACCAAACCAACAAAACCCCCCAACAATATCTCAGATTAAAATTATAGATAAGTTAGATCTGCAACAACTTAAATACTCTTAAAAGAAATGTCCTTGACATTCACTCAAACGAATCCTCTGGAAAATCTTTGTGTTAGTGGTACTAACACAGAAAACCATAGAAAACCACAAAAAAAGAGAAGAGTCATTCAAAATTTAAAGAATGATGAAAAAATAAGGTCTTGAAGAGAAAAAGAAGGGTCAGCCGATCACGAGAAAAGGGTACAGAAACACCTTATTTTGCTGTAATGCCTTAAAATTTTAGGAGTAGTAGAATTAGCACTCTGATGAGCTGGAGGCAGCTGTGAGAGTCAATAGGTCTAATGAATTTTTCAGCAAATGAAAATGGAAAATGATTGGCCAGACATAACATCTGTATGTGAGCTCTAATAGAACTGCACAGTTACATAGCCAGGAATTAATACCCTGAATATCATAGTGATTTGATATACTTCATCAGCCTGTTTCCTGGTTTTAACAAGTCCTGGATGATTAAGCCAATCATAACTTCAACATTACTTGGTTTGAATTTATAACACAGTATTATTCCTCACTGTAGTTTCTTAATATTTGTAACCTGGGCATGGTAGCTGCATAATATGCAACAGTAGTGGTGATATTTAGTTCCTCTGGCTCTCAGCAGGACTCAGAACTAGTCCCACAAGTCATTCCCTAGTAAGTTGAAAGACAAGCAATGACTAAAGCAGAAATGCAGAATATCAAAAATTCTGTCTCACAAAGTTTAGGCACTCTGTAAATATAACTTAAAGAGTAATTTTCAGTAATTTGTTTAGAACCTTCATGAAATATTGTATTGTATATATGCAGTTGAATTGAATCACAGTGCAAAATTTAGTAAACACATAATTATTATACTGATTACTCAGGAAGCCTACAAAATATATATTTATACTAATCAAATATCCCATGTCTTATTTAAGATCCTAAGGTTTAAATGAAATGGAACATTAGTGAACAGCATCGATTTTTTTAAGTAATTTTCTTGTCACTATCTAAAATGTTTTAGGATAGGAAATAGACCTTATTCCCTTGTCTGTACTTGGTTTCCACAAAGCATATAGTCCCTATAATATTTTTAACAGACACATGTTTGACATAGCAGCATTTTGTAGATTAGCATTTGTATTTGTTTTCTCCTGCCTTTGACTTTCCTTGCTCAGGTGATTTTAACAAATTCTACTTCTGCTAATTGATTTTTGAGAGCTGCTTGTTTTTAGAAGACAGTGACCAAAAGAGTAGAATTTCAATGAGCAGCAACACTATGCTGCAGTCAGAATAGCAGTGAAGTAATGGTATACTTGATATGGCTGAACGCCATTTTAAAGACATTTGACTTTGATATTGCATCCAGGGTTGTATTGAACTGTATTATTTGCATAAGAGATCATATTTGTTCTTCCACCTTTCAGAACGTTTACAAGCCAAACATCCAATACTGAGACCACTGAAACCTCCAAATGCATTGACTTTACATAATACATTAAAAGGATTATATTTAAAAAATTCCTTATATGCCTGAAATGAAAGAGCAAGATGTAAATGGGCCCTAGGCCACAAACCAGAACAGTGGTGCTAGGCACCACTGCCCACTGCCCTTTCTATGTCTGAGCAGGACTGTCCACTGCATGTTCCCTCATTGGGCAGGAAAGGCAGAGCCCCCCTCCACCCACCCAGCCCCACTGCCCATAATGCAGGCCAGTGGAAGAGGTTGTTCCATGGCGCCTATTACACCATCACCAATGGCAGGAAAAGCTACTACCCCCAAACACAGTAAGGGAACTACCTCTTCTCATGGTTCTTTAGGAGAATAAAAATGTCTGGAGAAGTCTCCTGTGAAAGGTGTAAGGACAGGTTTTATGAGCCTGCAACAGAGAAACTGTACACCAAAGGGTTTTTTGTGGGCAGTGTCTGCTTTCAGGTAGCTCTGGAACAGACTGTTCCAGATCATCCTATTTGGCAGATTCACTTCAAGGCATAAAGTATTAAGCATGCACACAACTGTACCCCTACCACCCAAAGCCCCATTTATGTTTCTGGTGTATTATTCCCAGTATTTAACCCAAAACACCGGATCTTAGATTTATTTTGTCCTGCTGTTGGAGAATTATTTCTTAATGTAGAGTTTCACTTTGACCAATATTCATTTCTCACCTCTCTTCTCTCTTCCCTCATCCTTTGGTCTTTTGAGCTCCGTCTCCATATATATTTACCTCAAGGAGTTTTGCAGATGCAGCATATCAGTAACCATACAGAAGATGCTGCATGACTGATTCACAAATATTGCTGAAAATCAAGGACAAAGAACTGTACTGGCTATTAAAAGTAAATGCAATTTTCCATTTCTGGTTTGCAAGCAAGCCAACCAAATGGGTCATCATCCAAAGAAAATTATTTAAATTAACTTGAAACTTCTAAAATAGAAATAAATAGGAATGTACTGATCTGCTTAGGACAAAAATAGAACAGAAAAAAGTTCAGTAGTTCATCACTGTATGCACAGACTGCACAGTTGAACATTTGAGCTTACCACTTTCATTCCTAAAATAAAACATACCTCGAATTCATCATAAAAATGATGGGCCAAATTTCACATTCTTGACATCAATATTTTTTCTACACAAAGACCTGTAAACACACTGAACCCAAGCTATAGCATCCATTTCTTCTGTGCTATTAAAATATAAGTAATAATGAATTCAGCGGGAAGAACTCTGATCAGAAGATCCTAGCATAATTAGTAAAACATCAAACAAACTTTTAAAAGGGTTTGTTCATGCTTTCTGTTTTCATTTGTCTTTTCCCAGACTATCAAAAGCCCTCTCTACTTCCCTCTCTCTTTGTTTTACTTAAAAGTTTAAATTTTAAATTTTAACCTGTAAGGAGAAATAGCAAAGGCTTGAGATGAAAATTAATGTACCAAATGATACTGCACTGACAGACAAGTTCTCTCTGAGAACCTTGTCATCTGCAAGTTAGTCACCACATCATGAAAGATAATCATAAAAAACAGTAATATTCCATTTTTATGCCTAGCCAGTGAATTTGTAGAACTTTAACTTAAGTGCAGAATAAGTGTTGCTACTAAAGGAAGAGACAAAGTAATTTTTATAATGAAATCACAAATAAATTCCTATCTAATCTACTTCATGTAACTCTTCTGTGTTTAAAGTACGTATGTGAACTTAACTTGAGCTGACTATATATCCTTCCCTTGACTCTTGTGTACTCTGAATGCAAGATGACAGTATACATATTCTTGTGTTCCTTTCCAGTAACTATTTTCTGTTATCTCAAGACCTTAACAAAATTGTAAAAATTACTAAGAATTATGAGAATATATAAAACCAGGGTTTATATTCAAGAATATAAAAAAACAAAAAGGTTTATATTCAAGAATATAAACATTGAGTTTCTATATACGTACATACATATATATATATATAAACATGAATTAGATTATGTGACCCACTGCAAGGCTGACTGCAAGACAGTGTCAGACTGTACGCAAAATTGTTTGTAAGTAGTCTTCAGCTGTTCACATTCAAAGTTCCATGTTCTTTAGGGAAAAAAAGCTCTATAATAGATGGAATTCTAACAAGGCACACACATGCAAAAGCACACATAGATGTAAGAAAAAATATCAGTAAATTAACTAGGCTCAGAAGATTTAACTACTTGCAACTAGAACATCAGCAAATTAGCAAGACTGCTTCCTTTTCTGCTTCCTGTCCAAGCAACTGCATTAACAAAGCTGTGGAAGGTCTTGGAGACTGAACCAGCTGTTGTTTGCAATAGGTTTTTATGAAATAAAAGAAGTATTTTCTCCACTAGTAAAATATGCCTAATTTACAGCAAAATTTCTGTTCTGTTCAGATGCTGCTATGGGAATTATAAATGTATTTTTACACTTTTGTCCTCACACTTTGCCACTATTAAAAGTATGCTCTAAAATGAAGCAACCTTTTAATTTTCACAATTTAATTAATTATGCTTTTTTGTGTGCTGTGTGATACCTCATGATGTGACAAGGATATAGAGCTCTATTTATAAACCATTCATTTACAGTGATTTGTGTATATGTGTAGAAAAAAAGAGTCACAGTATGGTTTTATAGCTTAGTTTTTAATGTGTTCATTGAGCCATTTTTTCCCTAATCTGTCACTTATCAGCACTGCATCAAATCATATCAGTTTAATTTCAGTCTATCATTGGATCAATTCTATTTCTTGATGATTTTTATTTATTACATATAAACTATGCACTTATCTCCATACGATTTC
Organism: Empidonax traillii; assembly: GCF_003031625.1. Classification (NCBI taxonomy): domain Eukaryota; kingdom Metazoa; phylum Chordata; class Aves; order Passeriformes; family Tyrannidae; genus Empidonax; species Empidonax traillii. The sequence continues at coordinate 1,024,146 of NW_020955196.1, forward strand.
ATTGACCCTTCTTGTGTTTATCTTCTTCTGCTTGCCCCATAGGAAGACCAATGGCCACTGATTCTTGTTACAGTTTCCGCTCTGAGGTAAGACTCTAGCAGCTACTTCTAGATCTATAGGTTCTTTCTGAGATGCTCATATGCTTCGCAAAATAAGTGCTCAAATTCTGTATAGCTATGCATGGAGCAAACATAATAAATTTCTTTAGACAGTGCTTCTGCTTGACAGTGTCACTGAATAAACTCAAGACCACTCCGGTAATACAATTAACATTTTTAATTAACTTTACTTTCAAAAGACTGTCCCAGAAAAATAGAATTTACTGACTTAGATATAGGAACATGTAGTTGGATGAGTATTTGTGTTGCCATCATGAAAAAGTAGGCAAGGCTAGGGATTGTCCATACGGAGGTTTTAGGTGATAAAACACTAACAGATGTTTGCATGACCACAAAAGCTTGCAGGTTTTCATTAATGTATTATAGATAATGGTATCCTCAGAATAGAATCAATTAATGGAGAGAAAGTGTAAGAAAGCTATTAATTAATTTGGTAGAGACATGACACTTTTATAACCCTTGCCTGGAGTGGAAGTAAGTAAGAAAGTAGTACTCTTTATGGTTAACTTCAACTGTTTATGGTTAACCTATGGTTAGCCTTTCTCACATTCTACAGGGCACCAGTGTTGCCATCTCACAGTGCAGCAGAAGAGCACAATTAAGGGCAGTTTTGAACATGCCCAGTGCAAGGCAGTCTGCATTGGTATTACAGTAACTTATGAGATTTCCAGTCATTCAATCTGTAACATACAGATCATTCAAACTAAGGTCAATGCATAACGCACAGGACTTGGACTTACCACCCTCATCAGGATTCTAGTGTGGTAATTTAAGTGAAGCATTGCTAAGTATAGGTAACTGCCTTGCATTTTGACCGCTGTTAGTTTCCTCATTAGTACAGCCAGAAGAACTGAAACTACTATTCAACTACATTTGTGAAGATAACGGCACATAATAACAACCTTCAAATCTTCTATGACATGAACTGATCCCAAACTACTCTCTTCAGAATTCCTTAGCATAAATTAGTAGTCAAGAGAAAAAAGCAAAGCAGTAGTTTGTGGAACTTCAATTTTTCAAGTAGTTCATTATATATGACGTTTACTTAGGTCAAGTTTTTCCAGCTGTCTATAGTTAAAGAAAAATCACCTAAGAAATTATCATTTGATGAAAATACGTAAAGCCACTACACATGATCAAATTTGCTTTGATTTGCTCTGTTGAAAGTTAGTGAGCCTTGGGGGGGAACGACAGGAGAGTATGTTATAGACCTGGTTTATATAGTCACCTGGGCTACTAGAAAGTTACAAAGCATTGTGAATCTATACTCAGTTTAGGAGTTTAACAATGTTAGTTAATAAAATCTACAGTTTTGTACACTGCTTTAAAGGCTATTGCAGGAATTGTCTGTTTGTATGCACGTACCTGGAAGAGAGAAAAAACAGGTACTTAGAGGAGCTGAGCACTTTGCTATTAAAATAACATTCACCACAAATAAAATCACCTTAGGGTAATTTTTTGTGGATTTTTTTTGTTGTTGTTTTCCCCAGATATCACTCTGTTTTCCCACTCTTGTTGTCATACCCATTAAACAGGATAGTCACTGAATATTTTCCCAGGAAAAAATTAGGTAGATGAATATCAGTAGTTTTATAAATAAATATTAAATCCAATGTCATTTAAAGACAGTGTCTTTCTAGATTATTTGAGGAAAGATAATTGTTATGTATTCAGAAGTAACAGTTGGCAAAAAGAAGGAGATGGTTTCTTGCAAATAATCCTATTCAGTTTTATTCCTTTCTTAGTCTTTTGAATGAAAGCTAGTGCAGATTTAAGTAAAAATGATTCATCTTTTTGTAAAAAATTCATTAAAAAATAAATATCAATGTAAACCACAGCAACTGTACAACTGTACAAGCAAAAGATTTCTTGCCCTGCCACTGAATGAATAACATTTGATTGCTGGTTAGGCACCCATCCTTCATGTCATTTTATGTTCAGTTTTACAAAAGAACAGTAAGAAAGCATTTTTCCTACTTACAAATATGTCATAATTCAAGACTCTTGTTTGTTTCAGACACCTCTGGTTCTTCCTCTAACTAATCCTGAATTTTTTAGATCCTGATTATTTTCCAGTTTAAGCCTAAAAATTTCTGTCATGCTAAACAGCATCTCTGAGAGCAAAATCAACATTAAAATAAGTGCAGCAAAGAGCAGCAAGGACTGTTTTTACATTTATTTTGCCAGAGTTAGGGCCTATATCAGCAAAAAGGAACCTTCTTTCAAATCACTTCTATCCATATAAATCTGAAATAATATCAGACAAGGGTCAAAGTTGTTCATCCTAAAACAAAGCAATAAGAATGTTGATGCTATTGTAGCCTGATCCATTGGCTGTGCATTACCAGCAGAAGAATACCTTTTCATTTATTTTTTTTTCAAATATCAGACTTCAGAGTAAAACCATGACATTTCACCTGTAGCTCTCTTTAATTAAAGTCAAAGATGTTCTCCCTCAACAGCTAACTTAGGGTACAATTTCTCTGTCAACTGCCACATCATCTTTCCCCCTCCATTTTCTCTTTCATTAGTCATAAGTGCCACGTACCACATAAATGACCACAGTAATTTGCATAGCACCTCAAATGAAAACCAGGCTAAAGCAAGAACATTATAAGTAGTAGTATAAATAATATTTATTTAGCTTTCCAATTAGCTTACTGCATTTTTAAATAGAAGTAAAACAAGGACAACATACCAATTGATCAAACCTCTGTTTAATACATAAGCAAATCTACCATGAAGCAAGCCAAAAGCATATTACCTTAACCAACACTTCTGGAAAGAATGTGTTACAAGCAAAGGTGAAATGCAGGCAAGGACGAATATTATCAATAAAATGATTTCTTGGAAGAGAGTTGTTGTATTTCAAAACTATAAAATTCTAGGGGATACTTATTATACTAACAAAACCAGAATCTAAACAAACTAGTTGCACATTAAAGTCATTATTAGTGACTTCACTCAGCTAATTAACACATAACTAACACCGAGAATTAAGAAGTTTATGCAGATTTTACTACAAATACTAGTGGTTGGATAATAAAGTCCTAGTCATTACCAGCGAGTGAGGTATTTAGAGCAAGAATACATCATGTCATGTCACAGGCATAATTTCTGATTAGTTAAGTCATAAACAATTTTATCAGACCATGATGAAGAGCTCAAGCACCACTTCCCACCATATCAGAGGTACTAATCTTTTCCCCAAGAGACGACACCTTGAAAAGCCATTGTGATTAAGAAAGAGTTACATTGGAGACAAATGTTTACCTCTTGTAGAACTAAAACGTTACAACCTCTCTATTGTTTGGTTACCCTTGGAGAAATCCCTCACAAAATCAATCCTCAGGCAGTGGCAATAGGAGGTTCTGAGTGGACATCACATGGCCCCTTGGCTTCCACTGCCTCTGCTTAAGACTCTCCATCATTAATGTGTAATCCCCACTCTTCTACTCCCATAACCAGCAGGTTTTGAACCACTTATTGTTTCACAGTAGCCTAAGCGATAACGAAAACATTGGATGTCTCTTTGTGTTATGCATATTGCTTTTCATGGTTTAGAATAGATCCATAAGTAAATAGTAAATAGTCCATTGTACTAGATAGACAATACTCCTCCAGTTACTTTGAAGTGTCAGGTCAAACCTTAGGAAAAAAATTTTGATCAGATGCAGCTAAAACACAAAATTTTGCTGGGCACTGCAGAATATTTTTCTGCCAACTTAACTCTGGAAAATGACTTGATTATTTTCTGAAACTTTTCAAAGAGCAAGTAGTTATAGCCTGAGGCTGATAATGGCAAGAAATAGAGACCTCAATAACAGAAGCTTTAGTATGGAATCAAACACTACTATAAAGCATCATCCAACCTAGGTTAAAACAACAGAAACTGCTTAGATGGTAAGTGAATTTGTTCTTTTTTTTTTTTTTTTTTTTTTTCCCAATTGTTTTGCATGGTCCCTAGCAAAAGGGACATGTTTCATGTATTTAATTTTTATTGCTTTTGATCACATATACATCTTGCAAAACAATTGCTGGTACAAATGTTAGTCTTAGCTCATTCACCTCTTGTGAGTGAAGGGACCAAGGATGGGGAGAGAGATAAATGTTCTGGTTTTTGTGCAACTGTGTCGGTACAACTTTCAAGGGGCATTAGGTCTGTTGTTGCACATCTCTCAGGAACAATTCCAGTAGAAGAAATCATGCACAGAGTTTTCAAAGACACGTTCATCTTGCCGCTGACCCAGAAGAATGGGTACTGCCCTTTGACTGGAGATGGGATTCCAACTTCATATACTGATAGCATAGAAGAGTAAAGAAAGAGTAAAACTAGAGAACAATACTAATAAAGGCCAACTATGAGTGTCTTACTCCAGGCTGTCTTTATGTAGCAGTAAGTCAGCCTTCATTATACAAATTACAGTGCTTAGAGACCCTTTAACCCCACTTTGTCAGCCCTGGTCCTCTGCGGTTTTAGTTCTATGTTTGCACAGGTTTCTTCTTCTTCAAGCATGCAAGTCATCCACATCTTTTGCACAGGTAAAGTGGAGACTTAAACATCTCTAGACCAGGACTTAAGTCCATGCAGTAGAAGATCTTGAGGTTTCTTCAGAACTGTTGTGCTGGGTCCAGTCTGAAGTTGATGAATTTTTACTTTGGAATGACAGAAGGACACAAGAAAAGGACAGATATGTGCTGTATGCTCTGCTAATCACTCTGTGAAAATGAAGTGTACTGTCTAAAGTAATCTGTGTTGAAACCTTTAAGAAGTTTTTTCATTAAGAAGTCAACTCTTACAGAGAAACATGTAAGTTAAATGTAAAAATTTGAAAAATAAAGCTTAAGTTTTCATATTCAAACTCTTTCAAGAAGTAAGTAGTTTAAATTAAAGACTACAAGAGAAATAAATTTCAGCAGCAAAGCTTTAAAAAAGATGAAACCTGTAATATTCTAAATGGTCTATACATGAAGTAGATTAATTCATATGCATAACTCCAAGAGTGTTTATTGGTTTACTTTTTACCTTCTGAATAGGTTATATATATTTGTTAGTATGACTCTACATTCCTGTGGTTGTTGTGGCAGTGCTTTTCGTTTTGATGTTTTTTCATGGACCCTGACTCCCCAACATTCCCAGGACAGCATGGTTTTCTTGCCAGTACTTAACTGAGAGTTAGTCTTTTGAACACTTTTCTTTGTCAAGCTCTCCAGCTTGCTTAACCTGAGTCTAAAGTAAATGTAAAACCTGAAGGGACAGCAATAGCACGGCAGAAAAACCACCACAGAACTCCAAAATGATGTCTTCCTAAAGAAGCATGAACCTTTACCTCTGAGAAGATGAAACAGAGGCTGGAGAGGCATAGTCTCTAGATGGGTAAATGTGTTTTGAAGAAGGTCTTCAGAGCTGTTGTATTCACAGTGATTATGATGCTCCATTTCCTCCTCTTCAGAAAAAATTTCTGGGAAACCAAGGTGCAAGGTGTGGCTTATATGACAATGTGTACCCAAGACTGCATGAGGAGTTGAGCCAAAAATTTACCTAGACTTGGCCACAGAGAAATGTTCTGAAATCTAGACACATGGAAAAGAAACTCTGATGTATTTTAGATCATAGCAGGCCCCAAACAGCACAGCTGATGAAGTGAGCAACTGTAACTAAGATGACAGGTCTGCAAATGGGAACATCCTAGAATTTTATCCCAAAGGCAGCAAACATAATGAAGTAATTTCATCAAAAGTATATTTCTAAGAAAAACAAAGGGAAATGGTGCAATGAGATCTTTAACTTTTCTTTAACTTTTTTATTTTTCTTTAACTGGAAAATACAGGAAACATCAAAAAGTTAAGGGGAAAAAAAGAAAATGTCAGGTTGTTTTCTGAATGTTTTCTTAGTGCCCCAGTCTTGAAAGATCACTTATTTTTCTTTTGAGTGGTTTGGCACTCAACCCACAGTCGCCATTTCTCCAGGGGATTTTAAGAATGCCATAGAAGTGGCATCTGTATTTACTTTCTCATGTGCAGTGGTGAAAGCTGCACAGATAGACAGATAAAAGCTTTAAAGCACTTCAATGAAAAAAATTAAGATGCTGAAAGACATCAGAGCTGAGGGAGGAAAGTCTGCCTCAAAGCTGATTGGAACATGTTTGCAGAGGTCTGATCAGAATGCGGAGCAAGTGGAAGAATGAAGAAACACACGAAAGGAAACAGGAAATAAACTGTCCTGGAGGAATATTTATCATTAAAACAGTTTTAAAATAAAATTTTCTCTATTCAATTCACGTGTTTTTGACCATAAAAAAGCCACAAATTTGACCATAAAAAAACCACTCTGCCACAAATTTTAATCAGCTCTAATGCACAAGGCCAGAACAGTAAGTCTCTACCTCAAGAATAATCTAAATCACCATCTCTCATAGAAGCCAAATACAAGAATAGATCTGTGCATTTAAGTTACTTTTCCTGAATTTAACCTGCACAATACCTGTAGTGGTCATCTCCTCCATAAAGCTAAAGAAAAAAAACCAAAAGCTATGCTGATTTAAAATCCATTATAAAAAGTCAGTATGTAAGAATTCAGAAGGACGGGCATCACTGATACAAAATTTACTTGTGACCACCATTACTGGAGACGTTAGTTCACAACAAGTACTTATATGTGTGAACTGCTCAGAAAACACCTAAAAATTGTTTAAGCTTCTTTAGCTAAAGTCTCCTGCTGACATAGTGTTTTAAATGTGTCTAATGTCTTACAAGACATCTGAATGCATTGTAATCAGAAAGTGGAAGATGTTACCAAGATATTAAAAACAGATTGGTCTCTTGTGTAGAGGGATTAAAGTTCTTGAGATTTTCAGGCATACAATCATCTTTCAGTTACAACGTTACCATCATTAGTAGGTGAATGTATTAGGAAAGAGGCAGGAGGTTACCTGTTTAGTGCTACACTGTCTAGTGCTTCAACACTGACATGATATGTTCTACATACTGTGTAACATAAACAGTCAGTCAAACGGGATCATACACCCACCACACCTTCACAGATACATACTATCAAGCAACAGTAATAAGAAAGAGATGAAGACTCCAAATAGATGTAAAATCCCTTCACCAAAGGCAGAAGACATAATCCCCATTGGTCTGTTAATGTTGATTACTTAATTAAATTTTCATAAGAGTTAGAATTAAGAAACAAATTAATGATCTTATAAAAAAAAAGAGTCTGTTGAAAAAGCAACACCTGAAGAAGACCATGGCTTGTGTTGAACGGTTTTACACTGAATTATATTCTCTTTCTATTTACTGCATGGAATTAGTCTCTTATTTCTGTGAATCTCCTTTAATATGCTAGTTAAAACCTCATAATGTTTTTCCTTAAGAGTCAGAGATATGTAGAGTTTTCTGCCTTCTAAGGAAATAAGGAGAGGAAGAGACAACACTACACAACATCTAATTAGATGTAATAGATCTCCATCTGACTTAGATAAAAATTGATGGAAAATGAGAAAGCTACTGTTTGGAGTTAGAAAGTTCACTGTCAGTCTAAATCATTGCTACAACAGTTTCTTTTTTAAAATCTCGTACTTCTAAGTGCTGCAAGTGCCCTTCCCAAACTCTGATAATGACTGAATTATGAGACATTAATGTTGCTTGGCTACTAATGACTGTCACTGGAAGAAGGGTTCTGCTGATGTCCTTGAGTTTTTAAATTATTCTTAATAACACTGGCAGACATATGGTTTACCTCCCAGCTGGATGTTTCCAGATGACACTCAAAAACAACAGGAAAGATGAGTGAGGTTACCAACTGAATAAAAATAAAATGGTAAATAAACTAACGATCAACAAAACCAATGGACTTCTGGTCTGGGAGTCAACTATTGACATAAATTCACTGAATATTACACAGAGATAGTAGGAGAAATAGCTAGAATTACTCTACATGAAACACAAAGAAGGAAACTCCCATTGAGTGATGATTACGTGAAAACAAAAACATACTGACTGATGATGACTGACATGAAAACAAAAACATACTGACACAATGTTGAAAATTCAACTACTATAATAAAGTTTTATTATTTACTTTAATAAAGTAAATGTTCACAGATCTTTAGGAGTGGAAAACAACACAGTACCTGTATCCTGCACGTTCCTATGTATCTGTCTTATTTTGAAGAGGAGCTCACTTTATCCCAAGCTAATGTACCAAATCCTGCACCTCCTCAATTTCTTAAAAGTCTCAAAAGTTCACAGCAGTCTAATATTCTCCACTCTTTAAATATTTCCTATTTGTCTGTACATTTAAGTCTGTCAGCAGTAAAACATTGCTTTTAAAACCAGTCATAGTGCTTTTCCCAGCCATGTGTACCCCACTATGGCAAGAAAACCAAAATACCTACGTGCAGCAAGCAGTAACTGATAACAGAAATATAATATTCTCCCATTTAAAAAAACAAACAAAAAACCAAACCAAACCTAAACAAACAAAAAACAAACAAAAAGAAAACCAACCAAACAAAAAAACCCAAACAAACCAATCAACCAAACAAAAAAACCCACCCAAGAAAAAAATCAATATGACAAACAAAAACCACAAGACCAAGACTGTAAAATTTATTAAGTTCAAATATGACTTGTTTTGTTCCCCTTGTATATATTGTTTCACTAAAGAGTTTTGGTAGGAAACGACCTTTTTCTTTTACCATCTACTGTTAATTTTTGATTCTTCAGGCAATCCTGGCTAAAGAACTGTAGCCATAATACATATTTTTCAAGTCCTGAACTGATCTGCAAGGGTGTCTTCAGAGGTCTTTGGAAGTTTAAAACAGAGTAGGCCTTGGAGAAGAACATCTGTCTGTTTTACTGCACCAAATGTTTAGTTCTCCACTGCTGATAAAATTCACAGTAAAATAAGAAGGTTAGATGCTTCACAGAGCAACCAATTTACTTATCTATAAACATACACAAACCCCAAATTTTCTTCTACTTTCTGATTGACTTATAAGCAAGTACACTAAAAAACAGTGATAATAAGATTCAAGCTATAATAAAGGAGGAATCATCCATGTATTTTCCTGGTTTCATTTGGGATGGAGTTAATTTTCTTCCCAGTAGCTGGCACAGTGCTTGGTTTGGTATGAGAATAATGTTGGTATCACACTGATGTTTTAGTTGTTGCTAAGCAGTGCTTACTCTAAATCAAGGACTTCACAGCCTTTCATGCCCTGCCAGTGAGAAAGCTTGTGCAGGACAAGAAGCTGGAAGGGGACACAGCCAGAACAGCTGACCCAAACTGGCCAAAGAGATATTCTGTACTGTACCACATAATTCTCAGTATATATAAACTGGGGAGAAAGTTGGCTGGGGCTGCTGCTCAGAAACTGGCTGGACATCAGTTGGTGAGTGGTGAGCAATTAGATTGTGCATCATTTGTTTTGTACATTCGACTTCTTTTACTTTTTTTTCTTTTTTCCTTCTCTGTCTTGTTAAACTCTCTTTATCTCAACCCTCAAGTTTTCTCTCTTATACTCTTCCGGTTCTCTCTCTCATACTCCTGGAGGTGGGGGTAATGAGAAGCAGATGAGTGGCTAGGGTTGAACCACAACAGTAGATAAAAACATATTAAATCTCAACTACAGCATTTTTGAAATAGAAACCAAAAGGAGAAACAATATTAGCAAATGGTTGCATACATATTATACTGCCAAATATGAGTCTTCTTAGTAAATTCACAGCAGACAACAAAACACATGAGTATTTGCAGAGTATGGATCTCAAATTAAGACTCACTGACTGAAAATATAGACTAAAAAAATATTATAAAACAATGTATGAAAACAAAACAACTTCAAAGTTATTTGAATTCTATCTCACGTGGTAAGATCTGAATTCAAAAGTGTTTATTTCTTCCGTATTCCTGAAGATCTAAATCAGTACAGGAAAAATGTTGCTCTACCTGAAAGCAGGCAACTGTATCATTTCATACCAACCAACAAAACTTAGAGCATTGAAATCAATTGATTTTGTCATAGAAAAAATGTTTTTGTATGTTAAAAACCCACATTCATTTATCATATAAATACAAAACCTTATCTTATGCCTTCACAATGGAACTATTCACTTGCATAAGTACTAAAAAACCCCCACATAAACTAACAGTGTTTCACATTATTGTTTATTTATCTTTTTTTGAGTTATCTTGAAGTTCCTTCTATTGTCGCCCTTCTTCAGCAACAGTGGTAGCTGGTGGTAGGGCTCCTAAGGAACAGCAAGTCTATTCAGAAAATTTTGCCAACATAACTCCAGAAACTCATGAGAATATGAGACGAGGCTTGTATTGTCATTAACAAACCCAAATTCAACCATTTGAATTGAATTCAATGCTGAGGAGAATTCAATTCTTATCACAAAAATCATGTTTTCAAAAGTAAAGACATTTTTGAGGAATGCAGCAGAGGGTTGCTGTTTGCAAAAACTACCATAGCCCTTATCTCTGTGATTAAAATCTTTCCTCACTCCAAAATAATTTAAGAAGAGAGAAAATAAACACACCTTGGAAAGCAAATAAATTAAAATATACTAAAATAAGTTTTAAACTTCCTTTAAGAAAGATTACTATTTTTGTCAGTCTTGGACATTACATCTCATGAGCTTATCTCCAGGAACACCTGAGACCCTTTTATTTTTACTTTGTTACCAAAAAACCCAAAACCGTTAGCTAGAGAAAATATGATTGGTAGATAATTCAGGGATAGGTGATTACTGCAAAACTTTAGAAGATAAGGAAAAAGATTAGTTTATTAGGAATGTTGTATATACAGCAGGGAAAATGATGACCAAATGAGGGGAATATTTTATTTTAAGAAGTTATTCAAATCAACAAAGAATAACAAAACAAGTATCTAAATCTATTTACTGCTCATATTGTTTTACTATACTTGGAAAAAATCTGTTTTATGAACTTCTATATTTAGTGCACAATACTGAGTGAATTTGCTAGTATAGCAATTTTGCATTGCAATAGCTTATATTGTTATTCATCTAAAGCTAATATAAGGAAACAAGAGTCTTAGTCAAACAAATCCCTTGTTCCAGCTGTATTATCCAGAAGAAAAAAAAACCTTCATAAAGCAGCTTATTCTAAAGAAGGAAGTGAGAAAGTTTTTACTCCATCAAAGCACTGCTGATTCAAAGTTTCCTTTTGATCAATAGAAAATTCCAAGGAAGAACTTTCCCTTATAAAGGGATTTACTAGCAATGTGCATGAATGAATAGAATGAAAGGCTGAGAAAAGAGCATTAGATCACTTTAGTTTCGGCTACCAAATAATTTTCCTGGTATAGCATAGCTGCATTTCTAACCAGATGAGGTACATATGTTTACCTCTGATATACCATCTTATGCACAAGTTGCCTGAGACTTAGAACTTTGTGGCCAATATGATAACAGGATAGAACGATTGTAAGTAAAAAGAACATTATGACCAGAGCAATAAAGACCCAGCATGCACAGACCATCTGGCCTTTTTATTCCTTTCTCTTTGTTTGTACTTAAGTTTGTTGTAAGCAACTAGTAAGCTGTTAGTAGATAAGCTTGAAGAGTCTTTTCTTTCTAATGTTATAAGTAAGTTTATTAGGGCAGTTAAATGAGAAAACTTAATTAATCTTCCTACTTTGATTTAGAATGCTTTATATAGAGGCACACTATATATAAATATAGGACACTACAAACTTGTCTTTTCCTCCTATTAAATACAATTCTATTTTTAATGACCATAATAATTATCAGATCCTCTCTACTGTAATGTTTGATTTAAGTTTACATAATGAGCACTGAATCTTAGAGTCCACTACATAAATCAGACTATTTTCACAACCAGTTCCAGTTTGCCTAACAGTGTAGGCAAAAGTGAATTTTTATACCTTTCATGAAACAGAAAGAAGTCTTGTGAAACAAAGCTTGACAAATGAAAGGAGAAGAAGAACAAGGACATCTTCTGGGGTGAATCTCTCCATCAGTTACTAGAATCAGCCCTGCTTATTGTGGATTAACTCTGCAGAGAGAGCAGTGAATGAGAGAACCCAGGTGCACACACACTACACTACCCACCCAAACCCACTCATTGTATGACTCTACTGCACAATTCACCACAGCTACCCTTCCAGCAGAGGCATGCCCTGAATGGCATCAGAAGAAAGATAAATCTGGGTCCCTCCCAAGCACTGACACCCACTGATGCCAAACTACCCCTGTATAGCCTCCCTGCTCCCCACAAAAAGGATAACCCAAACCTCTGTTACTGGTTTCTCACTGCTGCATTCGCAGTAATTTTGCAGGGTTTAACGTTGTCTATCAAAACAGAGCAGCCAATGTCCCCCTGCTGCACTTGTATATTCTGACAGGCCATCTGGAACCTATGGATGAATGGATAAATACTTTTTGGAACTGAAAAAATACTTTTGGGACTGAAAAGACTGAGTGTTTGTTCCCCAGTACAATCAGTGTCATATTGAGAACCATGCAGAAGACCATCTGAAATGGGTTTCTGAAGACACTGAATGAGCATCTTACCACCCATGGGGAAGACAGGAAGAATTACTGCTTTATCTGCAATTGAGAAAGATGAACAATGTTGATTAAAGCTGTCCAGAAAAAGACAGTGAGAAGATTGAGAACTATTTCAGTAGTATACTCTGTAATATTTAAAAGCTAGGTAAAATTTCAGGTTTACTAACATGAAGCATTTGAAAAAGTTCTCTCTTGCTCAAGTTCTAAACATTACGTTCTACTGCTATCATGCTGATATTGTTTTGTTTTCTGTTAAACAGATACGCAACAAAAGCAGTGAGTAATTTTATTTTTGCCGTTGTCTCCCAGGTTCTAGCAGATCCAACAATACTGTGATTTACTAAGTGTGAATTTATTCAGGGCAACACTTTTTTTTCTGGAGGATACTTCTTTCTATGTGCATGTTTATGAGACTACTGTAAGACACTGAACACACCTTCTGTGAGAAATGATCCTCTCAGAGGCAAGAAGTTTTGGAATTCTACTTTGAGTAAACAGAGATGACTGGGGTTTTTTATTATTAACATAAATCCAAAGTTCCCCATATTGTCAGTGTCACCATAATGCAGAACATTTGGGCATAATTGACTTTGATTGCTTATAGGCAAGATAAGTTTCTGAATTTATTGTCTTAGAGAATATAACAGATAACAGATTGTGAATGTAAATTAATGTAAACTCAGAGAACTCTAGAGCAGACTGGCAAATGGCAGAGAGGGTAGAAGATGTAAGCAAATTTTACCTCAGCAAGCCTCTAGTCCTGCCCTGAGATATAGGAGATAAATTCAACCAGATGAGTTTTCAGATTTCTAGTGTCTGTATTTGAACAAGAAAATTTGTACTTGATTTGCTCCTGAAATAAAGTTCAACCTGTGAATTTTTGGGCTTTACGAGAATTCAAGATCAGAAGTTTCACCGACCGCTTGGTTTTACTGATGAGATTTCTGTAGGGATGTTGAAGGGGAGAAGGGGATGTGACAGAGTCACTTCAGGTTGCTCATGAACCAACATAAATAAGATTTGATTTTAAGAAAGTCTTCAAAAAGCATAGTTTTGAAGTGCTACGTTTATCAAATATGCTAGTGTTAACTCCTGACATCTCTTTGGTGGTACCATTTCCTAACCATTCCAAGGAAACAAAAACCTGTGTTGGAGGTTCTCCACAAGAGATAAATTTCTACCTCAGAGACTGCTTTTCATGATACAAAAGTATCATGTTTATTCAGTTGAGTAACAATATTATTAGAAAAAATCTTGCTTTATCTGTAATACGCAGTTTCATTGTTGTTAGCCCTGTCCCTATTCACTGATTGTAACCCCTCTGCTTATTGGCTCCTGATAGTTAAAATTTATAGCTTTTCCCTGTCTTTCTATATCTCCTCACCCATATTTTGATGTGTTTAGTTCAATTTCTCCATTTATAGACATCGCCTTGCATGAAAACTCCCTTAATTCCTCCCTAATTCAACACATTCCATGCTCTACCACATAAAAGCTAGCTGACCCCTGAAATAAAGATTCATCCATTTTGTCTTCACTGTGTATGATTTCCAGCAGAGTGGACCACAGTCTTAATATTTAGGAAATGCGACAGCTTTCGCCTCCGATAAACCTGTAATTTTACTGATCTTTCTTTCTCATGGTTTTAAAAGGATAATGACATTGCTCTGAAAACGTTTCAAGCCATGGCCTGAATTTTCCCAATACCTAATCCTTACTCAGAATATAAAGATGCTGGTTTTAGGTTTCACTCTTTATGTTAATGACTTGAATAACGATTTGTAGCCCCCTCCAATTTCAATTCACAGAACCAAACATTTCTTCCTGCTTGCCTTCCGCTATTTCCTCTGTTGGCTTTGAGGCTGCACGGGCTCTTTATACGTGAATGACTTTTACTAAAAACTGACAGAGATATAATTAAGAATAACTGGAGAAGACTGGGGAAAACATGCATTGTAAATTTGCTCATATGTTTAGAATCATAAAATCACAGAAACATTTTAAGTTGGAAAAGGCCTTTGAGATCAGCAAGTCCAACTTCTAACCCAGCACTACCACGTCCACCACTTATTATAGCATAATTCAGTTGACTTTCACTACTGATAAAAATTATTATAAAATTATCTGAAGTATTCTTTTTCAAGTGGTAGGTTTTATTTCTTCTATTAAAGCTTTTTTCCTTCTGTTCACGACTTTAAATACCACTGTTTTTATATTTTGTGAAACTCTTTCTTTCAAAATCTCATGGCATCCTTTTCTAGGACTATTGTGCTAACATCAAAAGAATGTATTTGGTTGGATAAATGAGGATTTACTTTCTGATATTATCGTCTCTGTCAATCTTCAGTAATTTTATTGCTCAGTGTAGTTCCTGTTTTCTTATGTACAATGGCTTTGTTCATGATATCAGAAATGTCAAGAAGTTATCTGTATAAGTATTTTGAAAATTTTTAACAGACTAGTTATAATGCTAGAGGAATATCTGTACAACAGCCCATCTCTCTCATTCAAAAAAAAAACTCTACATTAGCATTTACACTGTCAAAGTTACATCAGTATGTTGCACTATTAAGAGCACAGTAGTAGCTGATCTTGAAGAACTTGCTGTTATTAATAAAATTATTGGTAGAAAGGTTAAAATATTCATATGTATGTGCCAATATCATTACTCTTCACTATTAAAGACATCGTCCTAATAAATTAATTTTCACATAAACATGTGACAGATGTTAAAAAACTGCTGCAGCATCAAGTTCAGTAAGATTGAAAGAACTCCTTTCTATCAGCAGTCTAAAATCAGCAACCAGCTGCTCTCTTACAAGTGATGAGACACCTCCAGCCCGGGACATGATAAGAAAATTCCTGCCATGAATGGTAGAATCATTTCCATTACTCCCTAGAATTATTTTACCATTAAAAACTGAACACAGTTTGATTTTGTAATGAATCCAACATTTAAGAGTATCAGAGCTAGCATATAACAGGCTGGGGGGACAGAAAGATTGTTGGCCTTACCATTCTCATATTTTGAAGGATACATTCAGCTGCCTCTTTGTGGGGGAATTGTGAGCATTTGTTCAGCCCAGAGCATTCACAGGACCTGCATTCAGAGTCTGAGACAGTGGGCAGTTCCTACGTGCTGTCCTCAAGCTGAAACTCATGCAGAACACTGTAAAACATATTGAGGCCTTTTGCAGTGCTAATGTGCTGTTTTCTCCTCAGTTGCTTTATGTCTTTCTGTAAATTAGGAAATTGCATAACATGCTATTCAGAAATGGACAATTTCAGAAATAATTTGCATTCTGCTAGACAATTTCTGATCCTTTTCCATCTTCCTAGGAGATATTTGCTGAAGAAAAATGAATTGTTGCAGAGCACTGCAGAATTATTACACCACTTGAGCAGAGTCTACATGTGTTTTAAAAAAATTGTTTAGGACAAGCCAATTTATTACCATAGAAATTCAAAAATTCTTGAGCCTCTTGGAACCTAATAAGAGTGAGCCTGTGATGAATTGCTGTGACAATTTACCTCCCCCTTGCACCATCCAGGCTTCTATTTGTTACCCAAAGATTTACATTTGTCCTAAAGTAAAAACCTGCTAAATGTGCAACCTTCTCACTTGAATAAATTCACTCATTTAGAATTTCTCTCTCTGTCACAGAAGATTGTTTATTGGGCTCTATTGCCTGAAATAGTTATACTTTAGTGTATAACTTTCACCCTTGTAAAAGAATCCTTTGCGAGGAGAATGGTATGTGAGTTTCTCTTAACCATAAGAAATTTTTCAAGAAATTGGGGTCTTCAGAGCCATCAGAGAAGCTTTTCACAATGAGGTATCACACAAATTCAAATACCTGAGTCATGTAGACTCCACCACTTACACTGCAGTACTGGTTTTCCTCTGAGATGTCTATGCACCTGCTCTGACATCAGAGCCAGAAGCACTATCATGCTGATCTTCCCTACATCCAGGGACTGAAACACTGCAAGGAAGTCAGGAAACACTGCCAAAGTACTGGGGAAACATGACAGTATAAAGTAGATTTTATTAGTTCACACACTCAAAGTAATGAATCATAATTGGAAATGCATTAGCTTGACTTTTGCCTAACAGTTTCATAAAAGCTAATTTAGTAACTCAAAAACTTCACTGTGGTCTTCTTTTAACCTAATTTCTCATCATTGTAGTTAAGGGACTCCTTACATCTTCAGTCTTTAATAAATCTTAGAAATCTATCTAACTATTACTTCAGAAATTTTTGGGCTGATGAGTAGAATGTTAAATAGGTACAATGGTTGCTACTGCCTCTTTAACAGTGAGCCAAAAAACATACATGAGACTATTTTCTCTTACTGTGTCACAGTGATCTATTTTGGTTTGTATTTGACTTTTCTACAGTTTGGGTCTGTGGGGTTTTCTTCTCTTTCCAAACTTTGACCTGACATTTCCAAGCAACCCTTGAGAGGGAGGAATACAAGAAGGCATCAGGAACAGAAAACCTATCACTGGAAGGCTGTGAGAGTCAACGAGCCCAAAAAACAACTGTTCAGTTGCGATAATCCTAATAAGTAGAGTAATTTTTGAAATATGTCTTATAGGCAGATATCTAACTGAACAGTGAGATAACCTTTGGGGAAAAAAAATAAAAATTTAAAGACTACTGCAGCCTTTTTAGTTAGGATCCTTGAAAGACTATGAAGTAAAATTGTATATATAATGATTGAATAAGAAATAAATAGGGGAAATGGTGTATTATGAAGAAACTGAATTAACAAGGAAGGTTTAAATGACTTGTAAAGGACAATGATTTGTTCCAGTCTTCAAAGATTTTGAACACAAATCTTCATAACTGTACTTGTTTACATTTTATATTCTCGCAGTATATAAACCACCTTGAAGTCAGCTTAAAGCAGACAGAAGTTTTCTATCAGCCTGCACCTCAGGAAGTCTTCCATCATCGCCTATCACCACTGGAGAATAAGAGCTCAAATCAGTCCAGCAACTTAATTACCCGGGAAGCATCATCTCCTTGGATGATAAGATTGATGAAGAAACAGGCATCAGGTTAGCAAAGGCATACAGAGCTTTTGGTAAACTCCATAAAAGAGTTTGGCAAAACAAACATCTGAAGAAAAGTACTAAGATCAGTGTTTACAGAGCGATTGTACTGTCTACTCTTTTATATGGATCTGAATCATGGGTCATTTACCGCCACCACTTGCAACTCTTAGAACGCTTCCATCAGCGCTGCCTCCGTAAAATCCTAAACATCCACTGGACCGACTATGTGACCAACACGTCTGTCTTTGAACAGGCAGCAGTCCCAAGCATTGAGGCCATGCTGCTGAGAACTCAGCTGCGCTGGGCAGGGCACGTCTCCAGGATGCAGGACCATCGCCTCCCTAAGATCGTGCTCTATGGGGAACTTGCCACTGGCTGCCGCAAGAGAGGAGGCCCAAAGAGGAGATACAAGGACTGCCTGAAACAATCCCTCAGCCTTGGCCATATTGATCACCACCATTGGTCTACCCTGGCCTCCAGTCGGGAGGCCTGGAGACACACCATCTATAACGCTGCTGCTGCTTTTGAGAACACACGCAGGATCACTCTCGAGGAGAAAGAATCACATCTCATTGACATCACCTGGGAACTCTTTCTGCTGTGCCTTTTGCAACCGGACTTGTCTCTCTCGCATTGGCCTTTTTAGCCATCAGTGCGCTTGCAGCAAGCGTGGGTAGAGCCCTTCTCAAATCTTCGTTCGCAAAGCCTGGCCATGATGTCATTGTGATGACCAAGTAATGAATCCGATATCTGAATGACACTGTTTGCATCTGGTACTAGCAGATGGAAAGACTAACCAAATATACTTTGTAATATCTGTCTTTGCATTTATACTTTCCGAGTGATGTGCTGCCATGATTAATTATGCTAACAAATAAATGCAAATGTTTTGACCTAATAAAATTCCATGCACATCAAATAACTGCCTGGTTATGGTCATCTAATGACTCATCAATCATTATTTTTACCTCTTTTCTAAAGAGGATAAACTCTGCCTGACAAATGGCTGCTGCCAAAATTCACGGAAAATAACTTGTTTCTAGGCTTCTAAGAAGGAAGAGTACTTTAAAGGTAGCTTTGTAAAAAGTACAAGACTTTGAAAAGATCTCACATTGTCCATTAGCATTTACTTCCATCTTCATCAAATCACTGAATAATGCAAGTAGGAAGTAGATTTTCAACTAATTCCCTGAAGAATTTTTACAGACAGATGCAGAAAGCATAGAGATGGTAAAGAGATGCTGCCAGACATCCCAAACTCTTTCAGCAGGAGAACACAACCAAGAAGAGGACTAGGTAGCTCTATAAATTCTTGAGTGTTTATACAAAAGGGACAAGCCATAACACTGGAAATTCTGTATTAGCCAAGGTATTTGCACTGTTTTGATAACAAAAATGAAAATCTTTAGCTTCCCTAATTTCTTTATACTCTAGAAAATATTGGAAAAAGTAAGCTTACCAACAGGAAGCAAAAGTGCTATAAAAGATATTTATGTGGTTGTGTGTGTCAGAGTATCTTTGTGCTCCACTTGAACAGCGTTACAGAAGTTGTACTCTGCTCTTTCTGCTAAGGGCTGGACTCTTACAATTTTACCCAAACCCCTTCTGTGCAAGGCACCTAAAACCCTCTAAATACAAGGCACATGTGTCCTAGATGACTTACTGGAAAATAAAATATCATCTATAAAGGACAAATTATTTTAAAGTTCATGCTGAAATTTCACATGAATGAACCTGTTCCCTGACTGTAGGAATTAAAAATTGTGGGTTTTGGCCAATATTCACCCTAATTTAGAATACTACAGCAAAATTTTAGTGTCCAATTTTCTAAGGTATTCCCTCTAAAATTCTTCTTTCCTTCTTTCTATTTCTATCCTAGTGCCAAAAGTAAAAAAATCTATCCAAACCTTTACATCAGCAGCAGCACTCCGAGGAATAGTTTTCTATGGGTCTAAAGTACCAAGCATAAGTGCCTTTAAAGATACTATTAACATAAATAAGTATAGTATTTCCATTGACAAAAGGGGTTAAATATCACTTAAACTTTGAGACATTCTCCTTTACAGAGAGCCACAACAAACAGCAAAGAGCAAACACAACCTTTAAGCAGAGAGGTGTTTTCACAGTAACATTCAAAAAGTGAACATCCTAACGGAGTCCAAGTCCAATGATAATGTGTGAACACAGAGTGGAGGTTATGACCACCACATAATTTGCTATGACAAGATAATGCATGAACATTGGAAAATTCAGTTTTAATTCTCTGAGACTTTGAATCTTTCTATAGGTTTCCACTGGGACAGTTCCCACATTTAGCTTTGTACTCCCACATTGTACTTACATAGGGAGAGACAAGGAAGTAACATATGGATTATCTGGAGACCAGGCAAAATTTCTTTAGAGAAAAAAATGGAGACAAGATGTTGTGAGTCTTAAGTTTGAATTTATCAAAGAAAGACTGGAAGTGGGAATATGATGTTTCCTGGGATAATGACAGGTTTCCTAGCTGCCTAGTATTATAGCCTGAAAAAGAAGATATCAGGCTGAAAAGAAAGAATGCTGCTGCTATTCAGCAACCCTTCAGTAGATCAATAGACTGAAAAATAAACACAGTAATACAGCAGCTAACTGTGAGAAAAGATAATGGTAAGGTAGAACAAGAGCCACAGGAGTTAAATTTTCATATTTTCAACGGGAAGATTAGCAAAAAAAAAAAAACCTGCAGAAGACTGAATACAGTGTGATTCCTACTGAGACCTGAATGCCTTAAATCTGTGAACAGGGGACAAAACAAAATGCAGAAGCAGCAGTCCCTGAAGGACAAGTGATCACTGTGTGGAACTGGTCCCTTCCCTGCAAGCTCTCACATTAACTTTGCTGCCTTCCATCCTACCGCCTTCTGGAACCTCACAGTACCACACAACTGAAGCTGGCTGAACAACAGACTCCTAGTGTTATGGTTATTCATGATGGTTCCAAGAAATGGTGAAACATCTTCCCTGCTCATGCCAGCAGAAGGATTTTGGCCAGTTCTTGGCAGCCAGAAGTCTCCTCCTCACATGAGGAGCCACAGCATGGAGAAGCAGAATAAAGGCTCCAATGAAGCCTTCCTCAAAAATAGGTTGTGATAAATTCAGCTGCTGTTACTTCAGCTCACTTACTTCAATTTTTTGCTGAACAAAGGAGCATTAAATGGACACATAGATATTCCCAGTGCCTTGAACAATTTCTTCAAAAGCATTCAGCCTCTGGATGGATCTGCAATTCAGACTGAAGAACACTATGCATTATTTAGAGTGGAATATAAAACAGTAATCATATTTATTATTCAATAAAACATTGAGATTACAGAAATTACTGTCTTACTTGGAAGGGAATTCCTTCAGAGTGTACATAAAAAAATAGAAAATACTAAATCATGATTCTTCTGACTGATTTGAGCTGAAAAACTGATTCATAGAAAACTACTTAGAAGTACACAGCATTGAACTGTGATATCCACAGAGATTTTTACTGAGTTATTCAATGGGGAATATAATAGCACCTTTTTTTAGGTGATATAGAAATGTTTTACATTACCTATCAGCTTTTTGGTATGTATGCTTGTTTGTGTCTTCTGTGACTACAGAATACCATATGTTCATATTTAGAGCATTTTAAAAGAGTTGACTGGACATACTTCTAGGAGAGAGCATAGGGGCTGCTGGCTCAATGTTCTGCTATCCAGATGCATTCACATCACATCACAAATTTCTTTTATATGGTCATATTAAAGCATGATATTCCTGTCGCATTTCATGTCTATTTAATGTAAAAAAAATATTTCAAATTATCTTGCATTTATTTTCAGGGAAGAAACATGCATACAAGCAGAACTGTCCACAGCTGTGCCACTGCACTCTAACTTTCATATTCCCATTCCACCACTACAGCTTGAGGACAGCGAAATGCATCCTTCCTATTCTGTCCTGTGTAACCATAGCTGAGGCTGCTCAGTCATAGAGAGGAGCAGAATTTGCCCCATGCAACAGCTGCACTAGTAAGGAAGGTTCAGAAAGCAGGTGGATCCCAGCAGGACTTCAGTATTCAAGCTGTGATTGAGAAGCAAGCCATTAAGGTGTGAAAAAAACAAAAGCCTCAATTCAGCAATCACTATAGAAATCACTGAATCCAAGAATGTCACAGTTTTAGTGCCCTTTCAGAAGGTGTCAGTGCTACAATAGCTACGAAGTGTTACAACCTACCCACAAAAAATAGAGTATATACAGCTGAAGGTATCACCAGAAGACCTATGCTCTCAAGAAGTTCTGAGAATGTGTGGGACCATTTCTTAATCCTCACACTGAAACAGTGCTCGAAAGGTCACATGAACTTAGGCCATGCCAGCTACTATCCTGCACATCCTTTAGTCACTGGACAAGGTCCAGAGTAGGTGTTCGTAGGGTCATTTGGGGCATGCAGAACCCTTTCTGTTTTTCAGGGAGCTCAATAAGAGCCCTTCCCCAACCCCCTCCTATAATCCCCTCCTATCTGCAATTCCTCCATGACTTTTTTCCAATCATAATTATTTCGCTAATATCTCAAAAATCACTACCTTATTCCTTGTTTTAATGTGGCTGTGAAGGGAGAAAACCTGCAGATGTACTTTCTATGGTTTTTAGCCTTCTTTAAAGCAAACACTATAATTTCTGCCTATTCTGTCAGGATCAGCCTACACATGACTTGACCCAGACTGGGACAATAGCAACTTTTCTTCGCCTTGCCTTTTGGTGTTGTGCAAGTGGCCTGGATCACAACATGTGGGACTTCTTTGTGTAGAAACAGGGTACGCCTAGATTTCCCCATTCCTCATTCATAGAAAGTTGAGACAAAATCAGTTCTTCCCTGTAACAAATGTAAACCACTATTTTTGGAAGAAGGTGAGGGAGCAGGCACAGAAGGGAGTTATTCTAAAGAACTGAGTAGATCAATTGACTGATTAAAAGATTATATGCTCTTCTTCCAGATGTCTCACCTTTGCCTTCACAGTGCTCTCTTCAACATGTATAGAGTCATTTCTAACTTACTCATTTCAGCAATACCCTGGCATTAGTTTGAGAGCACTATTTTTCCCCTGTATCTTTGTCAGCGCTATATAGTTAAGGAGCAATTTTACCTTTACTATTGATTTCTTCCTTTCTTTCTCTGAAAAAAATACCTAATTCCTCATTCATTATTAATGCTGTAGACTTTGTTTCTTTTAAAGTCTTTTTCTGATCATAGAAGCTAAAAGGATTTATTTATTTTATTACAGATTACTGCATCAGTCTGAATTCTTATGGCTCTCCCTTGTCAGGAATTATTTCACTACACAGATGTGTTCATGCTGCCACTCCGTGGCAGTGATGAGATAAGTAAATTCAAAATGTCTGTGTTTATGTTGCCCTAAAAATCCCTTAGAATGATTCCTAAGTTATATTAAATATCATACATAAGTTTTCTGACTGCAGAACAGGAATTGGTTCATATAGTTCTGCTGCTCAAGTTCACACCAGGCATGAACAAGCAGTGGCTTCAGTTAAAGCCATGATACTATTCCAGATTTCACAAGCAATGGAGATATACTTAAGAGTAGTATTTACTTCCTATTTGTTCTGAGGCTTTTAAGCTAACATTATTGCGTACAATATAAAGAATAATTTATCCTTCTTCCTAGGACCACAGGAGGTATTTGAACTGGAGTTTTCTCTTTTCTTTGCTGGTATAAATTCTGAGTGAGGCAAACAATCCTCTGTATTCTGCTCCAGAACAAACTTTAATTTTTCTGACCAAGTCAGATGGACAAATGACATTTATTTTTCTACTCTGCTCAAACCCTTATATATCTGTCAGGGCCAAAACATCTCCAGTCCCAACAACTGCTTTCCTGCAGTTGAATACACAGAAATTCAAAAGAGATAGTGTTGATCTCAAGCAGAGAGGCAGCTGGCAAGCCTCTGTAATTAAATTCCTGGCACTCCTTTTGTGTTTTTATAATTTTTCCTGAGTCAGCAGATAAAATTAAAGGTGTCAAGTACCAGAATTCACTCTGCAGTCTTCTAAATGTCAAGACATATTTGGAGGTCACTGCTCAGTTAGGATCCCACAGTTTTCCATTTACAAATGCAATTCATTGCTTCTGAAGTATCATACCACACATGATTTCGGGACATCAAGTGATTTGAGATCTGCCCACTCATTCCCATGGACATATCAACTGCTCCTCTCTTTAGCCAAGGTATTCCCACTTGGATCATGGCTTGACAAGATAACATATCCCTCTATACTTTAAAAAATACCTTTACTGATAAAGTTTTCAGTTAAAAGGACCAAGAAAATGGTACAATGAGTTGAAATAATTTTATTTCCTAACAGTTTAACCAAAGAGTCTTTTCCTGTCCTACAACATAAGTAATCTTCAAAAAAAGCTCTCTGTGACCTTTAATCTTTGCATGGTTGTATGAATTAAATGTAAATGTGATTCATTTCCCCTACAGCATGATTCTATCACACTTCAGGTAAATACTGAACATTTCTGGGTTTCTTTTGTTTTGGTTTGGTTTTTTTTGTTTGTTTGTTTGGTTGGTTGGTTGGTTGGTTTTTTGTTTGGTTTTTTTGTTTTGGTTTTTTGTTGTTTGTTTGTTTGTTGTGGGTTTTTTTTTTATTTTCTATACTCTCTTCTGCTTGTTTCTACAGTTTTTAAATGCTTTTAAGACATGGAATATAATTCTAAGGTGATTTAGGAAAAATGAAAATCAGTCCATATTCAATTTCCCCACTCCTACTACTGGCAGAGTTTTATAAATTCATTGAAAGAATAGTTAATTAAAAAAATTAAAATAAAATAAAACCCCCTCTTCAAATAGATCTAGAACAAAGCAAAACTCACATCTGGTATAAGGATAACCAACTCTAAAGACAGAGGCACTCAACAGAAAAACACCTGCATAGAGCCACTGAAAGCTCATTCTGAGCAAAAAAATCAATAGCAAAGATCTCTGGTTCCCTCATTTTCTATTTCTCCTTATCTTTGTCCATCCATTCCATTTCACTGCACCAGAATCATAACAAGGCAGATATTTCTTTTTTATCTTGATGCTGATGAAGGATCTTCAAGCTGCTGAACCTCGGCTGTGGTCACACTGCTGTGTCATGGAAGTTCAGGTCTGGTCTCCACAGTTCAAGAAAGACAAGGAGAGTCCAGCGGAGGCCACAAGCACGACAAGGGGCTTGGTAAGTCTAGAAGAGACTGAGAGGGGATCTTATCAATATATACAAGTATCTCAAATACGAGTGCCAAGAGGAGAGTTCCAGACCTTTTTTTGGTGATGCCTACTGACAGAAATGAGAAATTAAATACAAGAAGTTTCACCTCAACATGATGAAGAACTTCTTTACACTGAGAGTGGCAGAACACTGGAACAGGTTGTCCATGGAGGTTGAGAAGTCTGTCTCTCTGGAGACATTTAAAACCTTCCTGTGTCATCTGCTCCAGGTGACCCTGCCCTGGCAGGGGGTTTGGACTAGATGATATGTAGAGGTTCCTTGAACCCTAACAATTCTACAACTCTGTCATTCTCTTGTCATCTCAGGGGACAAAAGGGCTTAACCTCTTATTACCAGAGGAAAGCCTCAACACTACAACCTGTCTTCCACAGAGGGGCAATCAAGTAAGACCTAGGGTTAAAATGGTCAGTATCACAAAGCAAGTAGAGGTGCATTAAAGTGCTTATACTTCTGTAATATGGTTTGCAGGGTGCCTTAAAGGCCTTAACAATATTTTGTTTCCTGCAGCAATGAGAGATGGTTTTCTTCTCTAAAATTCATTCACACTTGCTTAGCAGCTGGACTGGGTCCTTAATCAAACTAAATTTCTCGGTCATACATGAAAAGTGAGAATCTGCTCCAGCATTTTTACTTTCTAGTTCTACCTTCAGAACGTAAGCCTGGAATGCAAATACAATTCCAAAGACTATCCCAAAGGAACTGCAGTGCACATGTGAAATTTATTGTTGGGTTTTTGTAACTGCAATAGCAAAACTTTCCTGGAATGTTTACATTAAGGCGATAGACTTGATTTTACTGTCAGATGTTCTTTTTATTTACACTATCTGATTATAAAACAGATGAAAGTAATGAATAAATGCTAAAGAGTAGGAGATTCTAAAGACTGCACCATCCCTGACATAAACTTTAATCAGCTTAAATAGCCAATTGATACTACAGCAATTTGCATGACACATTCTCTGAGTTCAATACCAAAAAAACCACATTGTGTGTGCAGTACAAGGACCAGCAGTCCATCAAAGAAACCATGATGTACAGTGCTGTCGTGGTTTTGCTCTGGGTCAATTTGCTTTTCACCTCCCACACAATTACTACTAGTTGAGAGAAGGTTTTTGCAGACAAAAGAGAGACAGGATTTGGGGCAAATAGTATAATCATTTATTACTAGTAAAACAAAAACTATTAATAAATTAAAAACTAAAGAACTATATCTACAACAATTTCTATTCAAGTTGAAGTGCTATATATTTACACAAATACTTCTTCCCCTTTTATACTAGTCCAAGGAGAAGAAGTAGTCCCATTCTCTATTTTCGGAGTTCCAGCTCTCTCTCTCTCTCTAGTAATTCTTTAGCACCCTCGTCGCAGTTGGGATTCTTTCATCTCTCTCTCGCTCTGTGTTGGCTTCCGGGGCTGGGCTTACCCCCTTCCTGGACTAAGACCGAAGGCTGGAGGTTATCCAAGTCCCAAAGGGTTTTCCTTCCATAGGCTTGCAAGGGACACTTGCTTACTATGGATCTTCTTCCACAGGGTTAGAGGGGATAACGGCTTAAGAGTTCACCCCTGTTTCCCTATGGAGGTCCCTCCCCATGGGAGAACAGTCCTTGATAGACTTCTCGGCATGGGTTTAGCACGGATCCACACACACACAGATCCCAACATCTCACATGGGCCGTCTCGCTCCAGCATGAGATTTCTCAGGGTCACAAAATCTTCAACAGCAGTATAGCAGTATGGATCCACACACATACGGATCTCAGTATCCCACCTGAGTCATCACTACTCCAGTACAGGTTTCTCTCAGGGCCACAAATCTCCACCAGGACTCTGCCTCACTTCAGTCCTTTTCATGAAGTTTTGGTTCTCTTTGGTACATCCACAGACTCCTCTATCAGCCACATGGGGAGTCTTCTTACTCCAACAAACTTTTACAAGTAGCAGGGTTTACTTTTCAGTCTTTTCCCTGCTGAAGAGAGAGAGAGCAAAAGGGGGAAGAAGCAGCTCTCCCCCCTTCAGACTTTTCTTCTCTCTCCTCCAGCTGCTAGTTTTGACCTTGGAGGTCCCTTATCTCTTCACTGGAATTTTTCTGCAGCAGCTTCTGTCCAAGCAGTTCGTCTTTTAAACTTTTTTTTCTTCACTCTCTTACAAGAGAGAAGGGAGGACTTCAGTGCTACACCTGCTCCCCCCACCCCGGCCCAAGCTGGGGGGAGAAGGGAGTCTGGCCCTGCTCGGGCCCTCTACTCCTCTCCCCTGCATGGCTGCTACCCCTAATTTCAACTGCGCCAACAAACCTTCTTTTCCGTTTTCTTGAAGATGTAATTAGCAAAAGCGTCATTGGACTTTTGATTGACCTTTTTGTCCAGAAATTACCTGGACAAAACATCCTCACCCCAGGGATGGGTTGGTGGGCAAAACCACAACAAGTGCCAAACACACCTGAAACTAACAATAAATACCTTAATTTTCACTTCACTTTATTCACTTCATTTACGCCTTTATTCACGTGAGCATTCTACAACTTTGTTCCCACCAGTGTAGAGATAGGTTTTCTTTACTTTTGGATAGTAGTAACTATCACCTGCTAACTAAAAAAGTCTGCTCTTGTGTGGTAAGATATCTCTCATACTGATGCCTTCCTTCACAACCCTTCCTTCACAACCAGTCATTCAAAGATACAATACCTTCTGCATCCAAGCAGAAAGCTGAAATTACTTAGATTGTTGCTTTTTTAAAAAAGTAAGTTATTTTCTTCAAATCTCTCACCCATCTGGCATTACCCTTTCATAAACCAGCCTGTTCTTCATATATTTGAATACAATTCTGTAAAGAGTACTGGAGACATCCACTTTTTAAAAATATACTCCCATTACTCAGAAAAAAATAGGAGTCAGTAATTCTGTTGATGCTTCAAAACACTATGTTTGCATTTGCACTGCTATATCCCAGATAGCACAAGGCTAAGAGATCAGCAGGATTTCTGGAAAAATGTCCTACAGAAAGTAAGAGAGAAGAAGCGCTTCTATTTGCCACAATGGCTGAGAACCAAGCATTACTGGTGTTGATGGTTGTGCAGGATGCCAAGGGCAGACCATGCTACATAAACGCTGCCAACACCTCCTCACTCTCTACAACTACCTGAAAGGAGATTGTAGCCGGGTGAGGATCAGCCTCTTCTCCTAGATAGCAGGGGACAGGATGAGGGAACATAGTCTCAATCTGCTCCAGGGGACATTCAGGCTGGATATTAGGAGGAATTTCTTCATAGAAAGGGTTAATAAACATCGGAATGGACTGCCCATGGAGGAATGGAGTCACCATCCCTGGAGCTGTTGAAGAAAAGACTGGACGTGGACACAGTGCCATGGTCCAGTTGACCTGCTGGTGTTCAGCCAGGTGTTGGACTCAATGATGTCAGAGGTCTTTTCCAAATGAATTGATTCTGTGAAATCCCCTACCCAGCCTGCTACAACACTGATTCTGTGTTGCATCTCATGATGTTTTCTGCAAATATGTGAACTAATACAGGTTTGTTGTTTAAAATACAGTTCCTGCAACTTCTGTCTATTCCATATAATCGTGCTTCCTGTTCTTGTAGTACCTAATCTATCTACAGATTTAAAAGCAGGCTGTTGCATTTATAAGCAAAAGTCATTTGAAGCGGTCTACACAACTTTTTGTAATAGAACAAAGTTCTATTACAAATGATTATAAAATTATATACAAATGATTATAAATTAATTTTACACAAAGTAATTCCAATATTTTCCAGCAACCACTATAATAGAACTTAACTCAAATCTGTTTCCTGGTTTGGACATGTTTTTAGATAAGTAAAGGTATATCAATGCTTTTACTTTTCATATCAGGAACACTTGCTATTAAACAAGAAGCTTTGTGACTTCAAAAAGCTCTATTTATTTTGAAAGTCATGACTTATGATTCACCAAAAAAAACCCTAACAAGACAATAAAACCATTCAAAACAAAACAAAACAAACAAACAAACAAACAAACAAAATTTCCATTTTCACACTGACTTCATTTCAGCCACAATATTATTCATATTCTAATGGATATTGCAATGAATCCCAAAAGGGTAATGTGCGAGTTTCGGGTGACTTTTTCTACTCCAATGATGTAAACTGAAATAAATTATGCAGAAGCCAAAGTAATTGGTATCACTATCTAGAAACCCACAGTTCAAGACTGAGATATTAATAATTCTAAAGACAATGTGTTATGGCTGCTCAGGCCATTTGACATGAGAGGAAAGTCAGGAAGACTTGAGACCAGAACGCCAAATTTAAAAAAGGTAAAAGCACAGATCTGGGAGCTGCAACCTGCAAATTATTTTCATGTAAACTTGTTACATGACTATTTTATTTTCACCTCAGTTTACTCAATAATATCTTACAGATGTGTGATGAAGATTCACTTAATGCCTGCTCTTCTAGTCATCAATAATAATTTACAATTTCAGAATTTTTGGCAATCTCAAGACTTTATGAACAGCTAATCAGAAATTCCAGTCTGCTTTTATGGCAAATGCCTTTAACCAGCTTAGGAAACACAAGGATAAGACAGAGCTAAGACTAACCAAATGATTTATTAGTTTGGTTATAGTTCATGTGTTTGTTTAAGTGAGAGAGAAGATACAGTGATTCTAATTATCAAGTCAGGATGCAGGCAGAGCAACAGTTCTGAAAGCTTCCAAGCAGAGGACTGGAGGCCAGAGAAATGCTGAAGTGTATTGCTGCAAATGACTAAACACAAAGCTGGTGTTTGTTAAGTCTGCTTGCACAGGTTATCAGTCAGGACAGGAGGCAGTTTCCAGTACAACCTCTAATTGTAGGCTAAACCTAGCAGAGTACTATTATGAGAATTAATTGGTTAATATCTGTAAAAGGCTTTAAGCAAGTAGCCATATAAATGTTAAGTGGCATTATTATTTTCATAGAAAAAGGATGAGTCACATACTCTCATTTTTCTTTTTCATGAATAGATACAGAAGACCTGCTTCCTGCACAAAAATATGAATAGATGTGAATTATGAGCTCAAAACTGTAACATGGTAAGCAACTGACTGTATTTTTCTGTTTACAGCACATAATTCATGTCTGGAACTCACTGCCACTAGACATCGCAGAGACAAAAATAGGTTTAAAAAATGAGATTACATATTTGTTGTTTTTTTTCTGGAATAATTAATATGACAATCTTTAAAACTACATTTAACAAGTTAGAGAGTCCTTAAGAGAATCAGATTATTAGAAAAAAGATAATAAGTATTTCTGGTTTTGACAGGACCATGACAAGTATGTCAAAATAACTCTGAGAAACTCAGACCTCAAAAATTATTTCCTAATATGGAACTAAAGTCTTCATAAAAAACCAAGAACTGTTGCAGCTGTCTAAAGATAAGAAAAAGTATATCAGGTCTTTTACCAAAATGTTTCATAATTTATGACCACCACCAATAGACCATGAACAAATCAAACTTCCTTTTTAAAGCAACAGCCATGTAAAACCATGGATATTTTATTTTTTTCCAAGAGCCTGTGGAGGAAGAAATAATAAAACATGTACTTTAAGTGCTGTCCTGAATCCCTACTGAAGTTAAGTATTATGTCTTTCATTATGTGAAGCTCTAAGAATTAAGATCCAACAGCAAACGAAGCACACTGGCCAACTACTTGATAGCTCAGCTGAATGGAGCTGCCAGAACTTCCGTGGCAAAGTGTGGGTGCAGCACCAGCTTTCCCATGAGACCAGCAAGGCAGAAAACCTACTTTAAAGCTCAACCTTCACCAATATTTAACAGGACTATGTAATGCGATCCAGAATCCCTTCCTATTTCTCCAGGTGAAATTAGCACAAGTGTCATCTTTGTCATCATAGTAGCCAGACAGGTGAAACCCTAATGCAATTCTGAACACCATTCTGTTTTAAGAATGGTTAAGTGCAACAGAGGTCCTCAGAGCCTTCATGGAAGAACACCATCCAGTAATCCATGACAGAGAAGATTACTTAGGACAATCATTATTATAACAAGTAAAGAAACACATACATTTGTCTCTTAATCTAAAGTTACTTAAAATAATTTTACCATATTATCACATCAATTTAGAATATAACTTCCCAGCAGCAACAGATTGTTATTGAAATTACTTCTTTCCTGCTATATTTAAAGTATCTCTCTCAGTAAAGTGAACTAAATTGTTGTCATAGTGCTGAAAATGCAATATAAAGAATTTCTAACATGAGCAAGTATATCAGCTTTATCACAGAAAGGCACTCAAAGTCAAATTTTCTCTGTTTCACTTATGATTTTTTATGTGTTCCTATTCATGCTGGCTTCACAGGTT